>NC_080067.1:89541240-89857755 GCF_949987535.1 Balaenoptera acutorostrata | reverse complement strand
TGTTACCAAGGTATGCCTATAAAAGTTGTTCTGCGAATGTGCTGGAAGGATCACCTCACTGTCTGAAATGATTGGGCTGGGGCTTTACAAGTGGTAAGAATTAGGTGAACATCTCCAACAACCCCTGCCTTCCTCATCCCCCTCTCTAAATTGAATGCATCCCTGTTTGTGACTGGAATTTTTAAAGTATTTTTAATATACACTGGAATGAGAGAAGGGGTAAAGTGAACACATCCTAACTTCTCTTTGGGTAGTAAGAATTGCCAAATACACTAAAACATAGATTTTCGTGCAGCTACTGCAAAATCAGAGCTTGAAACAATTTGCCCAATTTTTGCAAATATCCTGTTCTTTCCTTTTCACTGTCATGCATCAGATACTCTCACAGCAATAGGGACACAAGGTGGCACTGTCGTGCTGACATTCATTTCAGGACCCTTTCAAAATGGACAAATTGGAAAGAGGCAAGAGGCCCTACTGCGACAACTAAAACCAGAGTTGTAATACTGGCCTTCTCCTAGATCTACCAGCATTAATAGTGGCCAAAGAAGGAGCAAATCATTTTGCATTTCACGACTATCACATCATGCCTGTATAGAAGAGAACATATTCTCTGATGGTTTCTGCAAAATGTCATGTGTGTGTTCACAGACTCATCCAAACACATATAGCACAGCTTTGCCAATAGAAAGTTGGAAGTGAGCTGTTTACTGTGGGCAAGGCCATGGGCATGGACCACCTCTCCACCTAGTGGCCAGTGGGGAGGAATGGAGCCTTAGTAACCATGTTGTGCTTCATTCAGTTAAAAGTAGCCCTTTTTATTGGAGTATAGTTGATTTACAATGTTGTGTTACTTTCTGCTGTACAGCAAGGTGAATCAGTTATACATATATATATATATCCACTCTTTTTCAGATTCTTTTCCCATATTGTCCTTTTTCTAAATTTTTTTTCTCTGGCTGCACAGCGTGGCATGTAGGATCTTAGTTCCCCGACCAGGGACTGAACTGGCGCCCCCTGAAGAGGAATCGTGGAGTCTTAACCACTGGACCGCCAAGGAAGCCCTGTGCATTATTTTATTTTATTATTATTTTTTTAATAGGTCTTTATTCTATAAAATATTGAATCACTATGTTGTACACCTGAAACTACTGATAATATAATATTGTAAGTTAACTAAACTTAAATTTTAAAAAAAGTGTTCAAAAAAATAAATAATGCACAGATTTAAAAAAAAAAAAAGTAGCCCTTTTATCAAACCACCAATAGGCAATTATGTCACTCTGTCTGACAAATGACAACTTTTGGTTTATTGCATTCATTGAATTATTAAATAGACCCAATAATATACTGTGATATACACTGAGGACAACAACAACCAAAAAATTAAAGTACGTGTGTGGTCTCTCAGCTCACCTAAATTCCCTTTATTCTTCCATCATTACCAACCTAAACTTTTCTCCATACATTTGTGATTTATAGGTAGAAAATGCAAACAGAATTACATATATATATATATATATATATATATATATATATATATAGCTATTTATAATAAAAGCACACAATCTTTAAGATAAAAGAAAATCTAAAAAAGAGATTTTCCCTTCATTTTACAGGCAAGGAAACTGAGGAACAGAGAGATTATGATTTATTCGAAGTCATATAGTCAGTTAGGACTAGGCCTCCAAATTTAACCACTTTGAATCCTTTTTGGCATTAGTTAATGCCTCCTGTTCTCCAAGGCACTGTTTTTTGTTTGGTTGGTTGGCTGGTTGGTTTGGTTTGGTTTGTTTACCACACCATAGGGTTTCTCTCAACATACTAGGAAAAAAATTAGTTTCTAAAACTTTCATTCATGTATTTTCATGCTAAGTTGATAGGATTGTTTATAAGTCCTAGCACATCTTTATATTCATGGGTATATTCTGAGCCTATTATAAGAACATGCTCTTTTTTAAACTAAGGAATTATTCACATTCATTTAACATTTAAAAAGCAAAGCAGCAAGTGGGCAGGGAATGGAATAGAACGTGCTGGTCAAAACCACTATACAAAAATGTTTTCAGAAAGCCACTCTAAAAAGAAATCTGAATCCTTTCAGACTGATAGGAAGTTTAGAGTTGTTTTTGTTTTGTTTCATATAAAAAGTATTTAACATTTTATTTTAAGAGAGGAAACACACACGCACATGCATACACACACACAGACAAACTTTTCAGTCGATCATTTCATCCATTTTAATTAAAATCATGATGCTGTTCTGTGGCATGCCTTGGGAATGCTTTGCTGGGAAGGCTTCTTATCAAAACAAATGAAAGCTGTCCACCAACTATGAAAATCTGCTCACAACTCCAAACCCAAGGCTTAAAAGGAAAAAGGTATGAAGAAAACCTGGCAGTGAATGTATTAGAAATGTGATTCGTTATGATCTTATGATCTTCCTTGGCAGTACCACTGGATTCTGTCTTGGAGTGGAGGGAGAATTTAGGTAGATCTGTTTTAAACAGTCATAAGGAGAAGAGAATGCTGTGTCCAACAGATTAGATGGCTTTTATTGAGGGTTGGGGAGAAAGTCTTTTTCTTTCATTAGACTTACACATTTAGAAGCTTCAAAAGCCCCCACTCTCTCCACCCTCAGCTTTACTTATATTCTTATCTCCATTTGCTTCTTAATCATCTCTATTCTCCTCCCATCTAGAGACAAGGTGAAGGGATAAAGATTTTTGTTGATTTGAGGAACTACAAAAAGTAAGAACTATTCCAACTCTTCTTGCCCAATCTGGGGTGATAAGTGCAAACAGCCAAGAAGATGGAAATATTAGTAAATATGTTCAAACCCAAGGTACATTTACTGGGCCAAAAAGAATTTTAGTATGTCCAGTTTTTAAAAACAACAATAACAAAAATAACAACAACAAACCCAACAGTATAAAGCCACCCCTTAGACTATATTACCTAGTTCCTATTTAAACAATAAAAGAGAGGACCATATTCTCACTGTTTAAATGTCTTGGTGTCTAAATAAGGGGGTTTTGTTTGTTTATAATAATAACCATACAGTTTTTATATACACACATACTATCTACCAGAAAAACTACATAGCCTAGGACATTCATAGTTTTCTGCTAGTAATAGATTTTGTTTTGTTTTTTTTTTTTACTAAGTTTTAATTTGGTACCTGAGCAAACTGACAATATTACTTTAATTTTCTCCTACTTGCATTTCATTTACTGGAAAGAAGCTCATACTATAAAAGGAATTTGCCAACAACAAATCATAATTTGATTACAACAGTAATTCACAGAACATTTCTGAAAGGAAAGGAAAAAATAGCAAATATCCAGGCTCATTTAGTAAAAAACTAAAGCCTTCTAAACATTAGAGAGAATTAAATTTTAAATAATTTAAATTCAAATACGGTTTAAAAAAAAGTTTAGATGACAAATTTCTAAAAAACAAAATAATACTATTATGTATAAGATTAATAATTATTATCATTTTTAGTTTCAATTTATTGGACATCTTTTTAATTTCCAAAATCCCCAAGCTCCATTAAATAGTTGTATATTTGTTGAACGCAAATCCTTACATTAGTTATTTAATATGAAAAGTTTTCAAATAAATTCTTAACGTTTTAAATGCATAATGTGTAATATGTATGTTAAATTCATCATACCTCATGACAGAATTATGCAGTGGCAAAATTACTTTTACTATCAAGAAATAAACACATTATGCTATAATTACCACCTTCCCCATCAAAGTTTCAAAGGTTAAGACTTAATATTCAGAAATTAGTAATAATATCTGCAGTTTCCATCTGGTAACTAGATGGATCAATGAATTCAGCCCTTGCTCCTATATCAGTATACTCACTTGGAAGTCAGCAACTAACTTTCCCAAAGTTAAAGCAGTTATGTAAGGGTTGCTTTGGTTAACTGAACTACAGAACACCCCGAGCTGAAGTTTCAATTGAGTGTCAAAAGATTCCAGAAAGGCAAGGTCCACGTCCTCAAGCTGATTACTTTCAAGTTAACTGTAGAATCACAAAAAGGCTTGATCCTGGAGTAGAAGAGAGGTTATGAAGCCAAAGTCAAGCATAATTTTTCCACAGTTTAGTGCAGAAATAGCAGGCCACTTATTCATTATTACAGTTGAACAGCTAGAGTGGCAGAAAAGCCCTTTTTTCTTATAGGCCCTTGAATGTTGTTTCCAACATCTGCTGTAGTGGTTACAGATACACGATAGTAATAATAGATGGTATTATTTCTTCCCACAATCTCAAAAGATTGCCTATGTTGAAATTAGAAGTAATAGAGCTCAAGGAATATATTTTGATACATTAAACATAACTGGCATCAATGTTATTTGATGATTAAATGTATAATATCTATGTTACAGAAAAACATATGAATTCAGGCTTTCTCTAGAAATTCTAGGGTATAGATATTGCCCTTGAGTTTTTGGTAAAGAATTAAAAGGATTTTGTTAGTTCTTTGGCATTGCTATAATCCCTGAGGATTCTGCAAAATGCTAGAAATTACTTAAGCAATGGAAATGCATGAAACATAGGTTTTCAAGAAAATTGCAAATTTCTGGTTTTGCCAAATAACCTAGGAATTGTATATCTGATTTGAAAGTTTGGAGCAAAGAAATCAAATGGCCAATGCTGACTGTAGTAACACTGTAAACAATACCTAGTGATTGCATAAGCTAACTGAAATGGCTTATACAACATGAAAAAAAAATCATATAAAAGGGTTGATTTCTAATTTAAGAATAACTTTTGCATGTACACATTTGTTCAACTGCTAGTGTTTATTGTTCTTGATGTAGGGTGAACTATTACTATGTAAGCAATGTATGATTTCTATGTGCTTGCGATAGTCACATGGCCATGTAAATGGAAATATTTAGGTTTTTTTTCAGCGCTATGCAACTTTTCATGCTTATTAGATTTTCACTGGCTACGGACCTTAGGATGAACGTATTAGTTTATTCTTTTGTAAAAGTTTAATAAAGTGTATTTTCCATTGAAAAATGTAGTTTGTTAAAATATAGTTCTAAAGTGGCCTCCAAGACAAGTCAGCTCTAATATCCATTATCAACTTTTAGACCTAAAGAAGGCACCCTTGGGACTGAAAAAGGCTGGAACTAGTGGCATTCAAAGAATGTCAGCATCAGTCCTTCCTTTGACGGCAAGGGTCACTAGTTAGCCGTCAGCCAGATGCTGCTTCCACACACCTTGCCAGACCCTGGGGCAACGCATTTGCTCAGGGTTCGAACTTGGCTCCTATGTGGCAGCATGACTAGCTGCTACTCAAGCTTGGGCAAGTTCATGAACACATCCACTGATAATTTCTATATTTATAGAAAGCCAGAACATGTGTAGATAATCACACAATTGGATATTTATAAAGTGCCAGATTTTATGAATACGGGAATTTGTTAATTAGCACAAGGACTAATCATTAAAATTCAAAAATAGATAAATAAACAGGAATACCATTTATTTGTTCACATTTCAGGGGAAAGTATGCAGCTGCTATCCTTTTGATGAATGTAGGCTTCTGGAGAAAAATATGAAGAAGGAAACTATCTGCAAGTTTTGAAATCTTAATGAGTAAAATCCAAGAAATTACTATATAGTCTTTACATTAAAAGTAATCATAGTGATTTTCCCCTTAAAGAAAAAAAGTGTAAACCAGCATGTGCTTAGCATTTGAATTACACTGTCTTGCATTCCACTGTTTTGGTCCTTTTCAAGGAGCCATAGCTGATTTTCATCGGATAGGAGTTTAAAAGTACACACACATCACTCAGTACCAAATTGTTTTAGCTACAGGGCATGGCAAAGCATGAAATAACTGCTTTAGAGCACTTCCTCATGTGGGTGTGTTAGATAACTGTCTGCTCCAACATTAAAACGAAACACACTGTGACCTGACCAAGACTCCAGGGCTTTCAATAGGCAGATTTCATGTGCTGATAGGAAAAGCCCACCATAACCAGCAAGGCTGGTTAATGAATTCTTCTGGCACTCTGTAGCCCTCCTGTGATGCAAGCCTTTCAGCTTTCCAAATCCCTATATAGCAGAATACTCTGGTTTTGAGTTTACTTATGCACATTTTATAATGTCCTGCTGTATTTAGATTGTGACAGTCCCTCCCAGAAAAGGCTAAGATTATTTTTCATATTAAAAATATTTTAAATCTACTGAAGGCTAAGAATTATAATGCAAAAGAAAACATATACACATTCTAAAAATCAAGCCAACCATAAAAATGACTAAATGTTTACTCTTTTATTCTTTTTAGAAGGTTAAAGGAAATTTTCATCTTCTCTTAAAAACCTCTCTGTTTTTTGTTTGCTTCTAATTAACATAAACATGCTTAACATGAAATTTTAAGATGTCATATCCACAAAGAATCTGTGATTTTTTTATCCACACATGTATGAGAATATGTACATAAACATACATACATGCACACAGATATCTCCTCACATACATGTGTACAGAAAAAAAAATTATTGGTCAAGAGATATATTAAAGATTTCTTTTGAAAAAATTGTAGAATTTTAGGTAGTTCTCATAATATTAATATAGAAAATGACAGGTGCATGAGACATGCACAGTTTTGACATATTAGTTTTAAAACAAATGTTTGGGTCAAAGAGTATGAAATGGAGAAAATCACATTTGAAACACCATATATTGCATACCATATGAACATACACTTTCAACAGATTCCCCCCACAGTTCCCCTTTAGACCTTCAGGGTTAAAAAAATCCCTGACAGGCCCTGACTGAGTATACTTAGCATCTGTACTACTCTTGGTCAAAGCTGGCCTTCCAGTTTAGGTAATATAAGCAAATTAAAAGTTTAGGTAATATAAGCAAATTAAAAGTCTCTGAATAAATTTTTTAAAAGAAAGGAAAAAAAGACTTTTAGCAGCAAAAGTTCACCACCCTCTTGGAATAATGGATTTTTAATAAACATTTTACTAGGCTTGAACCTTGAGAATGTGTTTGGGAATCTGCTCTGGCGTCCCAGGTGGGTTAAGAATATTGCTTTATGGACTTCTTTGTGTTGTCAGAGAGGCCTAATGGAATTTAAAAAAAGAAAGAAAGAAAAAAAAAGAAAGTCTGCCACTTCTATTAAATAAATAATTTATTATTAAAAAGGTGATTGTTATTATCAAAGATCTCTATAGATTAGCATCCATTTTCTATCACTGCTTAATGTGTATGCTGAAAACATTTGCGTATCTTACCACCTGACTTAATTTTTATCAAAGGAACAACAGTTTTACTTTTGGACAAATCCAAATAAAACTCCACTAAGGAGACCATTTCAAATGGACCTATTTAACTACTTCTTTGAATTTTGAAGAACACTGTTCTGGGAAAACTCTTCAACAATGTCACCTAGTTGTGAATGCAACTTTTCCCACCATAAAAAAGAAAAATAAATAATAAAGGAAAAAGAAAGCACCTCAAAACTATGTTTGAAATAACAAGTGCATTATTTATAGTTCTCGAAATGTTAAATGAATACTTACAGTTGTTGCATAAGATGGCCTGATACACTTCATAGCTTCCACTTTGTAAAAAGACGGCCAGCCCCCCACTTCTCCCTCCCCAAGCATAAATAAACAGTAACATACTGAAAGGAAACTGTCCTAGGATAAAAACTGCTTGTTAAGAAAGTTTGCAATCTTACTAACCACAGTGATATCCCTACAAATGTAAAAGTCCATCTGCAAAATACAAGTTACAAAACAGAGTAGCTTATTCCTTTCAGAATACCCCCCACATGTAGTATAGAAGAGTATGTAATAATAAAAATAATTACTAGATTTATACCCACCCTCAGTGACAACCCCTCACCTTATGGCCAATGCTATCCAGAAAACATACTGGCAAAAAGTATTCAACCTGCTTCGAGGATTTAAACTGTAAATATGGACTTTAAACTTCAATGTAAAACAAAGAACAAGAGTCTCACTTTAGTAATACCCGGGCTGTCACTGCAGCTAAAACTCATTGGCACATTACTAACAAAACCCAGTTAGCAATAAATAAGGACAACATGATATATAGACAGACAGATGGAACTGCATAAACAGACAAGAAAAGCAAAGAGACTGACAAACATACGAGGGGTCTGTTTTAAAAGAGTGAAAGATACTGATTTATTTGGGACTTTAGTAAGAAAAATAGGTTTGTTTGTAATTATTTTAAAAGTAATTAAACTAAATCACAAGGGCACACCCTTAAATAAGTCGGAAGAAAATTAGTAGAGGATAGGCCTCCTATAGATGTTCTAAATTTTAAGCTAGCAATACCTCTGTCAAACTTAAATCTAGAAATTAAAATTCAAGGGAGAAAGAATAAAAGCACTGGGGGCTAAAGGAGATGATAGGTAGAGGGGGGATTGAGGAAGCAAGATTTTTTTTTTGAAAGTTGTCTGCCCTACCTTCTTCCCCAGCGCTGAGTTTCTCTTCTCATAATCGGTGTCTCCCTGGAAGTACAGTGTGAGTGGTAATGACTGCCTGCCTCCCTAATGAGTCCATTTTCCTGCTCTTGATGTTGTGTATATACACACACTGCAACCTACCTTACAAACCACAGAGACGGGAAGAGAGAGAGAGAGCAAGGCAGGGGGTGGGGGGCAGAGAGGGAGAGAGAGACAGAGACAGAGCAAGCGAGTGAGAGAGAGAGAGAGAGAGAGAGAGAAGAGGAGAGAGAGAGAGAAAGAAAAACAGAAAGAAACAGAGAGAGAAAGGCACAGACAAAGCCCTCCTACCAGACAGCAGACAGCCTTCCTTCCCCTATCCAGCAAAATGCAACTCGTCTAATGCAGCAACAGGTTCAGTATTGCCAGACTAACAGAGTGAAAAAGGTATATTCTCTATATCATTACTGCTTGCAAATAAACAGTTTAAGAGCAGCTGGCTCCACCTTCTTTATTTACGCTCCATTATGAGGAATGTATTGTTTCAGTTCTGGCACACAGTACATGTAATTATCATAAATACATTTTTTGCATATTAGCAGGAAATAGTGAAATACATAGCTTATTTGTGCAATCTTTTAAATTTATTTTTTTTTAATGTGAAAAGAGTGTCAACAAATCTGCTCTGACAAAAGCCTAGTAATGATTTTAAAGTCAGAGCAGTCTTAAAGGAGGCTCTGAAAAAAACAGACTCCATACAATAGGAAAACTGATCTCAGACAAAACTGATAACTGCAAAGAAGAAATCATTGCTCAGTAAATAAATCAAGACCATAAGCAACATTGCAGACAAAAGCAGAATTAAGTTTAATTAAGTAACTAATAGATTGGTACTCTAGAAGAAGGCAGATTGGTTTCTTATTTGAAGCATCTCTCTGTAAAAAAACACCACAATGCAATGTACTCTGTGTGAACAGGTGCAATGCATATAGTACATAGTGTTACAACAATAGAAATAAATCCCACAAGGAGCTTCCATCACAAGCAGGACAAGATTTCATAGAATATGGATCTGAAACCACAGCAGAACTCCCTTGTTCTTTTATTAGGAGGAAAAAATAAAAATAATCAATGCTTCCTTAAAAGAAAAAAAAAAAACTGTTTTTCTTTGTCTAATGCCTCTAACCGTTTTTTTGTCTACATGCTAGAACCAAAATAATGCTGATATTGCACTCCTTACCCCATCACGTGTTTCCCCACCCCTTCCCCCATGCCTTTTCTTATTTCATAAGTGATACATTTGCAGCTATGGAATTACAAAGATCAGAAAACAGAACTAGTTTCAAGCCCTTCTCCTTGTCCCCCAATTTTTTTAAACTAGACTCTGCCTGTTTACCTAGACAGCCACCTTCCTTAAAATATTTCTATACAGTTTGGCTGTGTGTCATTTAGATGGGACTTAGAAACATTATAATACAGGTTAAATGTTCTAAAGAAAATTTACATAAAAATGAAAAAATGACTGATTCTGACCCGTTCAAACCCTGCATTTGGGCACCAATAATTAAGTACATTCATTGTAAAATCATCCTTTTTACATGGTTTAGTGTTTCACCATGCTTCAAAAATTAGGATGTGTTCCTTTGCATAAACAAAACTACTTCAGTATATAAGTATCAATTCCTTTGTTTAAAAGTCAGTTTTCAATTAATAAAATGAATAACTTAATTAGTTCAATATACAACTTACAGATTAACTCTATCTTCATCTGATTCACAAAAATCTTTTAGAATGTCAGTTAAATCTTGGGTCATGTTCAGAACCGAGATCAATATTGTCTTAGCTATTATAAGAGTAAATAACCCATAGCACAGAAATTAAAACGTGATGTCTGGCCACACATGCACACTGTCCTAGGAAAATTCTAGCAAGGAACCAAGACTCCAGACCCTCCACTCTCACTGTAAACCACCAATTCTAATTCTCTGGTACTGCAGTAGTGTTATACCCCCCCCTCAAGGGTGGCTGCTTAATAAAGAGCGGGCAGACACACGTGAAAGGGGAGGTTACAGCCCCCTACTTTTGGTCACATGTCTTGAGAAAAACCTTTCTAAGACTCACTTAGTGTGCCTAAGGTACCAGCATGCATCTCACCCCTTACTGCTCAGTCAGGCAGTTCTGTTTTTCTACTATTGCCCTATTGTTTCTCTGAAGCTTTGTTCAAATGTATGAAGAAAAATGCCACTTAAAAAAGCACACAAGCTGCACAGTTTGACAGACTGATTTGAATTATATATTAGTATGTCCTGACTTTTTAAAATAGGGTTCTAGGTATTTTTGTTTTGTCTAGTTTGCTTTAACACAAGGAGAATAAGAAGACAGTATTTGATTTCTACCAGCAGGAGTCAAAAGGAATGTAAAGGACCATGAGGGCTATTCACCTTTTCTAAAGAAAAACCAGTTAGTTGAATTTTAAAAAGAAAAACAAATATTTTGGCTTAGTGAAAAATGCACAACATCTCAACACTTTCTCTGTATCTGCATACTTTACTAGATTCCAAGCACAGTAAGTGACATATTCTTAGTACTTTCTCAAGTTCAAGACACACTTTCCCTGCTAGAACTCAAGATCCACGTATTAAATTAACCATAGCACCACATGAAGCAATAATCCTAACTGACTATCAGACTCTGAAGTTATAAAGTTATTAAATTAAATTGTTTCATATGTTGATATGCCATGGGGCAATTTCATCCTGTAGCAACATCCTAAAGTTGGAGTTAAGAACTGGTTTTGGTCCTACTGTCACCATGTGTAGTTTGTGTAACCTGGGCAAGTCATGTAGCCATCCTCAGCTTCATATAATAAATTAAATTAAATTTGAAAGGAAGGAATTGAACTGGTTAACATAATAATGATTATGATAGCTAATGCTTAAGTCCTACTATGTGCCAGGAACTCCTCTAAGTACTTCCCATTTATTAACTCATTAAATCCTAATAATGACTCTATGAGGTAGGGATTGTTTTTAGTTTCATTTTCCCAGTGAAGAAACAGAGAGGTTAAGTGATTTGCCCAAGATCACACAGCACAGCAGTAATGAGATTTGAATCCAGCCTGTCTGGTTTAGAGATCACGTGCTTAATCCCTACACCATATTGTCTCCCAATATCTAATTCTAGCTCAGGCCTCATCTAGGCATAAGAATCTGCACTTATGAGTCAAATCCAATACATCCTGATGATTCCTCCTAACTTGTTTACTAATATAGCAAATTTGCTCTTCTAATTTACACCCAGAACTCTCAATACATTTGGTTTAAGAGTCTATTTAAAAGTTTACATAATCCATTCAATCGCCTGTTTCCAAATGTCCATAAATATGTGCAACCATTTGCTTGAAGTGGAAAATAACTTGTAACCAATAAGGCTATCAATTCATAAAGCCTACTTGCACTATATGTAGTTCCCATACATTAGTCTCCTGAATACCCTGTGTTTAAAAAAGAAAAACAAAAAAACTACACAGTTCTTAACGGTTCCCTAGTTCAAGTATCAAATACGAATGCAAGTAATTATTTAAAGAACAAAATAAATAATAAATAAAATACAATTTTAAAAATTCTTGTTTTCCATAGCCTGAGAAAGGCATGGAAAAAAACAAGGATTTAATTATAAATGATTTGTAAGAGATGCTGAATAATATCATCCTATGATTTTTACGCAGTTGGTTTTAACGTTAAATTATTTAGAGATATATTCTCAAGACTTTTATACTAATGTCTCATTCTGCGAGAAAATTTATCTGCTCTGATCTTTGTGCATTAATTAAAATGTATTTTGTGCCCACTATGTGCCATACACTATACTTGAGGGTGAAAAGTGAAAATAAAACATATGGTGTAGTTTCTGCTTGTGAAGACTTCACAGGCTGGTGGGGGACAGGCATGCGAACAATATTAGCCCAAGCAAATAATCTTGCCACTATTTAATGTAATATCCCATGTAATGCAGTGCCTTAAACTTCCTGTACTTCCATCAAAAAGCTAAAAATGAAATTAAACAAAATAAATATAAATACCTAAATTTAAAATGTGGCTTATGAAAGGTGCGTGTGCCTGTGTGTGTGTGTGTGTGTGTAGCAGGAGGAGGTACTGGGGTTAGATTGGAGATAGTTTTTTCTCTAACAGTGTGGTTTATAGACCCACTGAGTTAATTTTGTCCATTGTCCCCCAGGTGCCTAGTAAAGTGTCTTCTACAAATACACAGCACATGTACTTCTTAAATGATTGTGGAAATCCGTGATACCTATTGCCCTGGAGCATAAAATTTCATTAATTTTAGGGTTACAATGTACTTTGATCAGAGACTGTTGACTTGGCAAATGAATACTTCCACATGTACATGAAAGGTGATACTTCTTTAATTTTGAAAAGAAAGTCAACTAAATTCAAAACCATTTACCCCTATCCCAAGTATACTTTTGCCAAGTCCTTTCTCAGGCATCATTAATGTTTTCATATTACGTGAGGTTAAACAGGAAAAAATGTTGGGACAGTTTAAGATTGTTCACAAGAACATTCCCAAAAGATACTTTTATTGCACAGATTAAAAAGAAAAAGAAGGGGGAGGAGTGAAAATAAGAGTCATGTTGCAATGATGGACAGAACAAGACTTTTAGCCCTAGTATGTGGGTAGAAAAGCAAAGTCTGGATTAGTGGGTCAAAATGAGTAAGTGTCACTAAGTACTGAGGCCACCATCATAAAGTCAATTCTATCTGGCCTAATTAGATAATGATCCTTAATCCTTAATCTTGGTCATCTGTCTTAAAATTGTATCTCATCAGTACCAAGAAAAACTAGAAGAGATTATAGATAAATCATAGTTTACTAGTGATAGGTCAGTAGTATGACCCTTATATGGGAAGAGATGCATATCTAATGTCAATTCTAGTCAACAAATATTTAATTTTAAAACAAAAACAAAGCATTCCATGTAAACTACATCACTGGGAGTACCTTTATTATACACTTTGCAGTGCTGTAGACATCTATCCTTTAATATACCTCCCTTCTCCACCAGACTGAAGGAACCTCCTAGAACAGAGTTTCTACTTATTAAGTTTTGTCAGCCTAACACCTTGCAGAACACCTGGAATATGGGTGAAGCTCAATAAAGTTTTCTTGAATGAATGAATAAACAAATGAATGAATGATTGAACAAATGAACAAACAAAGCAATATATGGGATTTATAAAACTTGGCTAATTAAAAACTTTAATAAATTTGAGTTGCAAGGATGATATAAACAACCTATAGATAGTATTTTAACACATTAAATCACATATAGAACGTATTCTTACTTTAAGATCTTGGGGAAAAAAGATCTTGGAAAAAACAAAAATGTTTACAGTAGACAAAAAAAGTAATACTCTTCAACTTTTCTGTGTCTGAAAATTTTCATAATAAAATGTTGAATAAAAAAGGTATTGTCCTATAGCTAGCAGAATTTTAACTCATCTCTGAGAAAAAAACTCAGCTTCCCTTTACATTTTGTTCATCCATTTTTTCTTTCACATCTACAACATAAGTGTTCAAGTATAAGTCTGAAATTGGCCTTAGAGTGCCTCATAGGAATAGAACCATATCCTTTGAGAAAAATACCTTTTAAGCTGGTTAGGGTCAAAGAGTGGGACCTGAATAATTCTTCTTGTATGTTTAAAGTGTGCTGCAAAAGAAATTAATAATAATTTGAAGGTAGGGGAGCATAGAAATGAGATGAGAGGAGGAAGAGAGGAGAATGACAGGAAAGAGGGGGGCAGTGAGAAATTCCCCAATGTCAAGGTGGCCACAGATTTTTTAAAAAAGAGTGACACCTAATATTAAATTCTAAGAGGTTTGCATTTTTTGCGATGCAAATATTCTTCTTCTCTCCAAACCTGGAAAGCTTGGTATATTCTACAACCCCATTTAATAGTATAATAAGGAATAAAAAGATGGAAAAATAAAGTACTGCCATACATTCACTCCTATGCTACAGCCTTTGCAAACATAGAAGCTTCTTAATTGAGACAGAAAATACTCCAGGAGTTGCACAGAGTGACCAGTGGCACTTTGAATAGTGGCCAGTAAATGGCGAATAGTGAATAGTAAAAAGTCAAAAGTATCTTTAACATAGAATGACTCAGATATGGACATGAGTCAATCACCTTTTTTTTCCATAAACACACAGGAGAAATATGGCCATGTGGAAAAGAGGCACAGAGATTAATGTCTGAATTACAAGCTTATTATGACTATTACTGTTGTTACTACCTCTATAAACTGATCTTAAATGATTTGAGTATCTTCAGAAATTTAGGGGAGGAGAGTTCTTTTGCAACACAATCAATAAATTTTGAATCAAAGAATTAAAAAACATAAAAATGTCATTCTCAATATCTCCCTGGCTCTAGAAAAATGTATTAGGTATATATGCTACATTAACTTTTTCTGCTTCCTGCTCAATCTTCTCTCCTAAACAATCTAGAACAGTGTTAGCAACCGTCTTTAAAGTTTCAACACTTACATAATAATTTATCCATATGTACACGTTATATTCAATGCACAAGGAAAAAGAAACAAACTACAGAGTGCATTCTATAGGAAAAATAAAAGTTACATAGAAGATATAAAAGAGGCATCTTAATTGCTATAGATGTTGTTTGTCCAGCAGGTTAGTGAGATCCCCACTGTCCTGCTTGGTGACTCTACATGCAAAACCTGTCTCCGTATTCTTCTTATCCACAAAAGTTGCTACTATTAGTAAGGATGCATTCTTATAATAAAAGTTATCACTATTATAATGTATCAGAAACTGTGCTTGGTGTTACATACACTAACTCATTTAATCCTCCTAACAGCATTATAAGAAAAGTAATATTAATGTTTTCATTTATAGATGAGGAAACTGAGGCCCAAAGTCTTGCAGCTAATACGTGGTAGAAGTCAGGCCTAAACTCAATCCAAGTGGAATTTTTAAGGGATAAAGGGAGGAGCTTGACAAAATTACTCCAAAAATTTTCTAGAATAATGAACTGGTGAGATTAGGAAGAAATTTTCGGAAAAAACTAATGATGAGAAACAAGTTTGAGTATATATATTCCCCAATAATAATTTCAATATTCATTTTACATATATTTGAGAAAAAGTATACCTGTCTCAAAATAAAATTTAAAGAAAGGATAATGAAGAAAAGCAGAATATAAATAAACAACTTTCAAAAGTGATGAAACATACCAGGAACCCGTTTGATTAAAGAGTTGGAAACATTAATAACAATCTGTCCAGTAATATTGAAGCCAGATATTAATAATAGAGTCAGCATGATAAGAGCCTGCTAACTCCTCTGAGGCAACAGGCCACAGGGACAATTCAAAATAGGTGGAAACAGTATCTCTTATTTTTAAGAAAGCTCATTTAACCCCGATAAGTTATAGGCTTACAAACATAACCTTTTAAATACATAAGGTCATATCAAGCTTTTGGAAAAGAACCTACAAAAAATCTCAATCTTCTTTATTTCTGTTGATAACAAATACAGGAAAACCTCATTAATCAGAGTATATACAAATCAGAAGGTATAATGTATCAGATACGTCCACAGGATTCTTGTGAAATAGAAATTTTGAAATGAATTTCATTAAATTAAATTTTATTTTGATAATTATGTTAGGTGTTTAAAAATTATCAAATTATCAAAACAAATTCTACTTTATGTTGAATATCTATAAATTTAGGATTATCACTAAATTAAATGAGGTGTCCTCCTCTATTTCAAACTGATGACATTTTACCACTTAAAATGTAATACTAACTGGACCTTCCACAACTCAGATAATACTCCCAACATCATTTAAACCTATGTAGAATATGAACATAAAAAAACAAGTGTCTCATCAGGAAACAGTTTTATTAGTAATCAATAAGAGAAGAACACTGCCCATAATTAAATCTGTATTAATTATGAAAAGGGTTATTAAAGAAATAAATCATCATTGTGGATATCATTTTCAAAATTTAATGATCTGAGACTCCAATACACACTTCTTATGAAATCATATCTAAAAGTTTGTAACTGAAATAAACTGCAAAGCACTCTAAGCTAATATTTTAATAAAATCCATGTGGTTTTTGCCTAAAATAAACTTCTTTAACTATACTCCCTCCACCAATAAACGCATTTAATTCAATATGCCACTCAATAATTACTTTGTACTGTAGCAGTTTAACTGAATGTTTACAATATATTTTACAACAAAATAATAAATATTATAAAATATTTATGTTATAAAATAAAATGTTAGATATTATAATTTTAAAAAATTCTGAAGTTTTCCAGGTGCTACATTTTAACTATACTATTATTTTTAAAGTTAAATTAATAAGTGTATAGAAATAAATAATAAATCAGAGCAGTTTTTAGGCAGTGGTGGGTGATACACAAAATATTTATAGCTGGAAAGGCATGGGCATAGACCAATGAGAAATGTTACTGTTAACTAGCAATCAAAACAGATACTGGTTGTAAATAAATGATATATTGCCAGTGTGTGTTTCCTGAATAACAATCCTTGTTTTAGATAACAGACCAGAATCCATTTTCTAAAACAAGTTAATAAAATTTGGAGGAAGATGTAGTTTTACTAATGATCTACTACCCCTATACTCTAGATCAATGGATTCTCCAATTTTTAAAAATTATACATCCCATCAGTAAAAATATTTTGAACTCTACGTAGATGATTTGTCTGTTGGTTCTCAACTCCATTCCCACCTCCTCCGTGTGCTCTTATGCGGTGGAACCTGAAAACTACATTTCCCAGATTGCTTTACCAGGATGGAATGCACTGGCAGAAGATCAAAGAGAATTTTTTTTTTCCTTCTGTTTGTGGCACCAGCAGTCTCAGCAATGGTGCTTCAGCAGCCTCTGTAGCACAGAGCTCTTGGGATCTGGCTCTTAGGACTGCTGACTGCAGCAGTAGTACCACAGTTGCAGAACACAAGCAGCCATCAAAGGTGACTGGAAGCTCTACCAGCCAGGGCAAATACAACAGCATTGGAGGAACTGTGGACTCCTGGGCTCTTGCTGTGTCAGTAGGAGTGTGGTCACCTGGCTTCCTGGCCATGGTGATTCTAACATTTACAGCAGAAGCAGTGCTCCAGTGCCTCAGCAGCACAGTGCTTATAAGCTCTGGGTAACAAAACTTTCCCTTGCTTTCTACACATATTTATTGCTAAAAAACACTGCCACCATCTTTTCCTTCCACCAGACTTTTCAACAGTTTTGCAACCAATTCCCTGGATTAAAGTCCCTCTGTTTTGAGTCATATCTGTTTTTCTGACTAGGCACTGATCAAATATAAGCCCACATTCGAATATATACAATTATTTATAAATTACAGACATATTATAGATATTATAGAACATATGAAGTAATAGTTGTTTTAAAGAATGAGGTAAACAAGAAATAAACAATATTTTAAATAAATTTTAATTTTGCATTTATCAACAATTTTCAAATATTTTTGTTCTCACTAAAAAACACAATTTTTAGAGTAATGTTATTAAATATTTGTCATTCTTTGTATCTTGGTTTGGTTTTACACTTTGTGAAGCGGTCATTTGAAAATCTGGTACTACTTTCAGGTTATTATGATGCTTAGCTGTAATGGTTGTCATGGAGGGGGGAAAAGCCTCACAAAATAGTAGATCCAAATGGAAGAAGAGCACCATTAGCTGTGCTTATTCAATCACAGTACTCAATTTTCAATCCCAACCAACAATTGTGTAAAAGATTTTGTTGAAATTTGGCTAGTAAATTTTCATCTTCCCAGATGTCAATCGGTCATTCTTAAAAACTAAGAGGTACCTGTAGCATTTTAATTTTTTTAACAATTTTAAAAATCTATTTAAAGATTTCATTTGGAGGATTGTAAAACAAGTTATAAAATTCTGTTTCAAGTTTTAAAAAATATTCAGATACAGTTTTTGTGCAGTTTTTAAATTATACAGAAACTGGAGTTTTACAATTACCTTGGTTTTGGCAACAAAATCACATTATTTGGAAATAACAACAAACATTCAGTATGAAAATGTCCTCTCCATACTATGGATCTTTCAAAACGCAGTTATCTTCTCCCTCATTGTTAGTATAATTACTTAAAAAAAAAAAAAAAAGATCAAGTATATTTCTTTTTTTTCACATTTTTAATTTAAATTTTTAATTTAAAGGAAATCCTTTATCTTGAGGTTATATATGTACTACACTTTTGTTTCCAGATTAATTTTATTAAATTTATTTTATTTTATTAAAATGTGAAATTCCGAATTCCTAACATGGCTCTTTCTGGCTGGTCACTACCCAGTGTGTTTCCTGAGCTCCTTTCACACAGGATTTCTCACTTTCTCTAGACCTGCTTGAGCAGAACCGTCACATCCTATCAAAGTCTTACCTGTCAATTCTTGGGGGCCCCAGTGTGTTTCCAGCAATTCCATCCCCATCAAATCTGAGGCGCTGCCACACCGAACCTAAAAAGTACTGTACAGTCTCCACCTTACTATGCTGGGCAGCCTATTCCTACCTGCTCTTGCAGATGCTACAGTTCTCTGCTGGCCCCTCTTCAGAGCCCACCTGGCAGTAGGTGCCAAATTGGGAAAACTGCCCTTTCTCCTTTGTGTTTCTCTCTGATGTGGTCCAAAGCAGCGTTATTTGGGGCCCTATGTTTCTTTTTTTTCCAGAAATATTTGTTAGAGAGCACCTGTCATCACAGAAAAGGGCAGCAAAATTAGAACTCTTGTCATTTTGTAAAATAAAAATGCATAACTGCAACAAATTTCATATCGTCTCTCAATGATCTCCCACTAAATAACAGTGAACCTCAAGTGGTACAAACAAAATTCATGGTCACTTTCCATCATACTACAAAGTATCATAAAGACTCCACTTCTATATTTGATTCTGTTTTCTACCACATTTTAAAGATTTTATTAAAAAAACAAAAACAAATTAATCACATCAATGACATCCTGCAGCACTTGTGTATCCTTTCACTTGAACTGATTTGCTAAAATAGCTTGCTTGTAAATTATGAGCGAATGAATTACATGAGCAGAAGTAGCTCTGTAATCTTACCCAGAAATCTTTTTCCATTCCAACCACATCAACCACTCCAACACTACAAAACTACGTTAACATAGTTTTTTCAGAATACATTATTTTACTTAGAGGGCATTTTGATTCTTGGCAGGTATCTTTTCCAGTAATCCTTTTAGTGATTCATAAAAACACAGTTCTTCATATTACTGAAATTGAGCCTAACAAATACCATTGGTTGAAATATTAGAAATACTTATACTTTCATTTAACAACACAGTGAAACTCTCACACTATATAATTTATTCAAACACATTTTTTCAAATCTTCAGTGTTTTCTATGCATCGTCTAACAGCATTTGCTGACAAATAAATGTTATATCGTTTGTTGTAATATTATTTTTCATGCATTATTTCAGTCATTTTTCTCAGGGCATGCCATATACTAAGGATGAGGTTCATCCTTAATGAGAGTGAATATAAATCCACATTTCAAATAGACTTCTTGATCATTACTTTTGGTTGACTTAGTGTCAAATATGATTAAATCATCATTTAAAAAATGTTTGTAATATAGCTGACAACGGATTCATACTATGTATTAGAGATATTCTTGTTCAAATGTGCTTATTAGTATTTATCCTTATTCTGCTATTTTCTTCCACAGTCAGTTTGTTTTATGAGTTGAGTTATTTAACACTAGACAATGTAATCTGTGACTTATAACAAGGCACAGATAAAATTCAGTACCCCCAAATCTTAAAGCAAATCAACTCCCGCTCTCCCATCAGGATACCTTATATAATTTACAATGTGTGTAAATGATACTTTGACATTACCAGCAACAATCTACATATTAGTAAATCTTAATTTCTTAGATTTTTTTTAAAATAAAAATATATATATAAGAGTTTTGATATCTTCTCGAATATTTGTTTTATTTCCTAGAGTGCATGTACACTATTTTTGAGACCACTGTACTACAGCATGGGCCTTGGACTCAGATCTGAATAACACATATTGGCTATGTATTTTTAAGCAAGTTACTTTTCCATGTCTGGTATACCTCATCTATAAATTAAGAATAGCTATTTCACAGAGTTGTTTTGATAATTATATTAGATTGATAATAACAGATAATACTTGTTGAGCACCTACAAAGTGCAAGGTACTATTCAAAGCACATTGAATGTATTAATTTTTAAGTACAGTGTCCACACATTATGAACATTTGCAAAAATTAGTTTTCTTCCCAGGGAAAGAATGAGATTAATTGTACAAAATCAGGAACATTTATTAGGGCAGATAGAGTAGGTTGTTTACATGCTTATCTATTTCACAAAATTACAAGGCTTCTGATGGCAAAGTCATGTTGTAGCCATCCCTATATCTTAACAGAGTGTAAAGTACAATGTTTCAAATGTATTAAGTGCTGAAAAATTAAATAAATGGTGTTGAATGAATGTATATAGGGTACGACCATCAATTTCTGCTTATTGTTTGTAAAACTTCTGACAATTCAATTATTGATAGGAATGATCAATTAACTGCACAAGCAATGCAAAACATGCTATTGTTTTTATATGAATACCTTTTCAGGAAGGAAAACACTCTCCAGAGCTTTTGAAAATACTATAACCCTTAATTTTTTGTACTAACAGATGGAACGTAAGGTATGAAAAATCCAAAGATAATTTCTATTTGGATTTTGAAATGTACTTCCATATTTACATTTGATATGCCTAATGTTCTATAAAAGCAAATGTATTCCCAACAAAATAAGCTACACTGAAAAGCTGACTTAGAAGGAAGATGAGTGTGATCTTTCCTCTTTACTAAACTCATCTGTGTAACCTACACCACTTTGATTACTCAAACTACATGGAACTTGCCTTTTCTCAGACCCTCTCCAGAGGATAAGAAATGTTTAAATGTTGGTTTCCAATGGGATACTTTGTGCATAAAGTAGGCAATACTCATCAATGAATTTGAAATCATGATTGCCTAGGTATTATAAAATACCAATTGAAATATATTATAAAATATACCATTTGCTTCACCAAAATTAAGAATTTTGATTTTTACAAAATATTCATTTGTGAAATGCATTATAAACCATTAACGTTCTTCATGACTCTTTTTCAAATAAGTGATCTGAGATACAGAAAAACTAGCGGGTGATTGATATACAATATTTAGTTACTTAATCACATCTGAAATTTCAGTTTTCTACTCAACTCATAGTGCTGTTTAAAAAAAAGCAAACCATTCTGAAATATTTAGAGACAGTAAAAGGAGGAATAATAAATATAAGGTGTCACTGTATCTTAATGAGAACTTGAAAGATTAGCTTTTTCACCTTACTCTCAATTACCCATGTACAGTACACTCCATCTCTACGTGTGCAGGAAGCAGAGTGTTTTGGTAGAAAAAACATGAGCTTTAAAGTCAAACAAACCTGAATCAAATGTCCACATTCACTAGCTTTCTCATTTTCCATGATTTCAGTTTCCTCATTAGGAAAAATGGGGCATACATAGTCAATGAAAACAGATATAAAGTGTTTGACCCATAGCAATAATTCATTAAATGATAATACATTTCCTCCTTTTATTCCTAAATCAGAGGTCCTCAATTTTTTTGTATTATGGATCTCTTCAAACTAGTAATGATTCACATCAACAATTTATATTTTGCCTATCATATAACAGCTTAAAAACTTTCTTCACATAATTACTGAATTTAATCCTCCCTGCCACGCTACGAAGTAATTTGACATTATCCTAATTTTTCACAGAAATAAATTGAGCTTCAGAGACAGTAAATAATTTGCACCAGATCTTGTAAGAAGTAAGTTACAAAATTGAACTTTCACCTACCATTCCATCAAGCCTGGTTCCCCAGCTATTAAAGAAAAAAAGTCCTATCCAGATCTAACAAACAGAATGTTTTATAATAAGAAAGTGATATATATAATGATAATAAATATTATTAAACTATTTACCTAGGCCCAAAGTGAAGTACATATGAATATGAAGGACATATTCACATTATTATTACTAGTGGTTCTAGTATCTCAGAATTTGGTTGGTGAAGCAAAATATTTTTGTAATACATTCCTAGAAAATAGCTTTTTATGAAAAAAAACTGAATCAAGGAAGACATACCCATAAAAAATGTAATAGCTAGTATGGTCATTCAAGGTGGGGAATGACTTTCAAATAAAATTTAGAATGCTATTTTATACTCTTCATTAATACACTAAGTTTCCTCAGTAATCAGTTTATTTCTTCCCAAATGATATTATAAGATGAATAAGTTCTGGGGATCTAATGTACAGTGTGCTGATTATAGTTAATAATACTGTATTGTATACTTGTAATTTGCTAAGAGAGTAAATCTTAAGTGTTCTCACCACAAAGGAGATCTTAAGTGTTCTCACTATGTGAGGTGATAGATGTGTTAATTAACTTGATTATGGTAATCATTCCACAATGTATAGGTTTATTAAATTATCACATTGCATATCCTTTAAAAAAATCATGCTATGCAACCTAAATATATTCAATTTTTATTTGTCAATCACACCTCAGTAAAGCTTGGAAAAAATTTTTAAATAATAAAAAGTGCACATAATCTTAAAAAAAGCAGTTGTCCCTAAGTACTGGAATCATACACTTTGTTTCTGAATACGTTTCTGTATTTTGCATACTTTCTAAATAGTACATACATTATTTTTATAGTTATAAAAATATCTTAACAAAATAATTGCTATTCATAAAAAATAATGTTGGAAAAATAGGTATGTCTAAAATATTGGGTGATCCATTAAAACAAGATCACCATTTCATCTAACCAATTCTGAAAGAATAGCTGATTAAGAACTTAGATGATCACAAGACTCTCAGGATCACACTTAAAGAATCATTTCTTTGAGCTCTTAGTTTCTCTTGTATCTGTTTCTCACTAATTAGGAGGAAACAGAACATAAAAGTTAAAGGTGTGTGGGTTCTAAATTCAGACTGCTTAAGTTCAAATCTTGACCCTACTACTTCAGACAAATCCCTTAATATCATTAAGCATTTTGCTTTCTTCTTTAAAATGGTGAAATAAAAGTACCTATAGCACAAGGGCTTTTGTGCTGATTAAATGAGATAATCCAAGTATTGGTAACAACTAGCATTTATCAAGCATTTTACCATATGACAGACACTATGTTAAACATTTTACATATATTATCTCATTTAATCATCACAAAACCCTATAAGTACTATCATTAAACTTTTTCCAGGTGAGAAACATGAGGTCCACGGTCCCACAACTAGTACACCAGAACCAAGATTTAAATCCAGTAGACTCATTCTAGAGTACAAACCCTCAAACGCTAAACTCAATAAGCTCAGGCACATAGTAGGCACTTAATAAACCTTAGCTTGTGTTTTTGAGCTTATTTCTGCTTTAAATGTCAACCTCTTATTTACAGTTCTAAATTGAATGAAGTAGTTCCCAAATATTTCAATTTCATGAGTCCTTGCTTTTACCCTACTCAACACCATCATACTAAAAGAGATTATTGAGTGAGAGAGAAAGGGAGAAAAGAGCGGGTGCGGTGAGAGTGAGAGAGAGGACACTAAATTGTGAATTACTTATTTAGGGTTACAAATAAGGGTCAGATTTGTATATGACATTTAACTAATAAAATTCAATAGGAAGGCTTTCAGTTTCTGGTTCCACACGTAAGGAGCTTGGAAGACACCACTCTCTCCTAACAAGTAAAAAGCTGAAGAGATAGAAAAATCATCAATTCCTCTCTTAGGTCCATAAGATTGAAGAGACAGACAAGTGAATATATGGAGTCACAGCTTCCTGGAACAGAAACTCATGAGCAGAAATCGTCACAGGAACTAGCACCAGGGTAGGAAAACCTGAACGATAATTGACCAATTGCTAGAGGCTCACTGTGAACAACTTTGAGAGTTAAAAAATCCAGGGGGTCCAGTCATAAGCAGGTCCCCACAACAAACCAATAAGCTGGACTTCATTAATATTAAAATTTAAAACTTTTGCTGTTAAAGACAATATCAAGAGAAAATATTTGCAAAAGATACATCAAAGAACTTTTACCCAAAATATACAAAGAACTCTTAAAAGTCAACAAAAAGAAAATAAACTACCCAATTAAAAAACAGGCCAAAGAACTTAACAAATATCTCACCAAAGTAGATACACAGATGGCAAATAAGCATATGAAAAGATGCTCCAGTCATATGTCCTCAGGGAAATGCAAATTAAGACGAGATACCACTACACACCTATCAGAATAGCCAAAATCCAGTACACTAACAACATGAAATGCTGGCAAGGGATGTGGAGCAACAGGAACTCTCACATATTGCTGGTGGGAAAGCAAAATGGTAGAGTCACTTTGGAAGATAATTTGGTGGTTTCTTACAAAACTAAACATACTCTTACCATACAATCCAGCAATCATACTCCTTGGTATTTACCCAAATGAGGTGAAAACCTAGGTCCACAAAAAAACAAAAAACAAAAACCCAAACCTGCACACAGATGTTTATAGCAACTTTACTCATAATTACCAAAACTTGCAAGTAACCAAGATGTCCTTCAGTAGGTGAATGGATAGACAACTATGGTACCTCCAGACAATGGAATATCACTCAGTGATAAAAATAAATAAGTATCAAGCCATGGAAAGATATGGAGAAATCTTAAATGCATATTAATAAATGAAAGAAGCCCATCTGAAAAGGCTACACACCATATGATTCCAACGATACAACACTCTGAAAAAGGAAAAATTATGGAGACAGTAAAAAGATCAGTGGTTGCCAGCAAAGGTTAAGTAAGAAGGCAAGGAGATGAATAGGCAGAGCACAGATGACTCTTAGGGCAGTGAAAATATTCTGTATGATATTATGATGGATATATGACATTGTACATTTGTCCAAACCTATACAATGTACAACACTAAAAGTGAACCATAAAGTAAAAAATGGACTTTGGGTGATTATGATGTGTGAATGTAGGTTAATCTTTGATAAAAAAATGTACTATTCTGGTGAGTGATGTTGATAATGGGGGAGTCTGTGCAGTGTGTGGGGGGGGGGGGTATATGGGAAATCTCTGTACCTTCCTCTCAATTTTATTGTAAACCTAAAACTGCTCTAAAAATATAAAGTCTTTAAAAGTAATGTGGTATCCTGGTTGGGATCCTGGAACAGAAAAAGACATTAGGTAAAAACTAAAGAAATCTGAAAAAAACATGTACTTTAGTTAATAACAATATGTTAATATTGGTTCATTAACTGTGGCAAATGTACCATACTAATATAAAATATTAATAATAGAGAAAAATGGGTGTGGGATACATGAGAACTTTATAGACTATGTTCTCAATTTTTCTGTAAATCTAAAACTGCTCTAAAAAAATAACATCTATTTGAAAATATTCAACTACAAAAAGTCAATAGGAGTTGTTTTGGGAATGCAAACATAAAAATGTAGACTTGAGGGGGATGATACTCTCAGGCTGCATTTACGTCAGACAGGGGCAAAATACAGAGTGTTATAGTACCTTAACACAGGAAAGGCATTTTTTTTAATATACAGCTTTGAATGGTTAAAAATCCCCAAATGAGAAATTGAAGAGAATTAAGATTAGAAGTAAAATAAAATATTAGGAGTAAAATAATTGCCCAGAGTCATAAAGCTAGTTAATGAGAAAGCTGGGACTAAAAAACCCATAACTCCTAATCCTGTGCTCTTCCTACTATGACACATAGGCACAGTAGAACATGTTTGCCTTAAGGCAATAATGTAGTACACTGAAGAAAAAGAAAAGAAAAGAAAAAGAAAGAAAAAAGTAACAAAATGGAAACTCTTTGAGTCAGACTCAAGTATTCTACCTAGTCTGGCAAGGAAGAGCCACAATTCAAAAACAGCTTTAACCAGAAGAGAAAGAAGTAGACTAGAGATTCGAAAATAGATGAAACTTCAGAATTAATGGGGAGTGATGACAGGCTTCACTGTTTGTTAGTTTCAGACCTGAGTTTTTGCCTTTAACATAATAATTCAAAATACTTTAAAACCTGGACTGACCACACTAAATAACATAAAATTATAACCTGTTGAGATAAGGTTAATTTTATGGTCTGTGCCCTGAAATTCCTGAATTCATATCTAGTTATAACTGGGCAACAAACCCACCTGTTGGTTAAGGTAATTTATTTAATTTTATTTTTCTGACTGCATTAAAAATTTTTTTATTATAAAAAATTTCAAGCATACAAAAATAGTGTACAATGAATGAATTCTCTTGTACCCATTAGACAATTTTAATAATTCACATTTTACCTTTCATATTTTACCTATTGCTTGCATCTTTTTTTTTTTTTTCCTGTAGTGACTGAACTAATTTAAGATGAAGAACAGAACCATCTTTGGGAAAAGGAAAAAGAAAGGATGGAAGCAATATTTTCCATCTGCTATTCATTGAGACTTGAGCCAAAAAGATTCCAGACTGTAAGGCAAATAAATACAAGAGTCAAGGATGATAACAGTGAAAATCTCTTAGTAGGATAGCCTAGCTATGCTATTTGACAATTAGTGGACCTATTGCCTATGGGGAAGGAGGGTATTTTGAAGAATTATTTTCCAACTTTCTTTAGTTTGACACAAAGAAGTAGGGCAAGAAAGATTGTAAAGCTTCATTGAGATTATAGTTTCTAAAGATGGGCTTATCTTTGAGGAACATAAATCTGTAAACCTATAGAAAGAATAGTTTGTACTATTTGCAAAATTTCAGTATTACCAAGTCTCAGTTTATTGTGAAAGCTCGTTTATTTTTATAGTAAAACATTTTATTTCGCGTTAAGTCTCTTTGTGTGCTTGAGAAAGCTTTCCGACTTTTAGATTTTGAAATTTTAAATTAGAATATAAAGTGAATTTGTCAAGTTCAGTGCTCTTTTTTGTAATCTTAATAAAGGTTTCTAGACCTTGGAGAATTCTTCTGCACATTTAAAATCTCACCGAAGTTTCCTAACTGTTGAAGGTAGAGACCATTAGAAGCTGTCTATGCAGCAAATATAAGCATATCTAAAACATCTTCATTGAAAAGAACATGTGAAAAATGTCATACTGAACTGTCTCAATTTTCATCATGAAACAAAATGCAAAAATTAGCAGGTAGATGATGGGGAAAGAGGAGTTAAAATGAAATAAATAGCAAGGCCCAGCTAAAGTCTTAAAGCATGAATCTAAATATCAAATACACATTCTTTTTCTCAAATTTGGGCCCCTCCGATTGACTTTAGGTTGCAAATCCAATGAACAGAGACTCATTCTTTCCTCTATCTTCATTAGCAAAATGTTAGCCTATAGCAATCTCTTGCTCTCTATTCTCCCATAAACTTAAAAAATTTTCCTGGGCTTCCCTGGTGGCGCAATGGTTAGGAATCCACCTGCCAATGCAGGGGACACGGGTTCGATCCCTGGTTCAGGAACATCCCACATGCTGCAGAGCAGCTACGCCCGCGCGCCTAGAGCCGGTGCTCCGCGACTAGAGAGGCCACCGCAATGCGAGGCCCGCGCACTGCAATGAAGGGTAGCCCCCGCTCACCGCAACTAAAAAAATAATAATAATAATAAGGAAAGCCCACGGGCAGCAACGAAGACCCAACGCAGCCAAAAATTTATAAATTAATTTTTAAAAAAAATTCCTCAATCAAAAGTATTCCTTCCTATGTTGCATGTAAATTAAGTTAAATTATATCTCTGTACAGTCCTATATCTCTGAGGATATCCTTGGTTCTCCACAGATTTTGAGTCATTCAAAAGGTATCACAATCCCATAATGCCTTTATTTTATGTGCCCTGCTTTTCCATATAGTCTAAGTGCCTGCTTTTTCAATAAACATTTGTCTATAAAGACCATTCACACATTGATCCTATTCTTCCTCTTTCTGACCACACATTCCTACAATTGCTATATAGTCTGAGTAATGTATTTCTATACCTTATAAGTCCCTCAGTGTCCATTCCCTACTGGCAATCAGCTTTTCACTAGCCTACATTCACACAGCTAGATCACTTTCCAACTATAACTTATCCCTCTAAATTCTGCCTTCTCTACACACTGATTTCCAATATTAAACACCCACTCTTGAGGCAAAACTATATCAGTTAAAAGGTCAGGGTCGAGCAATTTATCTCAAAATTCCAATCATGAAAAACATGCATGACTATCCGTTAAGTTCTAACTCTTACTCCTTTCCAAGTGATCACAGGCTAGTTCTGTGTGCTGTGCCATCATACACCTCTCCCTATTGCAGCCACCCCAGGTCAGTGAAGGTTCTTCCCTCTACTTTCTCAAATCTATATCCCCTTAAGATATCTGGTCAGCACACAGTAGAAAAATTAGGAGTCTCATATATCAGCTCTTTGTCACCATCTCTTAATATTTTTGTGGGCACATATTTTCATTCCATCCCACAGAAACCTCTTTCTCCTTAACATCTGCCTTTCCCATAATTCAACAAATACTAATACCAAGAATAGCATATTAATAGTTGAATATATTTTAATACGTGACATTAATAAAACATATAATTATTTACCTATCTGATTGTATATTTTTATTTTAAAAATCAAAATAGACACAGAACAGAAAACAAAAGAAGTAAGCATTCAAGAACACAAAGGATTAAGAATGGAGGCAGATTAAACTGTCAAAAGTGTGTCTTTACTAGAAACAGTAAGCAGAATACTTGTCCATCCTCTGACAAATATACCACTATACAAGCTCTGGACATCTGAGAAGGGAAGAAGGCAAATGAGTGAGGGAGGTTCCACCAGCCAAAGCTAAATACGACCTGAGATCTGATGCCACGTCACATATACAATCAACCTATTACTCAAAACCAGTAACTATACATCCAATCTTCCATTTCCAAGGCAATTTTACATACTTCTTCAACGTTATATACTTATATCTTTTGTTCTCTCTCAAGATGGCTTTGATGTTAATGTTTGATCCTCCTGAATAAAAATATTTGGTGCTAAGGCAGAACTGAAGGAAGGCTGAGGTATTTAACCATCATAGAATTAGTTCTGTGGAAGGGTAGCTCAGTGAAATTTTCACACAGAAACATTTCTTAGTACTACGTGAATTTACCATCTGAATCCCTAATAAGTGAGCTACCAAGCTATTTAACCTCTTTCAGCCTTTGTTTCCTCATTTGTAAAATAGGGATAACTACCTCATGGAGTTGTAAGGAACCAATGAGTCAAAAAATGTTAAGTACTTAAACACTGTCTGGCATTTAGTGATATTAAAGACAGCTAAAATTGATAATAATAATCCCTGAATGGAAGCAGTTCCATGGGGTAATTTATATTTAGATTCATAAAAAACTGCTAAAAGCAATGTTAAGTGAATAGTATACACTTTTTATATTTTGTTAAATTAAGAAACTATGATATCAACTTGGAATCCTAAAATAAATAATTGAATCTGGAATGGTATTCAAATTGAATTAGTTTGAATATTATAAGACTGGCATTACATTTTGTTGGTTTTTTGCTTTTAAGTTTCATAGGCTGGCATCATTAACAAACTGTAAGCCAAAATAAGCAGTTACTGTAAGAAATGCTTTGGATAAACTTGAAGATATTAAAAAAATGTATTGATAACCAGGTTTTATAAAAAAGAATGAAGCATATAGCTTCTAAATTAAAATTTAGCTGGGTGGGGGGAGGCTGACATTTAAGGAAAAGGTAGAACTAAAAAGATGAATTCTGGGAGACTCTCCCCACCACACATAAGGACATATTATAATATAAAGCTCTAGTAATTAAGAAAATGTGTTGTTGGCATAGGGATAGTCAAATAAACCAAGATCACAGAAAAGAGAGTCTATAAACAGACCCTCATTTATATGGACTCTTGCTATATGAGAGGTGGCAAGGCAAATCACTGAGGAAAGACAAGAATATAAATTAAACAGAGCTGGAAAATTGTGTATCCCTTTAGAAAGCAACTTAAATTTTAATCTCTGCATAACATACAAAAATCAATTCCAGAGTAGGATTTAGTAAAAGAAGATAGAAAAAGCACTAACCGTAAAAGAAAATAATGATAAGTATGACCATATAAAAATTAAGAATTTTCTTTTCATTAGAATACCCTACAGGAAATGAAAAGATAAGCTACAAAGCAAAAGAGGAAATAGAATTAGTATCTAGACTATATAAAGAACTCATGCAAATCATTAGAAAAGATCCATAAAAAATTAAAAGAAGAAAATGGGCAAAGAACAGGAACACTATTTTACAGAAGAGAAAACATACATACATACATGTTCACAGTTTTGGCAAATCAAGACCACAATGAGATATTTTCTTATTCATTCAGGTAGCAAAAATTAATAAATCTGACAATACCACGCTTTAAAGAGAATAAGGATCTACAGATATATTTTACACATTGTTGGTGAAAGTGTAAATGGGTAATGCCATTTTGGAAAAATAATTTGACAATCTCTTGCAAAACTGAGCGTTTTTATACCCTATGATTCAGCAATTCCAAAGTCAGTATATTCTGAAAAGAATGTATTGCAAACGTCACCAAGAGACATATACAAGAATGTTTATACCAGCACTATTTGTATTAGCAAAAAGTAGGAAATAACCCAAATGTCCGTTAACAGGAGAAATAATAAATATACTGTGATGATGTCATGAATATAATACAAAATTAAAAATAAATGGTGTGAATTACAGTTACTTACAAAAATATGGATGAATCTTAATAACAATGTTGAGAGCAAAAAAAAGCATATTCTAGGAGATAAATACAGTATTATATTAATATATTATTTAGTCACACATTTATAAGTGGTATAGCTATATATATTATTTTTTGAAAAAATAATGGAATAATAAACACAAAATTCAGAATGCTGGTTACCTCTGGTTAGGGGAGTGCTGATAAGAGTAGGAGAAGAATATATAGATAGACGTAAATTATTGTTAATGTTCTAATTCTTTGGTTGGGTCTTGGGTTTACAGGTATTTATTTTGATTAAAAAGAACAAATGAATAAAAGAATGAAATAAAAACAAAAGAGGATAATAAATTGTACAATGATTATGAACCATATCATAATTAACCAATTCTGTGCACCTGAAGTCAAATTTTTTTAAATGGCAAATTCTTTAGCAGTGTTTCTCAAATTTTAATGTATGTATGAATGACTTGCGATCTTATTAAAATAAAGATGATGATTCATTAGGTCTGGGATGGGGTTTGAGATTCTGCTTTCTAAGCTCCCAGGTGATGTGGATGTTGCTGATTTCACAGACCGTAATCTATACCATCCACTGATTTCCAAACAAGAGGTCCAAGGGACACTAAAAAGATTTATACTGTTCAAGGCCATAATAAATATAAAGCCTTAAATGTAAAAGTTTAAACAAATAAGCATTTTTATTTGGTCAAGTTAAGACTTAATTTAAAAAAAAAAGAATAGAAAAAATAAAAACAACCATGGTTTTAAGACTGAGCATCAGTGGCTCAAGAAATTCAGACACTTGGAAAGATAAACTAAGTAAACTAACCTGACCACTGAATGGGATAATAGGTGCCATATTTTGGAAAGTTGATTACAGTGTTAAGAAATAATGATTTGGTATCACTTATATGTGGGAATCTAAAAAAATGATACAAATTAACTTATTTACAAAACAGACTCACAGACATAGAAAACAAATTTATGGTTAGCAAAGGGGAAAGGAAGGAGGGACAAATTAGGAGTTTGGGATTAACAGCTACACACTACTATATATAAAATAGATAAACAACAAGGACCTACTGTATAGCACAGGGAAGTATTAATAACCCATAATGGAAAAGAATCTGAAAAAAATTATACATTTATATATTGAATATATGTGTGTGTATGTATAACTGAAGCACTTTGCTGTACACCTGAAACTAACACAACACTGTAAATCAACTATACTTCAATTAAAAAAAAAAAGAAATGATGATTTTGTTTCAGTCCATTCCAAAGTGAAGAGGAAGATACTGATAAAAGATACTGGGATTCAGGATTTACTTAGAAGTGAAAGAAACTTCTTTCCTGAGAAAGAAGAAACTGAAAGAATATTAAGAATTAAGAATTAAGGTATGATATTCAATACTCTGTAATGACCTATATGGGAACAGAATCTAAAAAAGGGTGGATATATGTATATGTATAACTGACTCACTTTGCTGTACAGCAGAAACTAACACAACAGTGTAAATCAACTATACTCCAATAAAAAAAATTTAATTTAGAATAAAGAATTAAGAGATGATCACTTCGGTTTCTTAAGACTGAGATTAACAGATTACTTGAAGATTTCCTTGCAACTTCCTATCAAACTGCAACTTGCATTTGGGGGAGTAATCTTTGGTGGTTAGAAATTTTCTTGAATGGAGACAGAGAAGAACAGAATTAAAAGATGACTGGCAATGACATATACATCTAAGTATGCATACAGAGTATTCTAAAAACTCCTTCTGCTCTAGTAACACTAGTATTGCTAGACAAAAGTGAAGAGATATTTTTAAAAATATATGTCACAACTGCTGTTAATTTCATATTTGATAAGATAATCAAAACACAAATAGAAAATGCAAATATATTGATTAGAATGACTTCATTAAGTGAAATATAAGATACCAAAAAGAACTAATTCAGGTAGTTTTTACTACTAGCCTTGAATAAGGTCTATTTAAAGAAATGCAGAGAAAGATTGATCTCTTTTAAGATCTATCTTTTCAACTTTCTTGTAACATTGTCTCCACTACTGGAAGAATAGCAGAGAAACTAACTGAAGGAAATTAGACTAGTGAAATAGCGAGAATATTTATGCAAAAGTCAAAGCCAAATTATTGGGGCAAGAAAATTTTTAAATGAGAATGTATTCTTGGAAAGAGTCAAATATAATTTATTGAGACTTAGAGAAACAAGTCTATCCATTCCATTTTTTCAAAACAGAATCTAGGTATCTTTAATAGTATAGTATAGTCTCTACAGTATTAAGATTATAACTGTTTCTTTAATAAAATAATGTAAATGTTTTTACTCTTTTGTAGTATTAGTTTCAACCAACAAATCATAATGTAGGTATTTCCTTATAGTCACACACACACCCAAATCAGCCAATGGCACATCTGGTGTCTGGTTACTAAAAGATGATAAAAGATTTTACTATTTAAAGTATTCATGCTATAGTCACTATTAACTGCAGCTATAAATTACAAGGAGAGGATTTCTAATGAAATATAACAACAGATTACACCACTGTGTTTAGCTGTCCAAGGCCATTTATTAAGCCAAAACACAACACAACATTATTATCATGTCCAGATGAGATGAAGGCCCAGACTTCCCACAAAACATTAATATCTCTATACTAGAACAGAGGACATCAGGAGATATACCTAAATAAAGAATTTCCCTCAATGACCAGCAAAATAAAGAAATTCTGGAGACTCATCTTAAACTTTAAGCAATTAAATATATTCACACCTTCCATAGATCCCAGTTTTGTCCATTTGAGGCTTTGACAGCTTCATCAGTAATACATTCTATTACTGATATGTCAAGAGGCTTAACATCAAACATGCAACTTGAAATACATATATGTATATATATACAAAATATACGTCCATTAAGTGTAAAAAATGGCTGCCTTCAGATTTTTATTATCATCAACATTCTTTGCACAATGAATTATGTTTTTCAAAGCACTTAAACATTTATTACTTCACTTGATCCTCAAAGACTGCATGAAATAAGTGATGAAAATACACTATTTTAAAGATTAAGATTCTGAGACACAGGAGTCAAATGGTTTGCCTGAAATCATGACTTCTTGTCTTATTTTTAAACACCCTTGAATGCTTTCATTTCTACACTTTATTACCTTGGTAAAATCATTACTTAAAATCTATTATGTCAATCAGAAAGTATTTATTTATTAAGCAACTTCTACATGCAAGTCTTCCATTCATTCATAATTGTTGTTATAATTAATTTGTGAAGTGACAGGGGTAATATTAGAAATATTTTATAACTGACACAGAAGGTACCAATCAAAGAAAATGAACACTGAACAAAGTGAAACATACTACCTAACTTTTACTAAGGGATATCAGCTGCATGTCAGCCCTGACATGGGAATGATCCATGTAATTTGATTTGATCTCAAACTGTAAATCATTAAGTTTATTTGGCCTGAAATGCTAGACAATTATCTAAAGATTTTTTAGAACATGTAGAAAATTCTAGTAGCATGTGATACAAAATTAAATAAACAGCAAATGTAAAAGAATAAAAAAAACCCCTTGGTACCAATATTGAAAAATATGAAATCATTACCATCAAAAGTAGCCATAATATTTTTAAACATTTTAATTTGACTTCTTAATACATATACAGCCAAATGTATTTAATTTTATTAAAAAGCATAAGTAGGATTTTGAACATGTTTTTAGTGCAATTTTTCTTTTCCTTTTATTGCTTGGCTCTCTGCTTCTCTCCCTCTATAGTTCCTCCCATTCAAAGCAATCCATTTTCACAACATAGTATGCACCCTTCCATATTCTCCCTTTGCAAATAAATAACTCTACTATAAAGCAGATATACACATATAGATATTTACATACAAAATACATATTCAGGGATTTTGGTCATTATTTTATAAAAATGTAACATCAACACATACTTTTCTATAACTTGCTCTTCTCACTATCAATAACTCCAGAAATTCCTCTAGATCACCTGAGATATCTTTAATTCACATCTTTTAATAACTGCATTATAATCCATGATATGAATTTCCATTATTTATTAGCATTATCTTATTAATGGAATTACTTTCCCCCCCAGTTTTACTACTACAAAAAAGCTGTAACAACTTTGAAACCAAAAAATTCATATGCCCTTAAATATCAATACTTGTATTTCTATGGGATATATTCCCAAGAATAAAATTGTTCAATCAAAGGATATAAGAGGTGTTACCAGACTGCATTTCAAAAAAGTTAAAGCATAGCACATTTCCACCAGTAACAAGTAAGAGTCCCTTTTTGCCACATCACCACTGGCAATAAATATTAAACCCATCAGACTAACAGAAAGTTTAAGTGCTAAGACACATTACATCACTGTTACTTAAACTTGAATTTCCCTAGTGAATTTGAGCATCTTCTCTTTTGTTAACCAACAGAATTTGCTTTACTGTGAATTATCTTTTCCATTTACATTGTGTTGTTTCATAACTTTTTTCTTAGCATTGTCTAAGAGCTCTTGGATATTAACCTTTCATGTTAATAAAAGTCAAATTATAAATACTTTTCCAAATCTATATTTTTCTAATAACTTTTATTTGTATATAAAAGTTTTATTTTTATGCAATCAACAATGTTAAATCATTTTAAACTTTTTGCATTTTCACTATTGTTAAAAAATTTTATAAATAGTCTCCTAGACTTTTTTTGGCAAGTTTTTTGTTTTGTTTTCATTTAAGCATTTCATCTTAAATGATTTTTGTATAATGTGCGAAATGAGAATATACTTCCATTTTTTTCCACAAAATAATCTTTTATGCCAATTCTATTAATTAAATGATTCATGATTTTCAAACTAAATTGTCATCTGTTTCAGGATTCTCTTATCTATTTAATGGATCTATTTGTCTATTCCTATGCTATTACCATATTGTTTTGATTAGCTGGCTTTGTAATATGTTCTACTATGTATAATGCAAATCCCTCTTCACTGTTCTTTTTCATATTTTCTTGCCTTTTTTTTTAGCACTTAATCTTCTATGTAATTTAAAAATAACATTGTCTAACTCAAAAAAGAAAAAAAATCCCTGCTAAAAATTTAATTGGAATTGTATTAATGTATTAACTTTGGAAAAATTAACATTTTGCTATTGCTTTCCCATACAAAAACATAATTTGTGCAAACTTTAATCAGATCTTGTTTTATGTCTTTAAATAGTATCTCTTTTTTACATACAGGTCCTATATTATTCTTGGTAATTTTATTAATAAGCATTTTATAATTTGTGTTTCTATGGAAAATTAAATAATTTTTTCCTGTTGGGAAAAAAGGTTCCTAGATGCCTATTACTTCCAGAGAAAAGTTATCAATTTTCATCTAATTATTTTCTATCCAACTACCTTTTTAATTTATCTTACTAATTTTTCTAGATTTTTAAATTAGAGTTCTAAAATGTTTAGGTCTGATATCAGCCAAAAGACATGTTAAGTTAGTCTCTACAAATGTTAGTGTTATTTATACCTTTGACTATTATATTTGCTAAAGCTCCCTACTTAATGTTAAATAATTGTGATAAATAATTACTTGTCTAGTATCTGATATTAATTGAAATATTTTTAAGATTTAACTATTTTAGATTATATTTTCTGTTGGCTGTGAATGAAAATATTATATTTAAGCCATCTTATTGAAGACGAATGTATAATTTTTCCCTTTAACTTGATGATGTAATGAACGATATTGATATATTTCCTGTTGTTGAATCATGCTTGAATTCCTACTTAAAATGAAAAAAGGAAAATTCTAGGTCCTAGTATATTACTCTTTTAATTCATGCTGATACTATTTGCTAATCTGCATTTTATATAGAAATTTTGCATTTCTTTCATAAGTGAGATTGAACTATAATTTATTTCTGAACAATTTTTATCAGTTAGATATTAAATGAAATTAGAAAATATTTCATTATTTTTCAATGGCCTAGCATAATTTAAATTATATCAAAATTAGTTATTTAAGTTTAAGTGATCACGTGTGGTTAGCTTTCCAATTTCTTCAGTATTAATAGGTATCCGTTTTCTACTTCTTCTTAGGCTGATATTTATAATTTGCATTTGACCATATCATGTTCTGTTTCTCATGGGTTTCAAAATTATTGCCATAGAGTTGCATTAGATTTCTTTTTTTTACCTTTCAGTTTTGTCAAACCTTTCAGTTTTTTCATCCCTAACTAGTATCTATTTTTGCTCAATTTCTTGTTTGTTATCTTTATTATTATTAGCATAAAATTCATATAACATAAACTTCACCATTTTAACCATTTTAGAGTATACTCTGTGGTTGTTTTTAGTACATTCAAAAGGTTGTATAAACATCACCAACTATCTAGTTCCAGAACAAGGAAATCCTATACCCATTAAACAGTCACTCCCCATCTTCCCTTCCTCCAGCACTGACAGCCACTAATCTACTTTCTGTCTCTATGGATTTGCCTATTTTGGACATCTCACATAAATGGAATCTTACAATATGTGGCCTTTTGTGTCTGACATCTTTCACTTAGCATAGTGTTTTCATGTTTCATCCATGTTGTAGCATGTATCAGTACATCATTTCTTTTCATGGCTGAATAATACTCTATTGTATGCATACACCACATTTTTATTTATCCATTTATTAGTTGATGGAGAGTTTCTTTGATTTGAGTTTCTTCCACTTTTTGGCTATAATGAAACTGCTGCTGTGAACATTTGTGTACAAGTTTTAAGTGAACATATGCTTTCAATTTTCTTCCACTTCAGAGTGGAATTACTGGCCTCATTTTCTTTTTTGCTTTTTCATCTTCCCAAGGAGTTTATGTATTATATTAAGTCTTTTGAAAGAGCCAGCTTTTAGATTGATTTTTTATTACATTTTGTTTTCCATTTCATTAATTTCATATTTTAAAAAATTAATTTCCTTTTATTCTCTCATATTAGTGTTTATTCTAATTTCTTAAAGTTACTAGATAATCCTTTATTTTCCATCTTAATAATGAAGGCCTTTAAGGCTATCAACTCTACTCCGACAATCTCTTTACCTGTTTTCAATAGGTTTTTACATAAAATATTCTCTTTTTCATTGTTTTCCAAATGACTGCCTCTTTATCCAAGAGTTATCTAGGAGTGTTCTCTTTAATTTCTAAATAATTAATAATTTTTTGTCACCTTTTAGAAAAACTTCCAAAATTCTAATTATACTAGCTTATAATCAGAGGATGTGCTTGCAAAATCTCTGCTTTCTAAAATTTATAAAGTTTTCTTTGCGGCCAAGCACAGAGATGTTTAAAAGTATTTCAAGAATATCAGATACTACAAATATATTGCTTCTGAGTTATAGTATTCCATTTCTCTTAGTCATTGTTTGCATGTGTTTAACAGAGCTGTCTAGACTTTTCCAATAGTTTTTACTTAACATACTTATCTACTATAAATAAGCCTGCTGTATACAGAGTTATGTGGTTATTCTCTTCATAAACTATGCCTTTCATCATTACAGTGCCCCTTTTTGATATCAATGCTATCACTCATGTTTCTCTGTTTTCCTTTTGTTTGCCTTTGCCTGATGTCTTTTATGTCCACCATTTTACAAACAACATTTCTTTATAATTTTGACACAGGTGTTTTTCTTGTAATATAATTTGAGTGGCTTATGTTTTTAAATTCAATCTGACATCTGTTTTCTTAATGGGAGAATTTAGTCCATTACATTAAATGTAATAATGTGCCTAATTTTATATCTTCCAATTACTTATATTTATTTTTAATCTTACATTATTGTTTCCTTATTTCCCTTTTCCATATTTTTTTGTTTGATCAAGTGGCTCTGCATTATATTTTCTCCTTGCTGCTATGAAAGTTCTACATGATGTTCTATCATGCTAACCTTCCCTTTCTCTACTCTAATTAACAGATGTATATATATATTTTTTTCATGTATCTATTTTTCTATCTATCTAAGACAAATTTTTTCCCCACCAAGAGGTTCTATCCTCCACCCCTTTCTCCTAAATAAATGAGATCTTTAGGATACATTCACTTTTCTCCTCTTTTCTTCCTCCTCTCATCTCCCACCACTCATTTTCCTCCTTTTTTACATTCCTCCTGTCTACTCCCTCCATCAACTAAGTGTTGAAAAGACAGTTTTAGTACATTAAAAATTTTCTTTACATAAGTATGATCCTTTTATTTCAAAAGTCTGAAATTGTCTATTTTATTACACATTTACTAGCCATCTATCTTCATCTCTTAAATGAAATTATACACACAACACACACTCACACACACACACAATTATATACAAATGCTCATTATTTACCACTATTTCCTTTCCTTTTCATCTTGAAATCTTTGTCCTGGTTCATTTGTTGTTTGCTTATAACCTATCCTCAGGCATTTTCTTGGATGGGGAATAATTATATGTTCTGAGTTCTTGGTTTTCCCTAAATGTATTTCTTTCACCTTGGCTGGCAAATGACAACTTTCTGGGCATTGAGATTCTTGGACTGTAGTCATTTTCCTTTTGCAGTTTGTAGATGTCATTCCGCTATCTTCTTGCTTCCTGTGTTACAAATAGGAAGTTCTATGATACTTTGAATTCTCCTCTTTATAGGAGAAAATTGTTCTTTCTACTTGGGAGTTTATGTTTCAGTTTATTTTTAGAGTTCAGAACCGTGTCTTTTCTTTCAATCAAGACCATAAATCAATAAACCCTTTCAATCCACAGACTCTGATCTTTCTTACACTCAAAGAAATTTTCTTCTATTATTTAATTATACCTTTCCTCCTTCTGTTCTTATTTCTCCCTCTATAATTCCTATTATTCACATTTTGATTTCTAAACTATCCTCCAAGACTCATCCTTTTTATTCAATATTTTCATCATGTTTTATTTGTGCTATGTACTTTGATATATTTCTTGCACTTGGTCTTTCAGTTCACTGACTCATGTTTCAACAGTGACCATGTTCTCCTCCGATTTTTCCACTGAGCCACTCAATTGAGATGTGTTTTTCTTAGTATCTGAAATTTTTTTGTTCTTTGTTTGACTGTCCTTAAGTGCTCTTAATATATTTCAAAATTCAGGTTTCATTTATTTTCGCCAATAGTACTAGTTGCTTGGAGTATGTACTCTAATTTTCCTGCCTGATCTTCCTCTCTCCCTCACTACTGGCTCCCCTTTGATGGATTGTTATTTTTCATTGATAACTCACTGGAACTCTGGTCTGGTTGCTAAAGTATCCTAAATGGCAGAAGTATAACACTTGGAGAAAAGAAATGTAGACAGTCTACCAGTTCCCTGCCAAGGCATGAGGAGGTAGATCACTGTTGCCCTATCTCTGAATTTCTTTTCAGCCACAGGGACAGAGAAAACTCAGCAAGCACATTCAGCTACTCTGACTTTTTAGCCTGTTGGGGAGACTTGGATACATAAAATAGTCAGATATTAACTTTCTCCCATACTGGTTCACAGACCTCTGAAGCCCAAGCTCTTCTTTACAATGTCTACTGTTTTCTGATCTTTATCCCTGAACTTCAGTACTATTCTCTAGTTGCTTGCCCAATTGATGGTAGAAGTTTTCAAAGCAGTGTTTCTCTGCCCAAGGTGTCACAGCAATTGTTCACAGATCTCAGTAGCGATTTGATTCAGAAAGACAGTCAGGAATTGGAAGTGAAGGGGAAGATGGCCATACATAGGTCACCTTGTTTTCAGAATCCTTAATTTTAAAAATATTGAGAAAGGGGAGAGGTATGTGGGTCTGGGGTTGTCTGGGAGTTCATTATCATTATTTCCAAGAATCAATACTTTCCTTAGAAAGCATATTCTTGAATATACAAAAACAACAATATGCTCTCTTTATGTTCTTAGATACAAATTCCAAAATATACCATAGCTACTAATCACTTGAAGTATGCTTTAAAGAGACCCCAGTTTTAATTATCCCAGGACATAATTATCTTTTGTTTTGGAAACAACTTCAAATCAATTTGCTATAGCTTCAGTTAGTTGAGAGACAAACTATGACTTTGGCACATCATGTAAGTCTCCCACTGTCTAACTAGCAGGTCTTATAAATATGAAAAAGCATGTCAGCTGTTATATAGGAAAGAAACATGCACCCTACACAGTGGTTTACATGACATTACCCTCCATATTGTTCATAGCCCCATTACCGTTTTTGCTTTCTAGAAGAGCTAAGGATATAATGTCAATAACATTAAAGTGTTTCATTGGACTGACTTCTAAACAACTTAGATAATAAGGTAAAATAATCTAAAGCTCTGTTTTTTAATTGTGTGAAATTTTATGAACTTATCTTTTTAAGAATTAGGAAGCTCATATAAAATGCTCAAAATCTCATTACAATCCATTAAGTGCAAAAAACAAAAATACTCTGGACTGTTTGTCCTACTATCCAGATAGGAATCATATAGGATATGAAATTTGGATTTCACCCTTGAATCACTAGGTAATGTAATTCTGTGTACTCTATTCAATACAATATCCTGAATTGATTGTAGTAGATTTGCTTTACCACTGATGGGCGATATCTGATATATTTCTTTTCTGAATCACGGTAAATATAATTTTTTATTGGAACTTCTGCCATGACAGAATTTCATTAAGTATCTAAAAGGATAAAAGATCATGAGCATGTGTAAAAATGTTTGGGTCTTAGAAAAGTACAGAGAAACCCTGTAATAGGTATTAATGATTGTAACAATGCTAAATTTGAACCAGTCAAAAGAAAATAAGGAATGAATAGCCTGGTAAGCAAGAATCAAAGTAATCTTTCTAGGACAGCTACAAAAGAGTCTAATCAACATTGAATCCTCCAGTGTGCCAGGTACTATGCTAAGCACTAAGGCTTCAAAGATTAATAAAATACGGTACTGCCCTTAAGGATCTGCAGTTCAGTGTAGTATAATTCTGAATGCTATCTTTCCTGGGTGATGAATGTCAAAGAATGAATGCACCCATTTTTGCATAATAAAATTCATCATTACACAAATAACAGATAGAAACAGAGGTATACATAACACAAAATTACAGAAAAACAGCAACAATTTATTTTTGGCTTTTATACACTCTAGCAATACACTTTATAACAACTGTTGAGACTGTTATGTGAAATACCTGAATCAGAAAGGTCTGGAATCCTGTTCACTTTTCAGCTCAAATCACCCCTTCAACATAATATTGCCTTGTTCTCAACCCTTTGCTAGAACAAGAAAGATTATTGAGAGGGTGAGTTTTCAAAGGTATTTCTCTAAGGGTGAGATATATGAAGGGAAGGGAGGATGCAAACAACATAGCTGTTAAAAAGACTAGATACCACCAGATGTCAAAAGAACGAGAACAAAAGAGTACCAGTGACAATAAACCCGAACGGGAAAGGTGTCATGCATAAACTGAATGTTGATTATCTTTCTAACTTCACAGTATATTGTATTAGTGATGTATCGATTTGAAACATACAAAATGATTACTGTAATATATTTCCTAATGCACTAGAAATAAGAGTCTGAAGGAAATATCAGAGATGTTGTAATAAGGAAAACTGAAGACACATAAGTGATAGTATAGCTATTCCATTATTCTTTGACTCCATTCAGACAATCCAACTCTTCCCCACCTCTATATATATACATAATATAGCTCAACAATGAATATTATCTCTTAAAAATTTTGAAGTCTTCAGTACCTTGTAGAAAAAGGGTATGAGTATGTATACATGGCATACACATCTGTTTGTATTTGGTTTGATGTCATTAAAATTATTTGAAATAACAAAAATTCACTTTAAAAGCTTATATAATTCCCTTTTCATTAACTCATGCTGGCAATCATAAATATAATCCAAACTCATATACACTGACTTTACCTGGACTGATCATTTGAACCGATTACTCTGATAGAAATGCATTTATCCTATCAAATAAAATTGAACCTTTCTTTCAGTATAGCGACAATTGAAGGAAAAGTTTACATAAGAGAAGTCTACACTCTATTCCACCTTAAGCCTGGTAGAGCCTGGCTCCATGAATGTGGGAAGAGGAGATATCAAAAGCTAAATTACGAAATGAAATGAAATAAAATTAAGGTATAATTTGTTTTACCCATCAAATCCTCAGAAAAGCTAGCAGATGTTTTCTTATATTTGAAAACTGGACAGCAGACGGTAACTTGTACTATAAATGCCCCCCAGAAACAGTGATTTCAGAATTGAATGGTACACAGCGGGTACTCAATAAATGACAGCTATTCTCAGGTTTATCACATAGGTTTCTGTGCTAAATTGCATTTCTTTGTAATGCATCTAAACTTACTGCCTAATTCTAAGTTAGTATTGATGATCATGTTTTTTGTGCCAAAACCATAGCAGTCTTTGTATCCCAGGCTCTAGGTGGCCCCTATTTAAGCCAGCTGTTGGTTCTGAAACAAATCTAAGGGTGCAAACAACAAACAATAAATGTTAGGGCCTTTCAAAGTCAGTAGGATTCACCAAAGTTTTGAATATATTCTGTTTCTGTTCTGCCTCACCCTTTTTTTCTGCATGATCCCGATTCTTGGTTACTTAACCTGTTAGATTTAGGTCTCCTTTTCGACCTCTGCCTTCCCAGTACTGCCAGTATCTAAAGCTCTCTTTGACCTGTTCCTACTCATGATTTCCTCCATCTGCTTTGACATCTGTTACCCAGCTCCACTGTTGTCCATCCAACCAAATCAGGCAGTGGCTACGCAGTCCATCCTCTGTTAAAACCTTCAGATAAACTCCCTCACAGGAGTTGTACTTCTAGACTGAAGGGTTAAATTTTAAAAACAAACTTTACCATAGCAACCATTCCTCCCACTTAAGCTCTTTCACTTTGTGCCTTTCTCTGGAACCTTCTCCAAATCCACTATGCCTTTCTTGAAATAAAATTACCAGTATTAATCAGGGCGAGTACTAAGTGAAAATGGTCCCAGAAGAGAGGCATGATGAGGTGGTGATTAAGAGCTTAGGTTTTCTAGAATTGGACTTGAGTTTGAATTCCCGTTATATACTAGCTGTGTGACTTTGAATAAGTTACTTAACCTTTCTGAGTCTTAGCTTATCTTTAAAAATGACATAATAAAAGTGCCTATCTCATAGGATTATGAAATTAACTGAAAAAAATTCAGATATAACCAATGTCTGGTACAGAGTTAAGTGCTCATACACGTTGGCTACTGTTGTTTAGTACAAGAACAGAATGTATTTTATTTTCTTTCACTATGCTTACAACCAATAATTTTGCCAGTGTTTTTGGTACCAATGCCTTTAGAAAAGGGTCTACATTAATTCCTCAGTACATGTGCTGGGTTTCAGTTAACTTATAGTCTAAAATCAGCTTCCCTTCTAAGTATCTCTTAGAATGTTTTTTCCCCCTTATTTGCATGCATTGAAGCACTCATACCACCTTTTTTGCCCTATGGTTGATCTAAAATTTTTCTTGCCATTTCTCCCAAATAGCTTAGCATTATCTAATATATTGTCACGTTTGTTGTATATTCCGTCTATGAGGTAATTTATAAAATGTTATGAGCAGTATCAAGAACGATGGATATGTATATGGAAGGGGAAGGAACCAAGGATTATATAGCTTTCTCCAGATAGCTGTTTCCATTTGTGAATGGGTAAAGGATTTGACGGTTTTGAGCCTCTCACTACCATTCATACTAGCAAAAGGAATGTGAGTCAATTAAAAAGAAACTGAGAGTGAAATTCTAAATGAAAACTTTGAGGTCATCATTAAATACCTACAAGTAGGTACACACAAATTGCATGCAGTTTGTTTCAGATTCTTCCCACTATTCTTCATCAAAACAGAGTCAACTTTGTCTATCTTATCAGTCCTCCTACGTAAATCTATCCCTGGATGGATATAATGTAGGATCAAAATCAAATGCAGCAGTTAAAAATTACCAATTTTATAAGATCTATATGGAGATGGCTCCTGATTACTAGAAGTAAATTTATTTTTTGCTTTAAAAATTAGGCACAAAAACCAAGTTTACCTTTTTCTTCGAATATATCTATCTATCCATATATTTTATAGAATTAGAACACAACTCTGAGTTAATTAATTCTATTATTACCTGCTTTCTCCAGTTAAGCAACTTTATGCAGAGTAAAATGCAAAGAATCATGTTTATAAATTCTATTACCAATATATCTACATGAGTGAAGGTGAGCTGGTAAAAATTTATGTAAACTAATAGACATTACAGTTACGAACTATAAAAGATTATCAGTACTTAATATTGTGGCTCTTGTACTACTATGCTATGTTTGAAAGCAAGTATCATTAAAATGAAACTTTTATCCAGGACTGAAAGTAAAAAGCAAAGTCAAATATTTTACATATACTCTTTCCTGGTGCCCCCTGCACATCACATCCAGTCACATTATCTGAAGCTAAAATAAAGACTCAAGTATCAAAAGAAAGATACTCATATTATTAGAGCTGAAAGGGACCCTGAAGATGAAGGAAGCTAAGGCAGAGATCCAAACAAATTATGTGAAATGCCTAAGATCATACAACTAGTTGCTTGTAACATTATACCAAAAACAATATTTCCAATCTCTACATCTGAAATTTTTGACAATGTGCAATAAAATGAAAGAATTAAATCAAATATATGAGGGATTGGCTGATAAGTTAGATGTCCCCTCAAGCTAAGAACCATTGGATTTAATGACTTCTACTTACTGGATTTTATATTCCTAAGAAAATAAGTTTAAAATAACATAAAATTGTAAAAACTGACTAGAAGTAAAAACAGCTACAAAGAAAATTTATGCTCTTTCTTAAATCAAAACCATGGAAAAGGATATTCTTTTAATGCCTAAAGGAAGCCAGAGATTTATGGTTGTGTGTACATGTATGGTAGTGGTAGGATTTGTTTTGTTTTGTATTGTTTCATTTTGTAAATTGTTAGAGGTTCCTTTTGTGATGGTAATTTGTGTCCCAAAAATGGGGGTACAAAGAAAATGAATTTCTGATAATTTATAAAGTACTTAACCATATATAAATAAATCTCTAGAAACTTACTAATGACAGTAAGAAAATGGTTGCCAATAATTTCAAAACTAAAAATCCAAGTCTTTTTAATATTGTTTGAATTTAAAATAAAGAACATCTTTTTTTAAAAAAAGGTCAAAAGTAATTGAAAAAGAGATTAAATCAGTACACTTAATTCTCTAAACTGTGTGTATATTTTTCCTGAAGTGCGTATTCATGAGCTGACAGTAGAGACAGGCTGGTTGCTTTGTTTGACTATAGTTCTATTTACCTCATACTGTCAAGAATGGATTTTGACACTCACAGTATTAATATTGCTATTTTTATTGATATAATTAGCACTGCTATAAATAATTCCTTGGCCTGCCACATCTAAGTATATCATTAAAATCAGCAATATTAGGGCTTCATTTTCTTATATGATGCCTTAGAAACAGTCTGCTGGCCCAAAGAACCATGGTGACTTCATGATGCGGAAGTTACTGGAAAAAAAAAGTTGTCCTGTCAATAGAGACTACTGTTTTGTGTATGACTTCACTAAATAAACTAGTTTATATTTGTTTGAAACTAAAGTTTCTTACCAATCTGCTGTTTCACTTTCACATCACACCATATTGTACCTAAAACAGGCAATCTGGATTTCCCGTTGCTACTTCCCTCCATCCCCCCACCCCCAATAGCTCAGGAATGGGTTTGAATTATGAGGCTTGAATACACAAAGCAAAAGAATTAAGACACCCAAAATTCAGAATGGGTAGGTGAAAATAAGTGTGCTTGAAGTCACTTGTATAACTGCTAATAGGTGGTCCACTTGTGAGTTTTTAATCATTACATGAAAGCAAAATCAAAACATTTTATCTTGCCTCTAGATCACATCAGCTGCGACAGTAACCTTATCTAAACCTTGAATAGTCTGTTCATAAAACAAAGTGGGGTGACTGACCCAGTGCATATTCAACACAGAATATGAAGGCCAAAACAAAATGACAATACAATTCAAAACAAGTTTGTGGAAATTTTGGGCTAGTATATTAAACCTTTCTTTGTCTCTATCTCTTGACAGATGGTTAGCCTTCATACAGTCTAGTATCTCTGGCAAAGAAATGACTGTGTCTAGCCAATAACACCCCAAATTTTGACTTAAAATGCACTGTACACATACTTACACTTACCTTAAAAATATGAATATTAATTAGTCTTTATTTTATTACTATAGAAATTTGACATGTCAAGACTTTATCTTTTACTCTATGAATACCCATTTTGCAACTCTCAACTATCTTATTATGTGGATCCAGTTTAGATTTCACTTTAGATTTCATTCATTTTATGTGCTGCTTAGTAATCATGCTTTAAAAAAACTTCCCAAAATAAATTTTAATCCAAAATTATTACAAAATTTCCAAAGATTTAATTAGCTTGTATTTCTATGTTGCTCGGAGCAAAGGTTTGGTAAGTAACAGAGTATGTTAAACAAAATCACCTGGGAACTTTGAATGCCTTCCATGTCAAGGAACACAAGGCAGGACTGGAATCATTTATCCAGTAATGAAATATGTCTTTATTCAAAAACTGATCATATATAAATACATACTTACATGCACAGAAGGACACATTGATCAACCATCCTTACTAGAATTAGGAAAAGTTCTTAATTTTTAACATTCTATTAACCATTCTTCCACTTTGCTTTTTAAAAAAGATTTCAGCTAAAACAATATATTCTATTAGTTACAGTCTCTGCTTTTCATCCTAAATCTTCCTATTTGTAGCTTTCAGACGCTGCCTGGTCTGTACTCAAATAGCCACAGGCAATCTCAAAGTTCTCTAAAGTGCATTAATATGTACCTTTTCTAGAAGAGTTGATTATGCTACAAATTAGCATAGAGATCTAGTGTAGGTATAGATTCAAGCCCTTTACAGCAGGGGATGGGAGGACTGTAGGTAGGAGGATTGTGTGTAAAAAAAAAAAAAATCATGCTACTTAAGAATTGAACTCATACTTGACTAACAAAATAAAACTCACTGTGATAGAGAAAAATAACGAAAATAAGACCTTGTTATTTGAGAAGTATGAACTAGGTTTTGGAAAGGTGAGACACCCACTACTTGAAGCAACAAACTCAGCTTCAAAATCATATACTCCCTTAACCAGGCACCAAGTTTCCTTCAGTTAGAAACCTAGGATTTTTACACCTACAGACTAAATGATTAAAGTAATACTAAAATACTCTGTAATGTTCCTCTTGCATTACAAATGGTCTATTAAATCAGAGAAGTGCCAATCAAATGCTTTTGTAGTTTGAAAGAAAGGTTTAAATAACAATGCATTTTTTGCAGGCCTCTCTCTTTTTCTCTTTTTAAAGTCACCTATAAATTAATTACAAATTTCCACCTTCTCTTGATAAAACCACAACTGTAAAAGATTTAGGCACTTGATTTTTCAGACATATTCTTAAAACAAATTCTAACTAAACAAATTAAGATATTCTAGCTTATGTTTACCACAATTTGCTAACAAGACAAAAGCTCCACAGGAATTTTACAGTAAATTCCAAGACACAGAATTTTTTTAATATAAAATAACATTTTATTTATTTCAAAGGCAAGCTTAAAATTACGAAAAAATAAAACCCCTATCTGTTAAAAAGACCTACTGAAACGTATGGAGAATATTTCATGACAATAACAAAGGGTACAAATAAGAAATACAGTAAGCTCTTCCTTTCTTATCATTGGCAATTGGTAAAATCTCCCTGCCCCTCGAACTTCTCTTTTTCAAATCATATTCCCCCAAATGAGAAAACAGCTAGGTTTTAAAGTTTCATCCCAAAATACCTTCTTCTAGCAATCTGAAGTACCCAAAGTGTATGCGACATTAGAATGTAAACTCCACATGGGTAATTTTATCCCTTGTTCACTTTTACATCCCAAGTGTCTAGAACAGTGTCTAGAACAATTTGATGAATTTAAAAATCCATTTCAGAAAAAAAATTATTTCAGAGAATAAATCAGAGCCCATCAAGCTCCACTTCTGTATTCCAAATGTTTTAAAGAATCTCTTCTTATTTCGAATAATTTGTAATTAGTTTATAAATTTTAGATCCTTTATAGGAACTTAGTTGTATCTTTTATTGTTCTTCTAAAATGACCTATTTTTTTCTAGGAATTCCAATTTGGTTGGAAAGTCTTTTGAAAACTGACTACTGAGATAAAAGTAATTCATTTAAAGTGGCTTTTTCCTTGGATTTTATTCCTATACCAAGTAGTCAAAAGTCGTGTTAATTTGACAGCAAGAGCAATTGTATATGTATGGGTCTCAAAAACTTCCTGACTTTACTTAGGACACTGGCAACACATCAACTAGTCGTTCTGAACAATACCCCTCCTCCCCCTACCACACACACACACACCAAAATTACAACCCTCACATGTAAGTTGTTCTTTCCTCTAGTACTCCACTTAAACTCATATTGTCTTTCAGTAGCTAGTTGCTAGTAGCGGGTGTACACATTAACTATACCTGTATTTTCTTGGTATAGTAGTTATTTCAAAATACTGGCATCTTAAATGAACTAAACAGGTAAGCATAAAGAATTCTTCCTAAAAATGGATAAAATTTGACAATTTTTAGTCTTAAACTTCTTTCTTTAGTCTGTTAAAATTGGGACCTCACCATGAAAGGGCGTATTGCTTTGGAGGCTGGTAGCCAGTTAACTTGTCACCTGATCTTCATATGCAAAAGGCCTTTATTCCACTGGTCTGTGAGATCTGAAATCACAAAACCAAAAATACCCAACTGCTGGACTCACTGAGCAGATAATTATATTTCTAGAAAACTCACTTTTTTTCCTCTCCTCACTGTTTGAGCATGATGTATTCTCAAGGCTAAAGCCCTCCAAAATTGAGCTCAATGGAAATCACATCCCCAACCTTAAGAATTAAACCTTGAGCGCTAAGCAATGAATAACATCAGCAATTCTTCAAGGACAATACCAAAAACTTTCATGAGAGAAAACTACTTCCAAGAGGGCACAGTGAATGGTATTACCATGCACTATATGTGCATCAACTTTGATACATTCTGATTAAGAAGGACAAAGAGCAAACAAGGGCATTTAAAAAAAACACACACACAAAAAAACAGTGTAAATTGTTCTTGCTGATGTTCTTTTCCAAGAAATACAGAAATGCAAATCGTAGCCAAAATCGGACTGGTCAAATTTATACGTGGGGGTGTGATGGGGTAGGTAGAAGGGTGTATTTTAACGATTCCCAAGCGATAGCAAAGGGTGCGTGGGATTAGGAGCAACAGGTAAGAAAGTAAACCATTTATGAATTTGTCGACGGTAACTGATTATTCAATGTGTAAAGCTAGAGAATGTATTTACAAAACGGTCCTTATAATTCATGTTTTAAAACTTTCAATAGCGACAAGTTAAGAATACTAACTTTAGAACAGAGCTTGCTTGAAAACATTGGGGGAATGAGTGGTCTCTTAATTTTCTTAGCTGAAATTTACACATGACCACGCAGTGAGAAAATTCCACTTGAGCAACATTTTGGTATTTTTAATGGTAAGAAGCAGTTAAGACAGTTTTCACATGACTAGAAGATTCACAAATTCAACTTAGCTTGGGCCAATGCTGATGTGAGGACAGTACTTTACCCGCGTGCTGCTTCCAAATTACTTCCTGTTTCATTCAGATTTTTACTGGAGAACTGTCATCCTGCTACTGACCCCATTCAACTGGGTTGGGTTAAGAGATCAGCGGATTACCGCGCTAGTTAGTGTAGCTGTACGCCATATTGTGTTTTTCGCGAATGTTTATCGTTTATGTGTGTGCCTAGCATATGTCTGTACAAGTGTGTTTATCAATACACCTTTTAGAAAATCCCTGCCTCCTGCCTCTTCAGCATCCTTAAAAAGGCTAACAGCTTCAGGAGGGCAGGGCGTTGGGGCGGATGGTGGGAGAAGACCAGAAAGCCACACGGACAGTAATGCATTAAACAATGTAAAGCAGAGTGCATTTCTTTTAAACTTTCAAAAAGCTTCCAACCGTTTTCTCTCAGCTATGGAAAAAGCGTAAACATTTTTTAATGTTTCCAAAGGGGCCCAAAGGAGGAGAGAAAGAAGGAAAGCTGTCTTCCCTTCCCATGCCCCCTTCTCTACAGTCGTAGCAGCGAAGCAGGCGGCGGCCGTTAGCTCCGGCGTCTGGAGGGGCGTCCAGCGGCTCTGGGCCAGGACCCCTCCCGCCCCCCAGTTCTCTGAAGACACTCCAGATACCGCCAGAGCCACGGCAAGCGGGGAAGGGCGAGAAGGGAGGGGGCGGAAGACAAGCGGGCGCCTCTAGCAGCTCCTGAGCCCCGGCTAGTCCCCCTCAGCTCCTCTTCTTGGTAGCGGCAGCTCCAGACGCGGGGAGTAGAAAGAAGGCAGAAGACACGTTTCCAGCTGCGGGACGCCCCGCCCGATCCTGGAACCCAGGACCCTCCCGCGTTCCCTCCCTCCGCGCCGGGTCAGGCGAGGCCACCGCCGCCGCCCGGCGCGAGGAGGGGCGCTCGGGGAAAGGGGCCGCCGGGGGAGGGGGGGGGGCGGGCGCTTGGGGGAGGGGGCGCGCGCTCGGCCGGCCAACAGCCCGCGGGCTCGCCACTCTAACTCGCTCCCCCAACCCCACCCCGCGCACCTCCTTTCCCGTCCCACCGCCCCCCACTCCAAGCGCCTTGCAGACGCCCCGTCCCCCACAGCACGCACACACCCCTCCCTCCAGCCCGCCCCACAACAAATTAGAGTTTTTGGCGTTACCTCCTCGCGCTCTTTAATCTTCTTTCCTCAACTCCTAAACTTCCCCCCGCCCCTACTTCTTCGGCAGAAGGCCCACATTGGGCGCCTCACGCCGCGAACCCTCTATCTTTTCCTGCTATTGGGTTGCCCTCACGCCACTCTTGGCTTCAGTGAGCCAATAAGAATGGGACGCCCCTCATGAGGTTGCCGCCCATAAACAAAATACACTCTTCCTCCTCCCCTCACCTGTCCCCGCCCCCATCTGCCTCTTCCCTCATCTCTACCAGCTTCGATTGGGCTAGAAGAGACCCAATCCGCTATCTCAGACATCCATTGGAGCACGGAAACTTCGCTCAGAGAACTGTTAACAGGCGATTGGTCAGCAGTCTTCCCACTCCCCCCCCCACCCCGCCGCACCTTCGTCCACTCTGGAGAGGTCAGTCATATCTCGTTGTTTAGTGATCCGAGAGGTGGGAGGCTATTGGTTGAGAGAGCCCGTCGGACCGGACTAGAGTGAGTCGTGATTGGTCAACACAGACACGATCAAGTTTGGTTGTCTAACCTCCGCCGCGCCCCCTCTTTTTCTCCAGGCCCCCGCCCCCTCCTAACTGCTTTTACTTTCTACGCATTTCTATTTCCTCCTTTATTTATTTATTTGTGATAAACTTAAATGACCTGGCGACGGAGGCGGGACTCGAGGCGAGGCCGAGGATGACGAGGGACGGCCGGGGGCCAATTGCCGAGGGGGCTGCCGGGTGAGGGGCAGCGGCGGTGGCCAGTGAGAGGCAGGTGTCTGGAGCGCGCTAGGCCTATGGAGTCGGGATGCCCCAGCGGAGGCGGCGGTTACCCGCTGTCTGGCGCGGCGACCTGGCGCTGGGAGCCGCGGGAGGGGAGGAGAGGGTGTCGCTGTCGCTGACGGCTGAGGCTGCAGGAGGGAAGCTGGATCCCGGGCGGTGGGAGGGAAAGCGTAAGAGAGGGTCTGGCGAGGCGGCGGCGCTCAAGGCCACGCTGGGTCAGGCTTGGTTCTTGTGGAGCGGGGTGCAGGTTGCCAAGCCAGGAGGTCGGCAGAGGCCGCTGAAGCAGTGCCAGTGCTCAAAGGGAAAATGCGTTCGTTCAGGAGGTTTAGAAAAATGCTATGTAAAGCAGTTTGGAGTAAGCCGCCGTTAATATAAATGAGAATATTATTCTAACGGGAGAAGCGGATTGTTTCGTATTACTAAACGCCTGAAGTACCAGCGACCCAACCCGAGCCCACAAAATTCAATATCCTGAGGGCTAGAAGGAACAAATAAAGCAACACGGAAAATTAAATGCGGTTCAGATGCTTCAATAAAACCTTCATCCTCATCCATTTGTCACTCAACCTAGCACTCCCCAGAGCCAAATTCTTACCAAGTGTTGGTCCAGTACTCAGGCATAGGGGAAATAGACGAGGCTTAAAGCCGGCAGGAAGCTCAGGGAAGATTCCTAAAAAGGATTCCTAAAAAGGGCTAAAAGAGGAAAGAAAAAAAAGAAAAATCGCTTTACACTATACAAAAAAAAAAAAAAAGCCTGCCAAAATTAAAAGTTGCAATATTTGGGGAACTCAGCAACAATTTATCACAAAATAAGGGACTCTATTAAAAATACCATGCATACAAATAATATACTGGATTTGCAACTTGAAAACAATTTTTTTTATAGGACATGTATTTGATGTATAGTTTCTAATAGACTCAAGTCCTCTAATTTTTATCCTAGGCTTCCTTGGGACATACAGCATGCCTTAAAGAAAAAATTATTCATGAAACTTGTTAAAGATGGTTAGGCAGATTTTATTCAGGACCATCGAGGTAGGTGTAGATAGGATCATTGCAGTTGAATTTTGCAGGGGGTAGAGAGATTGGGCTCAATTTCATATTAAGAGTAAGCAAGTGGGAACTTTAGCCAAGGAAAAAGGTGAGGGTCAGTGGATGGAAAATTGCTAAGAGGAAACATTAGGGGTAAGGGAGATTTTGGCTAAACCAACCTAGCAGTATTCTTGCTGAAGACAGGCCAGGGTGATCAGACATCACCTTGGGGATGGTGGAAGATGAGGAACCTGATCATATATCTAGGGTAATGGGGGTTGGGGGGAGTTCTTGCTAAAGCTGTATTTTGCAAGGAAGTGTACAAATGCCTGGCTTTGATTAGCGGTCTTTGGCAGAACCTAAGCAAAATAAATAGGCCCTGGTGGAAAAAAATGTACAAGGCCTTGACATCATAAATAACATTAGATCTATCTTCTGAAGAATATATGTATGAAGGTCTCAGAATCCACAAAATTATTGCGTCAGGTGTCAAATTTGAAGACCAGTAAAGTGTACAAATTTCTATTACATCTGGAAGCCAAAACATTTTAGAATTTATGTATAAATCTTAGGTACAACATGATGTAGTGACCATAGTTTTTAAGTATTCCATATAGAATAATCAGCGTCACATGAGAAAATTCAGTAAAACTTAACAAAGGTGTTTAAATAGTTTAATTCCACAACTTTAACGAGGTGCAATAGCTACTCTCTAAGTACTACTTAATATTCATGCTTTTCAGCAAGTTTTTAAAGCTATTTTCAGTATATGGGCATGAGAGCTGTTAGGATTATAATGATAAGGCATTAGGAAAGCAACGTAAAATATTCTAATTCAATATTAGTGATCAGGTGAGGCCTTGGATGTTACTGCCCCTATTTAAGATGGTGGTTATTTATACCAGTTCTCGTGATATTAGGATCTGGGGTTAAAATGCTTCTGTCTATAAGGAATGCCTCAATCTTTATGTTTACATTACACACGCACAGACCTCAACCACCAGCCCCCCCCACACACAGATATACAAACATCCCAAAAGATGCAGCAAGAATTCCATAGTAATGTTAAATAGTTTTCCTATACACAAGCAATAACAGAAAATGTAATGGGAAAAATATCCCTTTTTACAACTGTGAAAAATGCTATAAAACATTTTCAATGGTAACAATGAAACACTGTGTGATCTGTGTAGATTAAACTGTAAAATTGCTGTGGACATCAACTAAGATTTACAAATGTCAAATTGCAAGTGACAGAAACCCAGTTCAAACCACCTTCACCAATTAAAAGAAAATCATTGGCTTGTGGTACTGGAATGATAGGGCTATAGTTGGTCCCAGGCACAACTAGATCTGGGACTCAAGGAGGTCCCTGAGCCTTATGCTGAACATCTATTTTTTTTATCCTGTGCTTTTTTGGGGACTGTTCCTCCCAAAATCCAGTCATGTGATTCAGATAGAACTACCAATTATAATGCCCACCTCCTGTTAGCAGGTTGAACACACCATCTAGTCCCTATAGGACCTGATACTGATTTTTATATATGCTATGTAAACCAGAGATTCAATTAATTTTATGTGTTTACTTATTAACTTTGTATCCAGACATCTTGGTGAACTCTTTTATCATTTATCAGTTGACTCTCTTGATTTTATGTAGAAATTCATGTCATCTACCAGTGATAGTTTTTTGTCTCTTTTCACTGTTTGTAATATATTGTTTTTCTTATTTTGTTGGCCAGACTGACAGCAAAATGTTGAGTAGAAGTTACAGTAGTGTGCATCCTTGTCTTATTTCTGCATTTTTGATGTTGCACCTTTAATTTTGTTTCTTGCTGAAAGTTCTGTTAAAGAAGTTGCTCTATCATCACAGCTTCCAAAGCACTGCATTTTAAAAATCATGAATGAATATTGAATTTTATCAAATACCTTTTCTAAATGTATAAAATAACCATAATTATTTTTATTTATTCTGTTAATGTATTGAATTATAATGATAGATTTCCCTAGATAAATTTTCTTAATTTTATTACTATTCAGTAAATAATATGTTTAACTTACTATTATTTTTATTCTGGAATTTGCAAACTTCAGACATTATTATTCATAAGTGACATGGACCTTGTTGAACCTTTCATCCAATTTTGAAATTTTATTAGACTAGCTTCTTCAAATTAGTTGGGAAAATTTTGTCTTTTACCGTACTTATGGCTTTTTTCCTTTTTTTAAAAAGGATAGATCTTTATTTTCTCAATTCTGTAGTTTTTGGTTATTGTACCTTTCTACCTCTTCCTTAGTCATTTTGGTAATTTAAATTTTCTTAGAAAAATATTCATTCTAGATTTTCAAGTTTATTTTTTAAATTTACATAAGGTTACTTTTATCACTTATCTTTTTAAAGTGTCCATAATTAGTGTCTATCCCAGCACCATATTTATTTCTTAGTGAACAGATTATTTTATTTGTTCATGTATTTATTTGTTTATATAATTATGTTTGCAATTTATTTAGTTTTTAAATTGTTTTAGCTACATACATCTGAATCATCTTCCTACACAAGGGGAATGTTATAATTTTACCTTATCTATTACCGTGTAATAAACTATTCCAAAACTTAGTGACCTAAAACAACCACTCATTTATTTGCTCCTGATTATGTGAATTAGCAATTTGGGCTCTACAGCTCTATGTTTGGGGCTTCGCTCCAGATCACACAAATGTCAGAAGTTCCACTTGTTTCTCCTTTATCCTATTAGAGTCACTCTATGGTAAGCCTTCTCAGTACATGCACAGACTCAATAGATACTCCTCAGGAAAAAGTAGTTGGAAAACGCAGCTTACCCAGGAGAAGCTCTTCTCTCTCTAGTATTTTAATTCATGAGTTCCTCTTTGCATCCACAAGTCTCTGATGTTTTTAAAAATATAGTTTTTGTGATTTATCTCATGTTTTTCCTAGTTCAAGTGGGAGTTATGGCCTGTTAACTATCTTCTCCATCCTGTCTGGAGGCAGAAGTGAATGTTTTAATTTCAGATATAGTATTTTTCAGTTGTAGAATTTCTGTTTGATTCCTTTTGATGAAGTTGTGTCTATGTTGAAATTTTCCATCTTTTCCTCTTATTCTAAACATATTAAACATATTTATTGTAACATACTTGAGTAATCAACTCCCACACCTGTGAGCCTATATTTATTGTTGTTTTCCTTTCGCGTGAATCATTCATTCCTGTTTTTTAGCATGGCTCATAATTTTTTACTGAATGCTGTATATTGTGATGAACAATTACGGAGATTAAGCTGCTTCTGGGAGGCAGAGGGCAAACACAAACAGATCACCTTGATCCTTGTAAAGGTTGGTGTTAGTGTTTATTCAGGCAGGTCTGTTTCAGGCAGATTTATTTCCATAGGCATAGCCTTTCTGGAGTCTCAAATAAAAGTGTGGGTGTTACAGTTTCTCCTTTACTTTAGCAATCTCTGAACTCCATCCTCTGTCTCCCAAGCAAGGAATTTCTGCTCAACCATAGCCTCATAGTTACTGTTTTGTTACTCTGTTGCATATCCAGCTTAAAAGTTCACAAATTCCTCAAGGGGAAATCAAACACAGAGTTTTAGACTGACTTCTCTGTCACTCCTTCCTCTGAAATTTTGTCACTCAAGTTTCAATCACTTCGGCAGAGTCAAACCCTATCCTCTCTTGCCTCTTCCCAGTGAGCCTGTAGCTTTCTACTCGGACTCTTGTTCCCTCACTTTGTGAATTAGAAATGCCTCAGAGAAGGGGCTACGTTGCCTTTAGAGCTCTCCTCCTCGTGCTTCCCTTCTCTCAGCAATCATAGCCCCTTAAACCCTGTCTGTATCAGCTGTCTTCAAACAAATGTTTTATATATTTATATTTTATTTGAGTTTTGTCGTTTCTGACACAGAATTAATCTAATATGAGTGCTCCATTTTAACTAGAATTCCTGTGAATTAACATAAATCACTTCACCAAGCTGAGTATACAAACCCAGGCCGCAAGTCTTTTAATAGTCAGATGTTCCTAACCGTTGTCAAATAGAGCAAGTATGATTTTCATCTAAACTCAGAATGTCCTAATGATAAGTCTGAGATTTTCAGAGTTGCTTACTAAGTCCAAGGGGTCATTTTTACTCATTGCATCATGACCAGAATATGTGATTTATTCACTAGGGAGGGTTTTTATTGATGCTGTTGCTTCCATCCAGTGTTACTTTGAAAATTGATGGGTCTCTGTTTATGGTAGATAGTGTTTTAGCGTCTGATACGTATGTCACTACAGCTGGTTCCACTCTGATTTCTATAGTGTGGAAACCCCTTTCCCTGTGTTAGTGTCACAAGCGTGGGATTCAAATCTTACAGTGATTTTATTGTAGGGCTCTTTCAGAGAGAGAGAAAGGGAGTTTTCTCTTGGAAAGGTGGTGGCATCAGAAGGATTTCTTGCTTCAACCATATGCTGAGCCATAACAAGCCCTTTCCTACAAACTTTGTGTCCTAATTCTCAAGTAAGAATGGAATTATTTCACTCATTGTCCTAAGGTCTGCTCCAGACTCTGTCAGTGGTTAAATCACATTTTGGCTAAGGAAAAATTTATGATGATACCAAAGAGCAATCATTTAAATGAAATTTACCCAACAAGGTTCTCCCTTTCTGGGGCTATGTTGTTCCGTGAATGCCTCAATTTTGACATGAGGATCACTTTTAGTGTTAAAGAATGTCCACAGATGTGGTTTATATTGGAAAGCTACTAGAGAAGATGTATTAGTTTCCTGGCGTGTTGTAACAAATTATCACAAACTTAGTGGCTTAAAACAACACAAATTTGTTATCTTACAAGTTTGGACATCAGAAGACCAAAATCAATCTCAGTGGGCTAAAATCAAGGTGTTGCAGGACCTTTTCTAGTTTCTGGAAGCCACTGCATTCCTTAGCTTGTGGCCCCATCCTCCATCTTCAAAGCCAGTAGCATAGCATTTTCTAATTGCTCTCTCCCTAATTCAAACATCTTCTTTTTCTGTCATTCCTTGCCTCCCTCTTATAAGCATCCTTGTGATTACATTGGGCTACCTGGATAATCCAGAATAATCTCCGCATCTCAAGAGCCTTAATCACATCTGCAAAGTCTCTTTTGCTATGTAACACATTCACAGGTTCTGAGGTTTAAAATATGGACACCTTGGGGGCAGAGGGGACGATTATTCATCCTACCACAGAAAGCTTCTTGCCACTTTCATCATTGTACTCTCATATAAGCCCAAGGAATATAGGGCTGTAATTTTTAAAATTGAATTTAATATTCTAAACATAATTCCCTAGGTCTTAACAGTCCTTGAGCGGATCTTTCTTTTATAGAATTCCATAACCCGAGGATTAAACTGCTGAATTTCTATAGCTCAAGAATTTCAGGACTATTTCCTAATGTGTAGACCTTCAGAGGGTTAGGGTGGATTAGGTAGAGACGGCAAGTAGGGTTTCTACATTGCTAATTGTTTTTTAGAGAACAGGTTTAAAATCTGTTCTTTTAAGATCTTTTGAAATTATGCAACAGGCGTCAGTTTGGAAATAGCTCAGTTTATCAAAGATCAATTACGTATCTCTCACAGGGCAATGGAAAATGCAATGGCATCTAATCAAGAATCACAGCCAGGAAGCTAGGTCAGAAGAAAGACCAAACTCCATCAAAGTTTCTTCTTCGTCTCCTTCCACAAATCCAGTAAGCCTATTCTCTAATAGAGAGTTATTTTACTTTTTGTCTATTTGTAATTGGCAGAAAGAAACAAAAAGACCTTTGGTGACCTGTTTTTTTCTTGAAGAATATGATTTTTATATTATGACAGAGGTCTCCAGCTTTGTGAACCCTTCCAAAAGTGGATCATGCCTCTAGGTAAAGAAATACTAACCCTCATCACCTGCTAGAGAAAATATAAGAGAAATTTGAGAGATTGGTTTCTTTTTTTCAAATCGTGCATCCCTAAACTATTTGTGCAGAAAATTAATATGCCGTGTATTAAATCTCCAGAGAAGATTTGTTTAAAACCTCTTTTAGTAACTCCAGTGTTTCTTTAACGTCTTAGAATTTTAATGTTTCCAGGTTTACGAAATGCACCTAAATGATATTCTAAATGCCAAGGACATTTTAAGTTTCAAAACAGGATGCCTTTCTGAGATTAAAATTTAAACAACTGTCCTCATAAAAATCATTGGAAAGGACAGAAGCCACAGGGGGAAATGACAATAAACTTTTAAGTTAGAAGACTGAACTGGTATTTTGAAAAAAAAAAAATGCCTATTTTCAGCGCCTTTTAAAGATATACAATAAATGTGGTTGTTCAAGAATATACAAGTAGGACTTCCCTCGTGACACAGTGATTAAGAATCCGCCTGCCAATGCAGGGGACACGGGTTCGAGCCCTGGTCCAGGAAGATCCCACATACCGTGGAGCAACTAAGCCCATGCGCCACAACTACTGAGCCTGCGCTCTAGAGCCCATGAGCCACAACTACTGAGCCCGCGTGCCACAACTTCTGAAGCTGCGTGCCTAGAGCCCAAGCTCTGCAACAAGAGAAGCCACCGCAGTGAAAAGCCCACGCATCGCAACAAAGAGTAGCCCCCGCTTGCTGCAACTAGAGAAAGCCCGCGCCCAGCAACTAAGACCCAACAACGAAGACCCAATGCAGCCATAAATAAATAAATAAATTTATAAAAAAAAAAAAAAAAAGAATATACAAGTATATTATGTTAACTTGATTTTCTTGGCCTATTTAGAGATCATAAACCCCCCAAAACTGTAAGCCTTTTTTCCCCCAGTTTTTTAACAAGTCATCATGAAAAATGTTTTCCTTGCCTTCTAATCTTACCATTTCCTTCAAGCCTTCATAGGCTATACACTTTGCAAATAATGTTCAAAATTGTGAGACTGCAGTACTGTCATTTTGAATGAAAATTTTTCTTTGGATCCATACACATCTGTCATTATGGCCAGTACTGATAAGCTCACTATGGGGCAGAAGGCTGGCTTTGGAACCAAGAGCTTTAAAAATGTTCAAGGGTTTGACTGAAAGGCTAGTACTGTTGAAAGCATATAAGAATTAAACACTTGGAATAGGTGGTTATATTTTCCGGAAATTGGGATGATTTAGATTTGAGGGACAAGCAAAGGAGTGGTTCCTTATAAACAAAAGATCTAGGAGCATATAAACACAACCGTTGCTAGCTCTTTTATTTCCTGTCACTCCTCAGGCATTTTAGTGCTTCCCATTATCAGCAGTGTAAGAGAAGTGGTACATATGTCTGAAGTAATTTGAGTACCTTCCTAGAGGAGCAGAAGACCAAGGGAAAGGGAAGGAAAGCCATTTAGACCTATTTCCTGATTCTCATTTTGAACACCTTGATTTACTTTAATCTGTAATACTGAATCAGTGCTTGCTTTCCTTGTTGTCAATATTACCTATACTTCAAATTTAGAGATAATATAAAATTTGAATTTGGTAGGAATGCAAAGCATAAACCTTGAAAATTATTGCATTGTGCATTGTTATTTGCATTTATATATGATGATTTAAATATGATTTATATATGGCTTAAATATTGTAGGAAAAGTCTTTTTCTCATTCTCCCCCAAGGGTAATAGAAGTTTGAACTCTAAACATTCAGTTATTTATGTACTGAACATATGTTTATTGAGAACTTCCTAATTTTGCTAAATATTGCACACATAAATACAAATTAGTCATGGTCCCTACTCATCACTAATCACACAGTCTACTAAAAGAAACATGTTAATTCTGTTACAATCTAATAAGGGGCATGGTGGAGGTATGTTTTAATGCCTAACATTTATTAAATACTTACTATAAACCTAAGAACTGTATGTACAGTTGATTTTTCTAATAGTTTTATGAGTTAAGTACAATTATTATCTCCAGTAATACAGATGAAGAATTGAGGCTTAGCAAGGTTAAAAGCATAGTGAATTCAAGGAGTGTCAAATAGTTTACTATGATTGACATCTATGTTACAGTTGAGGTATCCTTTATTGTGGGACAGAATTGACTCTTGAGATTTTTCTTTTTTTGGTAGACTGGTTGAAATATCATCTAATACAGCTATCCTCTTTTTCAATCTCTATGTTAACCATCAAACTTATAGCCTGCTTGTCTGATTCCCCCCAGTGTTCTGCCCATTTGTCAGAGCCTAAGGGTGATGGGGGTGGAAAAAGTCTTGGAAAGAAGGGGCCAAAACCCCTCTAACAATAACAGATGCATGGGAGAAGAGAAAAGTCCAGAAAAGGATAAAAACCACACCCAAAGAGAGATTTCCAAAACAGTAACTGCAGAGGAAAGAATTAAGCCATAGGGATGTCAAACCTCTTGTGTCATGTGGGAAGTTTCAGCCCTTAGCACTGGAGCCCACCAGTGCTCTTGGCCTTGATCCACATAATCTTTCTTTATTCATGATGGTGTTGGAAGGAGAGGAAGCCTTAAACCTCCTTTGGAAACTGTAGTATAAAATAGATAATAATCCTCCAATGGGGGCATGTAGAATGGGCACCTAACCAGCTATTGAGAGGGTGATGAAATTATCTAAACCATTTCTGAACTTTTTTGGTAAATTTTAGTCAGTACTGTCCTTTAAAGTAGCAAATTGGTTCTTTTGCCTGAATAGTAAATTAAGGTTTTCTGACCAATGGTCATATTAATATTCAACTTAGTTCTTAAAGATCATGATATTTGCATTATTTCTGTTTTGTTTCCAAATCTGGTTCTTATAATGGCCTTTTCAATGGAGGAATAATCCAGTCTTGGAGCCACTAAATTGTGCAAAACAAACACTACTGAATTAGTCAGGAGTCTACATTTGCAAGTAGAAGAAACCCAACTCAAATTATTTTAAATGATAAATTATACTATATTAGCTTCCATATGAAGATAGTACCTCATTGCTCTTACCAGAAAACAGTCTCTCCTGTTCTTTCCTGGATTTTTTTCTTCGCTTTGACTTTATTCTCAGGTGGGCTATCTCTGTGTAATGGCAAAGATGGTAATGAGAACTTCAGGCATACATGATCTTCAGCACAAACTGGTTTAAATAATAAATGTACTGGCCCACATAACAAAAGTCCAGATGTAGTACAGTTTTGAATGTGGTTTGATCAAACTCTCTGGGATTCTCTTAGCCCATCTTTGTGTGTTAGCTGTAGTTATAGTGGTCCTAGGCCTTACAGATGCCACGTCATCAGAGTAAGTAAATCTTTTCCCTCAATTATTGGACAAAAATGTTGAATTTCATTCTGTGAGGACCAACTAAAGTCATCGCCCATTCTGGAACCAATATCTAGAGCAAGAGACTTAGAAACTCTATTGATTGGCTTATATTAATCAGGACCCACTTCTGGAGTTGTATCGATCCAACCCAAACGCCTGTTACATAATGGGTGGCAGGTAAGATGGATACTGAAAAACGTAATAACCAAAACCACTGAATGCATATTTCTGTAAAGTCCTGGGGGTTTCCCATTGGGAGAGTTCCATTGATTGACACAAGCCTCAGGCTTATCTAGGCCCCTCTGGATTAAAAGTAGAGAATCAGTGGGTCTCCATATGGCAGAGAGGAGTTTGGGGAGCTCTATGTACTAGATCACATCTCCAATTGCTCTATTTTATATTCTGCATGGAGATTAATCTTGTCTACTACCATGGACACACAGACTAGAAAAATTATATTTTAGAATTCTTGAATACTAACAGCTGAATTTTTATTTAGAGTATGAAAAGATTAGATAATATTTTCCAATGGGTGGAAAAAATTGAGATTTACAGCATTTCTTACATAGAAGGAAGCAATATTTGTTTTTCTGGAAATGAAAGCTGCAAGAAAGTAAATCATGTTTTAGGAGAAATTGGTAGAAAAAGACAGTTTCTCCCAATCCTTTCATAAAATGTGAGAATTAGCATGGCTTTCAAAGAAATGCAGTGGTGGCTGATACAGGGACTTAATTCTAATGAAAGGACACACAATAGTCTTTGGTATTAGGAAGAATATTTATGCAGTTTTTTCTTAATTAGAAAAATATAGTACAACTAATTTGATCCTGCATACATTTTAAAAAATATATTATTGCCTTTCTTGCATCTTTATTGGTACCTTTAAAGTTAAAGTTGAAGCTTTAAAATTTTGTAAAAGTTTCAGATTCAAGTATAGACTTCCAAGGAAGGATCAAAGTTATGAGATGTAATTTAAGAATATTGCTAAGTAAAATACTTCCAAGGTACCCTATCTTTGATTTATCTTTTCTATTAAAGATTAATAGTTTGAAATGTCAAAACATCACAGACTTGAGAAAAACTTCAGCCTTGTAGAGTTACTCTGTATACTTATATATAATGAGCCTCTAGTGTGCTGTCAGAATGCAATGTGGAGCTGAAGCCTGAGAGATAATATCCCACCTCCCCTGCTTCTATGCCCCAAGGGGGGTGTGTGTGGTTAGTGGTGGGGCATTCAAACAGCTGACAATATACATAGCTGATATTTTCTGGCCCACCTTCATTTGTCACTCTGCCTCTCCATAGTTATTTTTTCACCTCCAGGTATGATTTTTATTTGTGCAGAGAACTGAGAAATGAAAAGTTTTTCTAGCAGACATTCAGTGCTGTGAATACACAGTAGTGGTTTAAGAAGGTTGCTGGTTGATTCTTCATTTCTAATGGAGGTAAATTAAATGCAGGAGAAAACAATAGATTAGATAAACTGTTCTTTCTGCTATCTGGGAAGAAGTCGTATAGGACACCCCACATCTGAAAGAAAGAATTCAGCTGTCATTATTGAAAATAGCGTATAACAAATACATTTGGGATAATTTTAAAATTAGTTTTAGAAAGAATATCGGGATTAGATGTCACTCCAATTTAATATGTTCTCCCTGAGGATCTCAGTGTGTGAACACTGTGCCAGCTCCTTGGGGAAGATACATAATACCTCTACCTTCAAAGAGCTGATGGTCTCAGTAACTAGAAAGGCACACATGCAGCTTGCAATGAAAGATGCAAGACAGCATATAATAAATGGATAGTGTTTTAGTCAGTTATTTTCATGTCCAGTCAAAAAACCCTCCCTGGGGGTTTTCATTAGAATTTGTGTGATAAAAAGAGAGGTGACATCTCATGGAACTCCAGGATAAAAATCCATGCCATAGCAATATAGGAAGGTGAAATGCTGGAAACTTTTTCTGGATTCGAGGCAGCTAGTAGGACCCCTGCACAAATGCTCTTCCATTAGTGTGATATGACTACTTGCTAGGTATATTTTTTTTCTCTGTCTTCCTCTCTGCTGTCCTCTCTTCTAGAGTTCAAGTTCAAATTCCTGAGAGAGAATCTGTTCGACTTAACTAATTTTGCTGAGCTTTTCTTGCCCAGCAATGGCCAGTGGGTAGATAAACTGTTTGTTGGGGTTGGGGAGAGGAAGAGTGGTCTGTGATGAAGGACACTGCTCCCTTGGGGTACCTCTTCCACCAGGCTTTGTAAGTGTGTGGCAGGGGGTACCATAACCAACATGAAAACAGCAGTAAGCATATTGGTAATAAATGCTCTGGGAAATCAAAGAAGGGAGTACTTAATATGGAATTGTTAGCCTAGTGAAACTTCATGGCAAAGGGGGATTTGAACTGTGTCCTGAATGGTGAGCAAGAATCTAGTTGTAGAGATGAGGGAGGGAGGGATTCTAATATAAAAGTGTTGTACTACCTGAATAATAGCTACAAAACTCATAGTAACTGGGACAAATTTTTAATATAACTTTAAAAAATTTGACTGTGAGCCCAAAAACACTTACATCATTTAATTAGATGAAGGACTAATTTTCTAGCTGTGGAGGTGAAGCCAGGAACATTTTTTTTTTTTTAATCTCCCTACTAACTGAGTGGGTCTTTATGCAGAGATGTGATCTCAAAGTAGAGATAAGCATATGCTGACTATATTGCCATCCTAACATGAACTAAGAGGGGAATAAAGGGGAAAATCCCTAGCAAAGAGAAAGAGGAAGTACAGTTTCTTACAACTCCATGTGAATTATTTTAGCCAGTAGATTGAGGCAGAAGTGGAAGTATATCAGTGGTCAGCCTAGGTCAAGAGGACTTGCTTTTTTTTTTTTTTTTTTTTTAATCTTTGTGCACTTCTGCCATTACCACAGGAAGAATAGGCCTAGCCAGCTTGCTGGACCCAGGAAAAGAATGAGAGACATGCAGATCATAAGTGCCCCAGCTGGGTTACTCCCATCAGCCCATTCTAGATCAGCCAGGCTCTAGTCAAATCACTGATGAATGAGCTAAGTAAATGCCACTGAGATTTAGAAGTTCTTTTTCACATAGTGAGAGCGGACACAGGCAGATTTCTTCAAAATATGTCTTTAGATGTGGTAGCTTTAACCAGAATGGGGTTGTGGGCGTGACCGGCACTCAAAGTGCCACAGACTTCCCTCCAGCAAAGAGGTGTTTCCCTTAAAGCCCAAGACATAGAGACCACAAACAAGTCAAAAGATTGATAAAACAAAAAACTCCAATAAGGAAAAATGTATCTCCCTGTGTAACCACATATACAAAAATCTTAATCCTTGGTGCTCTAGGCTCTGAGTATGGCTGGTAAATTCAATGTAATGGTTTCAAACCTGGCAGGGAAAGGAATCCCAGGCATCTATTGGAAGGGCAAATCTATTAGTAGTTGAGACTTTCTCATACCTTTCCTTAATGTAAGCAACACTCATGGGGAGCTGTAGAAAATGCAGGACAACATAGATATTTGACAGGATCAGGAAGTGCACATGGAGTTTCAGGTACGACTTGAGCCAAAACCCAGTAGCCAAGAGCTAGACTTCCTCTGGGGAAGGATCTTGGCTTTATGAGGTGGGAATGTCAGTGTAGCTGTTAGAGTATCCTAGAGATGGTTGAGACTACAAAGAAGCTTTTCATAGCCTTTACTCCTTAGGGCTCAGGGCAAGAGTGACCACCATTAGTATGTGTGGGGCATTTGTAAGCATGATAGCCAATATTGCAATTTGCCTCCCACATGCTGTTTAATAATTTTACCTTGATTTTATTTAAATAATACTTTCTTTTGGTACTCTGTGTAACATGTTTTCAAGGAAAAGGGGGAGTATGTGTAAAGATAGCTAAAATGTAGAGTGAGATTTTCCCAGGCATAAGGTATGGCTCAAAACTAAAGAAGTGTGTAACACTTAAAGGTATAAAGAACAGTGTACACCATTTTCTCTGTCTCTATATGTTTCTCCTGTGGTTGAAAAGACAAGATTCTTATATATATATAAGAACAATTATTGACTATGGGAAAATCTTAACTGGCCAAGGAGCTTTCTGGAAAAAGTCTTATTCTATAAAATCTTTTAGGATAATATTCAGCATAATAAAGATAATGTTGTAACAACAGCATTTAATTTTTTCTCTTTCTAAATTGATAAATATGTTAGAAATAGTAAACTATGCTATAGTCTAGGACAAACTACTATTAATTCTTTAAAAGCCTTTTAATTTACGACTATGCTATGGCAATGTGGTCAAGTAAATGAAGACTCATATAGGTATGAGTCAGACAGTCAAACGTTATTATTCTTAATGTATTATACTTTATGACCATACATCTAATTTTATTTGAAAAATGTTAAACTTATGATAATGCAGAAAGGACTTCTTCCTTACGGTGTTAATTCTGAAAATTTTAGGCTTTAAGAACCAATTTTGGCATTTATGAAATGGATAAGATTTCTTGGTTCTTTTTATATTAATACATGTAGGATAATATACCACTACATAAGTATCTCCAGACATATAAATAACAACAAATACTGCTATAATATCCACCTTGAAATGAGTTTTTAATTGGTTTGATGACTATAGTAGCAATTCCCAAAATATGCTAGCTCTGTTTACTTTTAATTTTATTCAGCATATGGGCATAGGAAATCATTAGCATTTTCCAATTCCAAGGACGAATGTGTTTAATTTTAAAATAACTCAGAACAGTTTCATGTTTTTCATCATGAAGTTCAAGCAAGAAATATAAATACAGAAACTTGGGTCTGCTGCTGTTTTTCTATATAAATTTGGTCAAGCTGTCAAGGATATGATTACAGAGAGCTTGTGGATCAACTATTTGGGCTTTCTTTAACCATCAACTCAACTGAACACATGGTACAATATTATTTTCACCAATAAGCCAATTATTGGAAAACATTCATACAGTGTAGTCATGTTTTTAACCTCAGTTTTGTCTGTCATCAATTCTGAATATTCTTTTCATACAGAGAAGAGGCTGTACTGATGGGTGCCATATCTGGTAGTGGAGTATCAGAAAATGACAGGAGTTTGGGTTTGAGTCTTAGTCCACACAGCCAGCTTGCAATAAATATAACTTTCATCTCTTACTTCTCAACTGAATTTTATTTCAACTTTGAGACCTCATTCTCCTGAGTGTTGGAAACACAATCACTTTGGGATTATACCCCTGTTCTCCCACTGTTGAGTTCAAGATCCATGGAACTTGTAAAATGCCAAGTCATTGTGAGTGGGGGTAGAGGGAATGGTTATGGAGGTAGTGAGAATGGTTCTAAAATATGGTTTTATATATATATGTAATGGAATATTACACATCCATTAAAAATGTTTATAGTTTTTATTAACAAAGGGGAAATTATTCTGATCACTAAGCTTAAACAAGCATATTACAAAATTAAATGTGTAATATGACTTTATATAAAAATGTGCGTTAAAAATACAGGAATTATGTCAAGATTAAAGCAGTGTTTGCCTCTAAGTAGTAGGTGCTTCTTTTCCCACCTGCTCATACTAATATCAGCAAATTTTCAGCCTATGATCCTCTGCAGGATGTATTTTCAATAGAAACATCCTCAAATATAAAATACCACATCATTATAATAGATGGTGATAACTGATCCAGATAAGTCACTCTTACTTCCCACCATCCAACTGATGGGATCTTTGCCAAATGATCTCTCTAGGAAATCTTACAGTGCCCATGTTAAGAAAAGTCTATTTTAGCTCTCTTTAAATGTTACAAAAACAAGGGAGCAGAAATGATGAAATATAGCCTTTAGTAGGGGTTTCTGAGTAAATAGTGTTTCTGAGACTAGCAGCGCCCATGTCACCAGGAAACCTGTTAGAAATACAGATTCCTGAGCCCCTCTAGAGACCTGCCTAATCAGGAACTCTAGAGATGAGGCCTAACAGTCTGTGCTTTAACAAGCCTTGTAGGTGATTCTGATGCTCAACTGTAAGAGCAACTGGCCTGAAGACCAAATCTGCCCACTTATTGTGTATAAAACGTTATTGGAACACAGCCTTGCTCACGGTCTACGTCTGCTTGGGGGCTACAATAGCAAGCTTGATTAGTTTCGACAGAGACCTTAAGGCCCACAAAGCCTAAAATATTTATCCTTTACAGAAAGTTTGCCAGCCCCTGATCTAGAGGATAAAAACCTCTTGAATTTTAGCTCGTACATATTTTTTCTCCCTTGGAAGTACAAAGTCTATGTTAAGCATTTACCCCGTGACATGTGTTTTATTACAAAATATCTGTGAACTTATAACTTTAATTGAATATGCTGATGTGGATTCTATTAATGTAGAGACTTTTTGGGGAATGTGGAATGATCATTCTTGCCTACTATCATTAAGTTCTGTTCTATAAATAAATATTAAATCAAAAAAATTCTTAAAAATGAAATCAGAAAGGCTTATATATTGCTGTGTTAAAGTGAGAAAATAAATCTAAAGGGTTCCACCTGCTGGTAGAAATTAAAAATGACTACAAATTAAGATGCATTTAAAAAATTATCTGGTAAGTCAAAAGTGATAGTTACTGAAGTTTAGATGGAAAGGACTATCATCTAATTTCTTTATTTAAAAAATGAACTGACATTGAATATAAAAATAAAATTATAATCCATTTTAATAGATTACACAAACATACAGGTAGCAAGTTTTTTTCTGACTATAAGCTTTGTGAAGGTATATTCCCATCACTAAAGTGCTATTATGCAAATATGTATAAATTATTTTGTCATATGATTTAGAGTTGCATAAAGCACTCAATTGTTACAGAAAGTTTTGTATTTTTTTTTTACACACACACACACACACTGTATTTTATTTTTACAAGAGATAAATAGACTGACACCAAGCATTGTACATGGATGACCACAACAAAAGCAACAATGATTGCAATTACCAAACATGAAAAAGTTTTTTATTTTTAATTTAAAAAACCATAAAGTTATGTTATGAAACTACAGAAACACATTTAGTAATAATTTTACTACTTAAATGGAAATTCTTCATTAAAGAATTTAGCATAAATATGTCATAATACATTTTATTTCTTAGAAAGATAAATATATCGGTCAGGACAGACTCTGCTATGCTGTGATAAAGGATGATGCCTAAATCTCAGTGGCTCACAACAACAAAGGTTGTTTTCTAGTTCACATCCGTTATGGCTTGCCTGCAGGTTTGCTCCACATGTGTCTTCATTTTGGGACCCAGGTTGTTGAAACAGCTTTATCTGGAACGTAACTGCACATCTTGACACAGAGAAAGAGACTCGACCCATACACAGACTTTTTCCTTTTTTAAAACGTCTGTATTGAGGTATAATTTCCATACCATAAGTCTACCAATTCTGAGTGTACAATTCAATGACTTTCAGCAAATTTATGGAGTTGTGCAACTGATCACTGCAATCCAGTTTTAGAACATTTCATTTTCATCACCCCCAGAACATCTCCCATCCCCATGTGCAGCAAATTCCCATTCCTACTTCTGGCCCTAGGCAAAAATTAATCTGCTTTCTGTCTAAAAATTTTCCCTTTATGGACATTCCATATAAATGGAAAGATATAATATGTAATCTTCTGTGTCTGACTTATTTCACTTGGCATGTTTTTGGGGTTCATCTATGTTGCAGCATGTATCAGTTTATTTCCTTTTATTACTAAATGATTTTCCATTGTGTGGATACATTGCATTTTTTTAATCCATTCACCAGTTGATGGAAATTTGTGTTGTTTCAGGTTTTTTACTATTACATGTAAAACTGCTGTGTACATCAACACACAGTATTTGTGTGGACATATGTTTTTATTTGTCTTGGTTAGATACCTGGGAGTAGGTTTGCTGGGTTGTATGATAAATCCATGTATAACTTATTAAGAAACTGCCAAACTTTTACAGAGTGACTAGCCATTTTACGTTCCTACCAGCAACATATGAGAGTTCCACTTTCTCCATTTCTTTGCCAAAACTTATTATTGTCTTTTTTATTATAGCCATTTCAGTGGGTATGGAGTGGTAGTTCATTGCAGTTTTAATTTATATTTTCTAGTTCAAATGACTAATATGGGTAAGCATCTTTTCATGTGCTTATTAACCATATCTTTGGTGAAATGTCTATCCAATCCTTCACCAGTTTTTTTAGTTGTCTTCTTTTTGAATTTCAAGAGCTCTTTATATATTCTGGATAAAATCTTTCTCAAATATATAATTGGAAGATATTTTCTCCCAGTCTGTGGCTTGTCTTTTCATTTTCTTAAAGTGTCTTTCGAAGCACAAAAATTTTTTAATTTTTACAAAATACAATTTATCAAATTTTTTTTCTTTTACAAATTATGCTTTGGTGTCACATCCAAGAACTCTTTGCCTAACCTAAGGTCATGAAGATTCTCTATTATGTTTCCTTCTAGAAATTTTATGGTTTGTGGTTCTTGTATTTAGGTCTATAATTCATTTTGAGTCAGCTTTTGTGTTTAGTATGAGGAAATCTGCGTCATTCTTAATTTCTCCCCATTAAATTTCTGACTAGTTTGCCAGTCTATTGTTGCCCTAAACTTAATTCACAACTTAAGGATACCTGTGATATTGTCCCTCCTGATTGTCACAAAGTTCACTATTGTTTTTGACAATGCCCTGGATGTGGGAATTTCCCACTCTGTCCAAATTAAGTAGACTCAAGTAGTCTACTTCCCTAGTAAAGATGATGATTTTCATGGTCTGCCTGCCCGGAGGAAGGTGTAGGAGTAGCCCCAGGCTAAAATGCCATAAATACCTACTGTTCTTACCCAAGGTTCAGTAGTTTTTCTTGAGTAGATGTTTCTTGATTAACTATATGCCTTTGGTTGATTCTCATAGTTGGGATTTTTTTTTTCAGGGTTTTTTTTGTTGTTGTTGTTGTTGTTTTCTTTTTTGGGGAGAGGATTTGCCAAGCTCCTCACTCCACCATTCCAGAAGTCCCACGCTCTCTGAAACAGTTTTCATAGCAGGATTTTAAAAGCTTTACAACATAATAAAGTATGTTATTTCTATCTCGATTTCATGAGCCAAAGCAAGTCACATGTCATTTCTTTGTTCAATAAGATGGGGATAATCTTCCCATAGAGGAACATCACTGAGATGATGTAGTAGGCAACTTCTGATATAGTTCCCAACGGTCTCTGCCTTCTGATATTCACACTGTTGTATCATCCCTTCTCCGTGCGTGTGGCCTAGACTTAGTGACTGTCACCTAATAAATAGAATTCAACAAAAGTGATGGAGTATCACTTCCATAATTAAGTTATACAAGACTGTTATTTCCGTCTTTTTAGCTCTTGCTGGCTTTTCCTCATTCTTTCTCTTGCCTTCTTGGGTTGCTCTCATTGAAAGCAAGCTGTCGTGTTGGAGAAGTTCACATGGCTAGGAACTGAAGGTGACCTCTGGTCAACAGTCAGAACAGAACTGAAGTCTTCTGGGTAAATCCAATAGCCCACAAGGAACTGAATGCTGCCAGCAACCAAAGAGTGAGCTTGGAAGCCAATTCTCCCTCAGCTGAATCTTGAGATGACTGCAGCCCTGGCTGATGCCTTGTTTGCAGCCTTGTGTGAAACTGAAGCAGAGGACCCAGTTAAGCCATGTCCACATTCCTAATCCACAAAAACTGTGAGATAATAAATGCTCACTAGCCACTAAGTTGTGTGGGTAATTTCTTATGCAGCAATAGATAACTAATACAGATAGTAACTAAAATATTTGGTGAAGAGTCAAGTAATCTACCACAATAAACACAATAGATATGGAAGTGGACAGGCTGCTCTTTGCCATATACAAGATCAGTACTTCTAAACAAATCAAATTTTATTCAGAGTGGTTTTTCATGGGACTTATAACCTGGCATTTGCCCTGAATTTCTGTTCTTATTTTATAAAATCATAAAATATTGGGGTCACAATTTCAGTAGCGCCAGAAACTAATTATAGAAATACTACTAAGCCACAACAAAGTAAGTATATTTTTGTAAAATGAGTGTGAGAACATAAGATTTCCTTAGGCATTGTTTATGGAGTGCTCTAATTTCTCATTGATTATTTTGTAACTGGTAAATGTTTTGGTGGCTGTCTACTCTTTATAATTTAAAATAGTATAGAAATGCTAAAATCAACCCTCACTTATATAAAAAATTCTCAGTAATATAAGGGAAGATTCTTCTCAAGAGTAGAGTATAGAAAGGGATACTGAAAAAAGTAACTTGATAGTGGAGAAACCTGACTAACATGACCTCTAGCCCAGTGAGCAAGGTTAACATCAATAGGAATGAGTCATATTGGTAGTGTATATCCTTGATAAGATGTGATGAGAATGCCACTTTTGCTCTGTGGTATTCCTCCCCAAAACACATTACACCAATCCAATGATGAGAAAAACATTAAACAAAGCTTAGTGGAGGGACATTCTACAAAACACCTGACCAAAAATTCTCAAAACTTTCAAAGTCATCAAAACCAAGGAAAGTTTGAGAAACCATCATAACCAATACTGAATACAATGTGGTATCCTGGAATAGAAAAAAAAAAAAACAAAACAGTAAAAGTGAAGGAAATCTGAATAAAGTATGGGCTTTAGTTAATGATAATGTATTAGTATCAGTTCATTAATTGTGACAAATGTACCTCACTAATGTAAGATGTTAATAACAAAGGAAACTGGTTGTGGGATAAAGGGGAACTCTATTATCTTTGCAATAAAATTCTTTAAATATAAAATTTCTCTAAAATAGTTTATAAGATACAAGGGGAGAAATATCTCTTAATAGCAACAAAATTATGAAATTTCTAGAAATTAAGAAAAATATGCAGGATCTATATGAAGAAAACAATTTTTCTAAATAAGCAAAGTGATCAGAAGTAGACTTGAATAATGGAGAAATATGCCATGCTTCTGGATCAGAGGGCCAAATATAAAGTTGTCTTTTCTGCCCACATTCATCTATAGTTTCAAAGTCTTTCCAAATATATCCATAATATTTCTCATTGAACTGGAGAAAATGCCTTATCTGTTAAAATAAATGGGCAAAAATATTCAAACTGTAAGCAGATGGGGTAGGGGGTCCCTGGAAAAAAGGAACCAAGCATGGCTTTCTTGACATAAGAGGCCTAAGCCATTTTGTGACCTAAGCCTGGCCACAGTGCTTGCCCTTGAACAAGTCTCAGTAATTAATAATCTTAAGGTAACAAAAGAATGCAGAAACAAAGGACTATTATCAGGCAAGAGAAGTAACAATAGCAAAGATAATAAATCAGTAGTAAAGACCCCCAGTTCTATTTCAATGGTAAAGATGAGCCTGAAACATATTCTTGAGCAGTTTCACAGAATTCAGACTCCCCTGGACCACTCAACCACCAGATCAACTGGAACCTTAGGAATGATTATGTTGACCTTTTCTGACCCTCATGACTTCAATCAACTAAAGCTTGAATTCTGTCAACTTTTGCCCCAATTTTATGCTGAATTCTCCTTTGCTCAAGTCCTTTCATGAATATGCATACACTCCCCAAACCCCTTCATGTATATGCATGTATTCTTAGCTTAAAAAGTCCCCAGTTTTGCTGTTGGGGAGACACTGCTTTGGGAAACATCCTTGATGTTCGTCTTACTTGATGCAAGTAATAAATCCTTCCTTCTCCCAATCTTTGGCTTGGTTGTGTCTTTTGGCTTGATACTCACCAGGAGGCAAACCCAGTTTGGGGGTAACAAAACTACATTTTAAAAACAAAATAAATGTGATGATGTATCCAATCACATTAAAACATAAAGTTATACTCATTAAAATAGTGTAGCACTGGCAAAATAATACAGTATTTTGTATATATAATATATATAGTATATATAGTATTTATCATATATAGTATTTATCAATTAATATATAGTATTTATCAATTTAATATAGAACTGAGAGTACAGTGCTAAGGAAGTCAGGTATTATCCCTGCCCTCATGGAGCTTACAGTCTGTTGGGTTGCACCCCACAGGCCTGCCAGCCCTGTAGTTGCTCAGCCTCAAGAGTGAAGAAAGAACCCAGAGGCATCAATGATTTAATGGACAGGGGAATCTTACACGTCTGAAGCAAGTTCCTGGAGCGACACTCCACCATGTGAGGCAGATGTATAGATAGGAACAGGAAAGTGGGGATGGAGAGGGAGGTTACCAGTTATAGAGGGAATTGATGTCAGGGAAACCAGCAGAGGGGCACATCCCTTTGGTAAACTGTCATAGTGGAGATGGTTCTGATGTAAAGATTAGAACGATCACTAGCTGGGGCTGGGGGCAAGTATGTAGACATTTACTGATTAGGCATGATGATTAAGAGGGAAGGTCAGTCAGGTAAGTAGGGTGTAGGTGAGGCAGGGACTGGTAGAGTAGGGGATGTACAGAGAGCAAGAGAACAGCCATCTTGGGTGACCTGATCATACACAGTGTTGGAGAAGTTAGCTATTGTTTACAATTAACAATACAAATGTACTTAGTGAATCAGAGAGGATATACTAGAGGAAACTGTACTTTAGTTAAGACTGAAAGAATTTTAGTTAGCTTGGTGTAGGAGGGAAAAGAGTTAAAAGATCACGATAGGCAAGGTAAACAGTCCATGTGAAGGCTGGACTTCACAACTTCAGAAAGATGTCCAGTATGACTAGACATGGAAACCAAAGGGAAGAGTCATGAGATCAGTGGCTAGAGAGTTAGGCAAGTGCCACATTGCATAAAGTCTTGTTGAGAGTTTTAGTTTACCCTAAGGACGTGGGAAATCATTGGGGATTTTCAAACTGGAGAAAGATCCAGTCAGATTAACACATGTAAAATATTACTTTGATTTCCTTGACAAAAATGAATTAGAATTGAGCCAGGAGGTATGCTAGGAGATAAGAAGCTGTTGCAATAGATGACATTATGAAGATTTAACAGTAAAAGGAAGAATAGAAAGATGATAAAGACTTGAGTTATGGCAATAACAGGTTGAAATGTACAAATAAGAAATTTATTATTGTTATTTAGGAAATTTATTGGCCAGCTTTTCAGAAGGAAAAAGACTTTCTAAACATAGTATTAAAAAAACACCAAATAATTGACTTGATTGTGTTAAAAATTATTTTTACTTTGTACCTAAAAAATTTCAGGCATGTGGTAAACAGTCAAGAGAAAGGAGTTAATATTTGTAATAAAATAAGAAAAAGATGAATATTCTAATGAAGAATAGGCAAAGAACATTAATAGACATTTTGTAAAATGAGATTTACAAGTGGTTGAGAAGCAAAAATATTACAACTCAGCAATAATAATTTCTATAATAGTCAATAATAAAGAACTGCAGATTTTAAAATAATAAAGTGCTAATTTTAATTTCTGGAAGAGGTAGATGAAAATCAGTGATAATATCCAGTGTTGGTGAGGATGTGGAAAAAAAATGTTATCTCACAATTCTAATGAAAGTTTAAATCAGAATTCTTTTTATACAGGACATTTTAGCCATATATTATGTATAAAGAATTTTTAACTTAAAATAATTCCAGAATTTAACCTAAGGAATTAATCTGTGATGTGAAGAAGTATTTATGTAATACAATATTTTCACTACAACACTACTTATAGTGGTGAAAACAATTTTTAGCAAGATAAATGCCCAACATTAGGAAACTGTTTAAATAATGGCAAGTGAGAAATTACTTGGAGTCATTGAAAATGATATTTTTGGAAAAATTTAATGACATTGAAAAACTCTTATGACCTAATTTTAAAAGAATAAAATTTTAACACAATATTTATATGGTAATATCCGAAAAAAATAATGATATATTTTTAAACAATTATTTCACACAAAATTAATACATATTCATTATAGAAATTTTGAAAATACAGAAAATTCTAAAAACAAACAAAAATTAGGTCATTTATATTTTCAGCACCCATGAGTAAATACTATTGATGTTTTGGGTGACAATTTTGAATTTTCTTCTTAAATTTTCTGGGTATATTTATGAAGTTCCAAGACTCAGTTTTTGTTTGTTTGCTTTCCATCAGTAAAATAGGCTTACCTTACAGATTTCCATCAGTAAAATAGGCTTACCTTACAGATTTGATGTGAGAATTAATGATTGTATTATTTAGAACTCTTTTGGTTGCAAGTGACAGAAACCTACTACAAACTCGATTAAGCAAAAGATTTATTGACTCATGTAACTAGAAAAAAAGAAAAAAAAAAACAAAACGGAATAGTAGAGTCTAACTTTAGACACTGCTAGATCCAAATTGGGACACATTTTCAGCAATTTTCTCTACTTTGTTTTCCACCGTGCAGATTTCATTCTCATGCAGCTCTCGCCAAGTTGGACCTTGGGGTTCCAGGTTTACATTTTATAAGCCTGGAGCCTCTTTCCCAATAGTTATAACAGAAGTTCAGAGATGAAGTCTAATTGATGTAGCAAGTTCCCATACCCCATGCCTGAATCAATTTTGTAGCCCGAGGGGATATACTTTGTTGAGATACAAAGGGGTCAGCTCCAGCTGAATCACAGCAACTGAGAGTTGAAAAGGAAGGTATACCAAATCAAAATTAGCGCTGTAATCAGAATAAGGAAGAATGCATAGTGGGTTTACAAAAACAATAGATCCAGTACAAAGATAATGTGCCTAGTTCCTTGCCCGACATACACCAGGGTTCCTCAAAGTGACACTTAATATTTGTAGTATTTTTAGATTCAACAACTACTGCAGTTAATTTCTGCGAAGGCTATAAAACTACAGCCCTTGAAACAGGTTTTGAGAAGTCATTTTTAAATGCTCTCTTGCCTATAGTAGTTATTCTCTAATCCCATTGTAGTTCTTTCATTCTTTTATCCATTCATCTGACAATGATCAAGTATCCATATGCCATAACTATTGTTATAAGGCTAGGGAAGATTAAAATCTGTTTTTAGAACTTACTGTTTTGTAAGGGTGATATGTGCACATATTACTTGTTAGAAATTGTTAACAATTACAAAAGAGATTCAGAGAACATACTTTGGGCATTAGAGACTGCTTCCTGCTTGGGGCTAAATCAGGAAAAGCTTTAAGAACTAGTTTATATCCTAAAGAATGCAAGAAATTGGACAAGTGGAAGTGAGAGATTAAACACTCCTGTGTTCAAGTGAACACCTTAAGCAAAAACATAGAAGCTGGAATGTGTAGAGCGCACTGAATGTTGAGAGCAGTTCAGTTTGCTGGAGTATGAAGATGACTTGTGGGAGATTATAAAATGATAGGTTAGCTTTTGTGATAGTGAAGACCACCCCATGAGAACACACCTCTGGCTGGATTGCTCAGTCCTTCTTTGGAGGAGTTAAAGGAAACATGAGAAGTACTTGAAGCCGTGTTCTAACTCCTTCTCCTGGCTGCCATAAAACTGAGTGATTATCAGTCCAAGGGGCTTCAGTTTACTTCACGAATGTGTGGCTTTGCTTTCAGATGATTAATCTGACAACAGCAGCAAAATGAGAGATAGAAAACTGAAAAAATGGTAAGGAAGTCAGTATTAAGTTGATGATTGGTGGTTGAACTGGAAAACTGTTGGTGAGAATTAAAAGGAAGTGTTGTGTGTTACAGATATTGAGGAGGTAAAATCAATAAGATTTCATAATGGGACCTATAGATACGGGAGCTGGAAGGATTCTTAAAAGGTCATTAGAAGGGTGATGTCTTAGTCCATTAGAGTTGCTATAACAAAATAACATATATTGTGTAGTTTATAAAGAAACAGAAATTTATCTCTCATATCTGGAGGCTGGGAAGTTCAAGATCAAGGAGGCAGCAGATTCAGTGTCTGGTGAGGGTCTTCTTCCTGTTTCATACACCGCCATCTTCTTACTGTAACCTAACATGAAGGAAGGGGGCAAGGGAGCTCTCTGGGGTCTCTTTTTTAAAGACACTAGTCCCATTCTTGAGAGCTCTGCCCTTATGACTTAATCACCTCTGAGAAGCCCACTTCCAAATACCATCACATTGGGGATTAGGTTTCAACATACAGATTTGGGGGAGACACAGACGTTCAATCTAAGGCCGATGATATTGCCATCTTTGGAAATAGGGAAATTAGGCTTGTTGTGGGGGAAGTGGATGAATACTCTTTTAGACATTTTGAGTTTGATGGACTAATGGGGGAACACCAAGTGGAGATCTCCATCATGCAGTTGGCAATTTAGGGTTTGAGCTGTGAGACAAGTGGGGCCAGAAATAAAGGTACTCTCTCTTTTCAACCAACCATGACCACTTAGTAGAATCAGTAGAAATCCTGCAAGTGGTTGGAGTTAGCAAAGAAGCCAGCATGGAAGAACAAGCTGATACCAGACACTATGACATTAGCCACACTTAAGGTCTAGTAGAGAAAGAGGAGCAGAAATGAAAAGAGATCATGACACTTAGGCAAGTCAAGTAGGGGAAATTGTGTCTGAGTGTGAACCTCTGTATAGAGCATTTAAAATCTGGGCCTAGTTAGATCAAGGAATTAAGAAAGAAAAATGGAAAAACAAAATAGGGTTTTATGTATTTTAAGAAAATAAAATGGTAACTATGATATTAGATAAAAACAGAGTGGACAGCAGGTGTTCTAAAAATTGTTATTAAAGAAATGTACCAACAAATAAACTTTTATATTTTCCTACAATTCCCAGTTTTTCTCCTTTATCATACAAGTTACTTTCTTAAGATTAGCCAATAATATATACTATAAATCTTTTTCCTAAAAGAACGAGAGTATGGTATTTTTTTGAAGTATATTTTATAATGCCAGGAGGCAAATGTGATTAAGAACATCCTTATCTAGCTAACATATCTCATCTGTAAAATGGGGATAATAAGACTTGTCATTAGCTGCTCTCAGAGAATTGTCATGTGAGTTAATTGAAAAGAACTGTGCAGCATTGTATGAATGTAAAAGCTACAGTAATGTGCAACATAATTAATATTTAGGGATGTTTTTGTTTTTGATCTTATGCTGGTAAAATTGTCATTACTTTAAATAAGCCATAAATATCTATTGTTTGCTCTATGTTCAGTAAATAAATGTTCTCATCTTTCTTGCACTTATAAATTTACTGTAATTTTGCCTTCTGTGAGATGCTTGCATTTATCTTATTTTTGCCCACTTCTGCTCTGGCAAATACATGCCAACTAAAATGTGAGTATCAGCAAACAAACATTTTTGTTGGGTGTGTCCACACTGTCCAAATGTTTGTTTTTAGCCAGAACTATTTGTTTCAAAAGCTTTCAAGAAACATACATTTGTTTTTGAACCATCCCAACAGTTCAGATATTTCTGTCTACATTTCCTTAGATCACCTTCTATTCATCACTTCTTATGAATTCTCCTGCTGGCCAGAATTTTTTCTGAGGCTTCAGTAGTTGCCTAGTAGGAATGCTTATAAAAACATTTGTGGATAGCCCAAACATTTTCAATAACATTTGCTTGGAAAAATTTTACTGGCAGTCAAGACACATTATTTAAACATATTTCAAAATATTTATGCATCCCTGCAATACTTTGGCAGTGTCTGTATATCAAGGCTGAATTGATGGTTTTCTAGTTAAGTCTTTTTGTTTGTTTGTTTTTGGTCATTGATAGTGGTTGATTGATGAGTGTTTGATAGAATTTCCACGCAGTTGATTTGATTACCTTGATAGTAAGGTGGCTATAAAAACTAGTGAGTTTTGAACTTTCTTTCTTCTCAGAGAATGGAACTTAATAAACAAATTAGATTGACTTTACCATAATCTCTTCAGAATGCTTGATTCTCAGTTGCTATTTTAGCTTTTTCCTTCATCTCCTTCCCAACAGTAATTCAGAAAATGTTAAATTTGTTAGGATCATTTTAACATTAGTATTTAGTAAAAGAAGTAGCTTTAGTGAGACCTGTGGTTCTTATATAGGATTTCATCATTTTTGAAAGTTCTTTTTCATATTCCATGACTGTGTCTAAATGAAGAAAGAAAATGGATAAATTATTTGTACATTTATGTGGAATAGATAAAATAATTTGTTTTATTTTGTGTATGTTTTATTAGTAGGGTTCATTTTTTTATTTTTCCAAAATAAAGAGGGAAACCTAAGCCTGTGATTATATGTGGTCCTTGATTTTAGATGATGTGATCTACAGAAGAAAGAGTAAGAAATAGTACCTTAACTCTGGCTTATCAGAGATGATAAGGCCACATAAATTAAAAAGGCTTTAGTAGGCACATCTTTAAAGACCATATTAAAGAGTTTTAGTTCATGAAGTCCTCCTCTCTGATTTTGCCTTCTCCATATTGCTAAGTTGGCCTTCTGCATGTCGTTTCTTGCATCTCTCCTTTCTGTATTTTTGTGTGTAGGTGTTTTTTCTCCATGTGTTTGTGCTGTATTTTTTCATGTGACTTTCTCTCTGTATACCACTGTGTGTACTCATCTGATTATGTGTCATTTTCTATGCCTATATATGTATGCCCAGTCTATTTTTTCTTTGGGTGTCTCTATTGTGATCTCTGTCTATGCCTATATTAGTGTGTGTTTCCATGTGTCTTTGTGTCTGTATGTCTGTCTGTCTAGATGTATATCAGTTCTGTGTTCTCTGTTTCTATGTCCATTTCGATGTATTCCTCTACTATATGACTTTGTCCTCTTATTGTCTTTCTGTGTTTCATTTTATGTATGGCTTTCTCAATTTTTATCTGATTTCAGTTTTCTATGTGTGTCTTCCTTCTTTTGTGGTTATAAACACTGGTGTTTTGCTGTGGTACTATATTTATCAATTAGAATTTAAAATTTCCTGATCCATTCTATTAGAAAAATGTGTTAAAGATTATGAACAAGCAATTCATAAAAGCAATACAAGTGGGCTAATCAATTTATAAAATAGATATATTCTCACTAGTAATTAAGTACTAGTAATAATTAAAATAATTAAAGTAATGAGATTATTGACTATCAGATTGACAAAGATATCCATTGGGGGAAAATAGTAATAACTTATAATAGTATTTAATCAACATTTTAAGAGGACAACATATATTAAAGTTTTAAATATACATAAGCTTTGATTCTGCAATTCCACTTCAGGTATTTGTCTGTCAAAAATAACCAGATATTTGTACAGCTGTTTGTTTCAGAATTGCCTTTAGTAGTATAAAATTGAAAGTAAATGTCCATTAGTAGGGAATTGGTTAAATGAATTATGATACAACAAATACAACAGAATATTAGATTTCTATTATTATAGAAAAATTCTATTGTATATTGATAACCAGAAAATAATCAAATTCAAGAAAGTATGTAAAAATGTACATATTGTATATGCCATTTATTCATTCAAACAATCTGTATATTTTGTGTCCCTTCTAAGTGCTAAGCCCTATAGAAGCACTATAGAGATATCCATATTGTTTCATATGAGGTGTTAGATAATGAGAGAACGTCTACCTTCTCTTTATTGTGGATTTAACAATCATATATTACAAAAAATAGCAAAAAGCATCAAGAATTCTCTTAAATTTTAAAACATGAGTATTTTTCTATTTTAAAATATTAAATTAAATTGATCTCTCCTTTTGTGGTTTTTCTTTCCTTTTTTTTTTTTCCTCCTTCCCCCACACTGTGGATCAGTGACCCTCTGTAAAAAGTGATTCCTAATCGTAGCCAAGGCAAGATTCTTAGGTGTTCTGGAAATGCTGTGCCTTAGTATATATTGTATTAATGAGTTGTCAAGAAGAAATATTTGTTTAAAGCCTTTGGAAAGATAGAAAAAAATTAAGCCATGTATGTGTTAAAATGTCATTCCAATGTGAAGCAGGGAGAGTTAGAGTGTGATGTGAAACTATAAAGGAGAATGCTTTACTCAGTCATTGGAAATTGACACTAATGTCAGTGGAAAACCAAACTTGAAAATTTAATGTTTAGTACAGTAATTCTCAAACCTTCCTGTGATCAGACTCACCTAAGGAACTATTTTTAAATGCAGATTCCTGGACCCCACCCCCAGAGAGTCTGATTTGGTAGGTCTGAGTGGGTCACAGATTCTGTATTTTAATAAGCTTCCCAGGTGATTCTTATATCTAATATAAGAGGTTTAAGGTCTTTGTTCAAGAAACAATGCTAATGACTAAGTTTCAATAGCTGATCTACTTTTAAAATGACAGATTTTTGTTAAGTCATATCTATTAGGTACATTTCTAGAAGAATTCTTTGAACAAGGTTATTTAAGGGATCGTGGAAGTTATTTAGGGGGATTGTGAGTTCATAGGCAGGTTACATTCCATTCAAGACCTATTGGCTTTCTGGACCGCAACTTTGAGCCAAAATTTTAATGAGCTGCCAATGTTTACTTCCGTCACATAAAAATTGTCATGCCTTTTCCTCAAACAATGGCATTAGTATTTATAGGTTTCCTTTCATTCTTATTATTTTATAATAGGTAGATAGTGTTCCCAAGAATATTGTCATAAAAAAATGGCAAAGTATAAATACTAGACCACTACAAATGCAGAATTCTGATCAATGAAAGCAGCTATGTAGTATAGATAAAAGACTACTTTAGAGCACTTATACACAGTCAGAATATCAAATCTATAAGTCTTAAAAGACTGAATTACATACAATGAGTATATCGACCACCAGAACAGTTTGCCTCAAGAGTAACTCAACTTCCTGAAAAGAAGGGTCATGAGATGTATTGCAAGAAGTTTATAATGTTTTTACAACATATTGTAACCTACCTGTGTATGACCAAGGTGTACGCTAAACATACAATTTAACTACTTTGTGATCATTTAATACAAAACTATTTATAATTCTATTTTAAATAAAGTTTATATGGGTAGGAATCCAAAAAAAGCCTTCCACAATGAAGCTAATATATGAAAACACCTGACCAGTTCAGGCAACCAGAGAGTTTTATGGCTGAAAACCATTCATTTCAGTGTTTCTCAAACTTTAATATGCAGAGGAATCACTTGGCTATCTTGTTAAAATGAAAATTCTGATGGTAGTCTAGGGTGTGGGACCTGAGATTCACATTCCAAACAAGCTGTTGTTCCAGGGACCATACTTTGAATTGCAAGTATTTATGTCAACCCTTTTGTTTAATAGAGGGAATTGGGCATGGGAAGGGCATAGTTTTGCAGGATGTGACTGTGGCTCTGGTGGACATAAAGTCATTGGAGCTGAATGGTATTAATGGCAGTTCCTCAAATTCTTATCACTGTGGTCTCTGGTGAGGCCTTGGTTGCTGCCCTTCCTGAGTGGAGGCTTTCAACTTTTCCTTTCATTCTGTGAGAGAATTGAAAGATTCCTTTCAATGAATTTTCTTTTTGCTTGAACTATCCAGAGACAGTTTCTGATGCAAAAGAATATAACTAATACAGGCTCTGGGTTGGGACTTGCACTGCAAATAAATAGACCATACTTACATCACAAGGAAATAGATTCTTCTTCCCTGGAACATAGTAATAAATATATTTTCTTAAATATTTACACAAGTCCACTACTAACTCCCAGATGCCTCTCTCCATCATGATTCTCCCCTCCTCTTCCAGACTTTATCCAACTTCCTGTTTGATATCTGCATCTAAATGTCTTATTAGACTTCTGAGACATTAGGCATCTCAAGCTTACTGTATTCAAAATCCAGAATTGAATCTCCCAAACTTGATGTTTCTGTAGCAAATGGCACATCTTTTCAAAGCAGTCCACCTTCCTGCTTTTCAGTTGCTCAAGTAAAAACCTAGGAATTGTCCCCATTTTTTTTTTTTCCCTTCTCACATTCTATCTATTAGCAAGTTCTGTCGGTTCTGCCCTAAAAATTTAGCCAGAAATCAACCATTTCCATCTCAATTGCCTCAGTCTATTCTAAACCATCACCATCTCTACCTTGGACAATTGCAATAGCTTCCTAATCTTTCTTTTTGCTTCCACTCTAACTTTTCCACGTGGCAGCTAGAGTGATGACACTTTTCAAATGTAAACTAAGGCATGTTACTTTCATGCTCAAAACTGGTCAGTAGCTTCCCATACCACTGAGGAATAAAATCTAAACTCCTTACCATGATCTACAAGGTCTTATATTATCTGACCCTTTACTAAATCTCTTACTTCATCTTGTTCCAATTTCTTCCTTACACACGCTGCTCCAGCTATACTGCTCTCCCTGATAACTCTTCAATTAGAATGTTAGTCCCAAGGACAGAAAATTTGTCTGTTTTACTCACTGTTGTATCCTAGTACCTAGAATAATGGCTGGCACAGAGTAGATTTTATTCTTGAATAAATGAACAGAGAAATGTATACCAGTGTAATCAATTAGGCACAGAAAATAAGACAGACCAGTCACTGGAATTCTGATAGGAAGTGGGTGGTTGGTCACAGATGTGAGACAGGATCTCAATTATCACTACTAACCACTTATACCTCTAATCATCTGCACATGAAATTACCCCCAATTTTGAAGTTCTGGGTCCTTTTTAATAAACATAGAACAAGAATAGCAGTAAGGTAGGTTGGCTGTTACCTGAGCCTCTCAATTTTTCCCAACCAGAGGAATACACATGTTGATGGCCTTCAAGTGACCTTAGCAGGGAGTAGAAGAGAAATGCTAAGGAAAGCAGCCAGATAGATGATTATGTTACTGTTATGGATTGAATGTTTGTGTCCCCCAGAATTCATAGGTTGAAATTCTAATCCCCAATATGATGGTATTAGGAGGTGAGGCCTTTGGGAGGTAATTAGGTCTTGAGGGTGGAGCCCTCACGAATAAGATTAGTACTCTTATAAGAAGAGACATAAGAGCTTGCTCTCTTTCTCTCTCTCCTCTCCACCATGTGAGGATACAGAGCGAAGACACGCATCTGCAGACAAGGAAGCGGGTTCTCACCAGAACTGAATCTGCTTGCACCTTGATCTTAGACTTTCCAGCCTCCAAGCTCTGAGAAATAAATGCTTTGGTTTAAGCCACCAGTCTGTGGTAACTTGTTACAGCAGCCTGAGCTGACTAAGATAGCTGCTGTTACTATAGACAGTTTGTGTGCCTTTAGTAAGGAAATAGGGTGGATACCTTGCAGTATATCAATTAACCAAATGAATTGCTTGTCATTCATTTTTAAGCCTGTTCTCAAGAGAGGGTTAAAGATACAATATGTTCATAAAATGTTATATAAGAGAGTTGTAGCTGAGAAATCTTGATTGAAAAAAAGATGGTGTGTTCACAAGGACAAAGGAATAAACAATAAACAGATTTTTAAAAAATCACTCAACACACCTCTGCCTTGGAAAGAAGGCATTCTAATTTCTGTGAAGTAGTGTCTATGAGCATTGCTGTTCTGTATGCACGTTGTCTCCTAGTCCTATGACCCTCGTTATCTCTGGGATGTATATTACTTAGGATGCAAGCTCCAACAGCCTTTCTCCTATAGGCTCAATTTTGCAACTACCTGAACCAGTGGAAAACAAATATTAATTGCTGAAATTAACAAGCAGATAGGGCCTAGAAATAGCAGGTGTCCTCCAGTCCGAGTTTTAGTGTCCTGGTTAAAGTCCTTTGCCACTGGCTTTCGCCGTGAGGAGCGATCTGCCCAGTAATATTCAACATGTATAACTAGTCCATGTGCCAGGGTTTTGCTTCCTTTGCAGTGTGCAGTCCACCTTCCTGCTGGGACTGTAGCCGTGGCTTTAACCTCTGCGCCACTTACCTGGTGCTCTGATTCTCTTTCTTTTTTTCTGTTAATCTGCTTTCCCTGGGGCTGGGCCTTACTTTCAGGCCCTCTTTCAAACTGGACTAACCTAACTGCATCCAAAATATTTGCCCAATGATGAGTATAGCTACTATCCAGAGACTCTTTGTATAGTGCCCTGTCTTCTTAGGAATCCTCTGAGTATCAGCATAAGCCTGGACTGGGTTCAAATTTGTACTCCTCTTTGGGGACCAGCCCTACTGCCAAGTTAATTCCCTTTGCCCCAATTCTGCTGGTATTTCATTCCTTTTCTCTGCTATTGACAGCGTAGCATTCCTGAGCACAGAGTCTACATGGGTTGCGACACATTCCTGAAGGTCTGAGAAAGAATGAGATAATGAAGATGCCTGTGAATGCTGCTGTGTTGTGGGCTTGAACCTATTGCACAATTCTGTGTTCTGGGGAAGTAGGGAGAACACTGGTGGAAGTAAAAGTTTCATAAGGCTCTATGAGGACTTTCAAAAGTTTAAGATTTTACCTGTTGGTTTACTACAAGTAGGACAGTCATAATAAAGATAGGTCCTCTATTCTCAAATGTATGGATTAATAATGCTGATTTATGGAAGGGCTAAGAAACCCCTAGCTGGAATAAAGCCATTCTTTTTTTCTCTCAGAGTTGAAATCCCTGATATTCATAGAAGGGATGACCACGGCTAATATCCAGTTTAAGATTTTTTTTTTTAGTAGATCTTTATTGGAGTATAATTGCTTCACAATACTGTGTTAGTTTCTGTTGTACACCAAAGTGAATCAGCCATATGTATACCTATGTCCCCATATCCTCTCCCTCTTGAGCCTCCCTCCCATCCTCCCTATCCCACCCCTCTAGGTCATTGCAGAGCACCAAGTTGATCTCCCTGTGCTATGCTTGCTGCTGCTTCCCACTAGCTATCTATTTTACATTCAGTAGTGTATATATGTCAATGCTACTCTCACTTCGCCCCAGCTTCCCCCTCCCACCCCGTGTCCTCAAGTCCATTCTCTATGTCTACATCTTTACTCCTGTCCTGCCCCTAGGTTCGTCAGAACCTTTTTTTTTTTTATGATTCCGTATATATGTGTTAGCATACGGTATTTGTTTTTCTCTTTCTGACCTACTTCACTTCACTCTGTATGACAGACTCTAGGCCCATCCACCTCACTACAAATAACTCAGTTTCGTTTCTTTTTATGGCTAATATTCCATTGTATATATGTGCCACATCTTCTTTATCCTTTCATCTGTCGATGGACAGACAGTTAGGTTGGTTCCATGTCCTGGCTATTGTAAATAGTGCTGCAGTGAACATTGTGGTACATGATTCTTTTTGAATTATGCTTTTCTCTGGGTATATGCCCAGTAGTGGGATTGCTGAGTCATATGGTAGTTCTATTTTTAGTTTTTTCAGGAACCTCCATACTGTTTTCCATAGTGGTTGTATCAATTTACATTCCCACCAACAGTGCAGGAGGGTTCCCTTTTCACCACACCCTTTCCAACATTTATTGTTTCTAGATTTTTTGATAATGGCCGTTCTGACCAGCGTGAGGTGATACCTCATTGTAGTTTTGATTTGCATTTCTCTAATAATTAGTGATGTTGAGCATCTTTTACTTTGCCTCTTGACCATCTGAATGTCTTCCTTGGTGAAATGTCTATTTAGGTCTTCTGCTCATTTTTTGTTTTTTTGAATTTTATTTTATTTTACTTATTTATTTTTTAATATAGCAGGTTCTTATTAGTTAATAATTTTATACATATTGGTGTATATATGTCAATCCCAATTATTATACCAACAGTGTTAAACCTTGATAAAAGTTGAGGACAAATTAAATTAGCCATTTTAAAATTTATTAAATGTTTATATAGCACATATTATGTGCCAAGTCTTGTTCTAAATTCTTTACAGATGTTAACTGATTTAATCCCCAATAACAACCCCATGAGGTAGGTTCTGACATTATCCCAGGTGTACAGGTGAGGAAAAGTTAAGCAGTTTTAAGCCAGGCCACATAGTTAATAAGTGGCAGAGCTAGAATCTGAACCGGACAGTTCTTTAACAACTCTGCTAGACCACCTTCCCAATTTAGTAAAAGTGTTTCTGTAGGGTTAACCTAAGGAAGTCTCAGTATGTAATTTTTTAAAAAATTCTTTTAAACTTTATTTTTTAAAAATAATCACCAGCTTTTAAAAGTGCTTATTACTATGATGTAATCTTAAAATAGGGAGCTTATCCTGATGGATGGCCAGGTAGACCCAATCTAATTATATGAGCCCTTAAAAACAGAGGTCGCTGTCTGGTAGTAGAAGGGGAAGTAAAATATTCTAAGCCCAAGAAGGATTAGAAATGTCCTTATTGGTTTGAGGATGAAGGGGATTATGCAAGAAAACAGAGAACTGAATCTCTGTAGCCACAACTGTTGACAGAACTGAATTCTGTCAACAACCAGAATAAGTTTAGAAGTAGAATCTTCCCCACAGCCGTCAGGTAAGAGTGGAGCAGACACCTTGATTTCTGCCTTGTGAGACCCTGAGCAGAGAATCCAGATGAGCTACTCTGGGCCCAGACTTCTGACCCACTCATTGTGAGGTAATAAAATGGGTGGTCTTTTAAGCTGCTATGTTTGTGGCAGTGTGTTGTGACACCAGTAGAAAACAGGCACAGAAGGAGAACTGGAAGAGTCTAGTATCACAAAAGCTAATGTAGAAAGAAAAGATGTATTCATTCATTAAGAAGTCGCTGACATTTGAGGAAGTAGTTTTTCCTCTTAATGAATAAGGTTCACTTATGACTAGGGCTAGTTCTAGCAACCACCATGACTTATACAGCTTGGATTTGAAGTACAATACCCGGCAGACTAAGCCTGATATGAATCATTTCTTATTGATAGCACTTTATTTTTCTAACTTCAGTTGGGTACTAGGTCTTTTTCCAATCAAAATGACCTCAGCTGCAGCAATATCAGTTCTTATTATGGCATTTTGCTGTGCAGCTGGGGTCCTTAGGTAGGAGTTGGAACTGAAGCCAGTGATAGAGGGCAGGGAAATGTGGTAAGGATAGAAACAAATCTTCTTTGGGAGTGAGGATGGGATGCAAAGGAAGATGATGCCAGTGGGAGCAGAGTCCTGTGACAGAAGAGTGGCCCAAGGGCTGCTGCACGTCACAAGAGTCAGGGACTTCTCCCATCTTCTGCACACTAGAGGCTGATAAGTGTGTTCTGGAGTGTGATATTGTGATTTATAATAAGAAATATATATTTGGTCTTTGTCTCTGTTGCTTCTGGCAAAGAGCTTCTAAAACCCTTGGAATTTCCTAGGTGCTGAAGAGACAAAGGAGTCTCTTGTTATGTTAATGAGGTGACTTTTGGACCACACCTAAGGATGGGGGCTGGTTGCCAGGAGAACCAACCGTGTGATTGGAGGGTTGGAACCTTCAGTTCCAACACCCACCCTTACGGGGGAAGAGGGACTGGAGATTGAATCCGTCATCAATGGCCAATGATTTAATCAATCATGCCTATGTAATGAAACCTCCATAGAAGTCCAAGAGGATAGGCTTCTGAGAGCTTCTGGGTTGTTAAACACATGGACATCTGAGGAGAGCGGTGCACCCAGAGAGGGCATGGAAGCCCCACACCTCTTCTCACATACCTTGCCCTACACATCTCTTCTATCAGGAGGTTCATCTGTATCCTTTATCATCTTTTTACAATAAACTGGTGAATGTAAGTAAACTGTTTTTCTGAGTTCTGTGAACCACTCTAGCAAATAAATTGAACCCAAGGAGAGAGGGTCATGGGAACCTCTGATCTATAGCCAGTCGGTCAGAAGCACAGGTAACAACCTGGGCTTGCAACTAGTGTCTGAAGTTTGTGTGTGTGTTTGTGTGTGTGTGTGTGTGTGTGTGTGTGTTGGGGTGGGTGGGGCAGACAGTCTAGTGGGACTGGACCCTTAACCTATGGAATCTGATGCTATCTCCAGATAGACAGAGTCAGAATTGAGTTGAATAGTGATACCAGGTGGTATCAGCGAATTGCTTGTTGGTATGCGGAAACCATCCCCCCTACGTTTGAATTGGGTCCAGGAACGTAAAAGTGGGAGAAGGAATGTAGCTGCAGTGCTTGTAGCACAGGCTAATGCCAAGGGAGGCAGTACTGAAAAGAAGGAAGCAGTCCTGAAGCAGAGGCCAGGGTGTGGAGCTGCTTGGCCCATAGCTACTCATGGTGAATTTACCGGGTGCTAGCTGTTCAGGAACTATTTCTCATCCCTTCTGGGAGGGAACAGGGAAAGGCTCTTCCATGGATGATGTTAATGAGGGCCTGAGTCAGAAAGCAGTTTTCAGTTGCTGTCATGACCCACATACAGTAATTAAAAAAGAAATCTTTTCAGATCAGTGGAGCCTGAGGTAACATCTATTGTGTATTTATAATTTTTCTAAGTCCCTCTCCAGAATGTTTCTTGTTTGATGGTTAATTCAGGCTCTCACTATTTATCCAGTTTGTTATTAAGTAGGCTTTCACTTCCTTTACATACTTAGGACAAAGATTTTCTTGATGTTAGGTTGCAAAAACTGGCTGCTTCTTTCCATCCTATCTTTTCAGATGCCAAGATAGCATGTGATGTTTCTAGCTCTTTTATCTTAAAATTCTAGTCCATCTTATGTATCATTTTGTCATCACCATTCTCTTGCTCAAAAGTGATACTTACATCATTGACACAAGTTAAAATATATGACCCTCTGTTAACTTATTTCTGCAATGTAAGCATGGGAAGAGTATCCTTTCTTTATGTGAAGGTTTCTTTGTTGTAGTGCTTCATCTTGTGTCTTGGTTTGTACTCTGGCAGCTTGCTTAAATACATATCTCTTGAATCTGCACCTCCCTCTTTATTCCCACTGCCAATGATTTATTCAAGCTCCTATTATTTTCTCCTGGGACTATTACAATAGTTTTTCCACCTCTGGCTCCACCCACACTTATGACCCATACTGTATACTGTAGTAGGAATGACTTTTTAAACACACAAATCTAATTATGTCAATGTGTTCCCTTTACTGCTTAACATTGCTTATTAGATAATGTCTAAATGCCTCAGGATGGAAAACTAAGCCTTTAGTGATCTGTGCCTACCTGTCCAATCTCATCTACTTGACTCTTCTAAATAAATTCTGCATTTAAGCAATACTAAATTACTTGCAGTTCCTGGCCTCTGTGCTTTTGTATACGGTGTTTATTTTTGTTTCTCTACCTTGTTAGTCAGGTTCCTGTCTCTGTGCTGCAAAGCACCATATTCATATCTCTGTTATGGTGCTTAGTCATGTGAACAGCTACAAACAATACAATGTCTCTTCAAATAGATAGTGAACTTCTGGAGGGCTGGAATTATATCTAGTTATCTTTGTTTCTTAAATGAACCATTCAGTTTCTAGCTGGAATTAATAGTGATTTGGTATTTGTCTCATACTGTTAATGTTTCTTTCCCCTTTTAAAATGTGCATGTTTAATACTGAAAGTATGGCCAAGCACCAACATCCAGGTATGGACATCACCCAGGAACTTCTTAGAAATGAAGAATCTCAGGCTCTAAACTTAGTGAATAGGGATCTTCATTTTAACAAGATCCCCCTGTGGTTCATATTTACCACACAGTTTAAGAAGCACCGCTGTAGGAGATATTTCACCTAATAGAGAGTTCTTTTTATATTCAGGACACACAGAAACCCCTTGCCAGTGTCTCACATATGTACTTTAATGGAGTATACAGCTTTAGGAGTTGATAAGCTTTTCCCACCAGCCAGATAATTCTTGCCTTACATGACAAAGTCAAGTTCTCTGAAGAAATCTTTATCATTTGTTAAAGAAATTTATGCACCTGAATCTAGGTGGTATTCAAATGGTGGATTCTCCAAAGTAAGCTTTAAGCAATCATCCGCCCAAATGGGAGTTAGCCTCACTCATCACAGCCCTGCCCTTTCCCGTGGACAGTTCTGGCATTTGCGTTGGCCTCTCAGCCTTCCCCAGATGAAAACACCTGTTTTTTTTTGGTTGTTGTTGTTATCTGTTCTTCTCTACAAGAATATTTATCTTGGGTTGCTTCTTTCTGTTACTCTATTGTCTTTGAAAGCTAACTCTAATCTCCCATTTTCTTTTTTCTCATATTTCTTCTTTGCAGTTACATTCATCCATCACTCTGTCCTTAACATCATCTAAACCTAGTTTTACCTAGCTCTTTATCTCAAGTATATTAATGAGATAAATATGAAAGGCTGCATATAAACAGTTCCATAGTCCTTTGTTTATTCTTTAGTTCTATTCAATTGTCTCAGAGTTTTAAACAAGCCATAGCATTTTTGTATACCTTCTGATCCCTTTTATATCTTTTCACATATGTACAATTACTAAACATTTATGTTTGGGCATTAATGTATTTTCTGGAGCTGTGCCCATCTACCTCAAGCAGTGTTCCTCCTTGCTTTTAGGACTTGACTGTTCTCTAAAAGCAGATTTATATTAGGTTGGCCAAAAAGTTCGTTTGGGTTTTTCTGTAAGCTCTTACGGAAAACCCCGAATGAACTTTTTGGCCAACCCAATACCTAAGGTCTAAGCTCCCAGTTTTCTAGCTAACCTTTTGCTTAAAATATTCCGCATATTTTTCTTGAATAGCATCATCTCCAGTTCATCTTTTAATAGCAATTGGTTTGCATTGTTCTACTTTGCTTCTGCAAATTTAATAACCGACATATTTCCTTTTAAAACATCCTCTCCTTGCTGTATCTTTTAACACAGGCCAAATCATTTTTGTTTGCTCTCACTACCATCATTTTTCTCAAGTGTGTCAGAGGACATGTCCTGTTAGGAGGGCTAACCAGTCAGTCACAAAGGGCTTGAAGTCGCCTCAGAGTCCTTTCCTTAAAACTTCATGGTCCAGCAACACAATGTGGTTAAGTAAGGTAAAAGGAAGGCAGGGGAGAAAACAGGAAATTATACTATCACAGGAAATTGTAGTAATAAAGTGAAAAACCAAGGAAGCAACTGGCCAGCAAGTCATAAAATTCTAATCACGCAGCAGGGATACATTGAATCTCTGCTCACTGGCTGGCAGAGTTCTGTATTGTTCTTTTACTCTTTATTCACGTCTAAGTGGTTACCATTGAGACTTGAAGCTCATCTGGTCATTTTACAGTTGAAGTAACTAAGACATTTAGTGATGTACTTAATACTGGAGGTTTCATCAAATGACTGGTAAAACCAGGTCTAGGATGTGGGTCCTCTGACTCATGGAGCAGGACATTTTCCCTAATAATATAGAAAATTTCTTAAATAAATTTATTAAAGGGTCAGTAAGTTGCCAAGCCCTGTCCTTTTCACATTTTAATGTAGTAAATCCTCCCCACAAAGCCATGAAGTCTACTTCCCATTTTACAGATGGGAAATCTGAGGCTGTGGGAGGCAAACATGAGGTTCTTCATTATGAAAGTGTTTGCCTTCGCCCCAGAAGATAGGCTCACATGCATGAAATGACTTTCCCAAGTGAGCAATAATATCTTACAGACCTGAGATGGTAGGAAGATGAACAAACTCTTTCTCAAGGAAGAGAGGGGCCCTGTAGTTGCTATAGCAACTAGGAACTGAAGCAGAGGCATTCCAGCTAGAGAATTTCCATAGATGGAAGATGTCTTTCTGTCTGACCAGGACCTGAAAAAGTTTGATTAACTTTGTTAATTAGAGCAGAGGTATCCCAAATAGTGAGCATGTACCCTAGGAAATATGCAAGTCAGTCTCCTGGAGTTTGAGAAAAATATTGTTTAAAAATCTTTTTTAATGAGATATATACAGATAAGTGCACATAAGTGTATAGTTTAATGAATTTTCACAAACTGAAACATCTGTGCAGCTAGCATCAAGATCAAGAAATAAAACTTTAGTAGCGTCTTAGAACTCCGTCATGTTCTTCCCTCTAATCAGTACTCCCCCAAAGGTAATCACTAGACTGACTCTTAATGCTATACGTTAGTTATGTCTGTTTTTTGAGTTTTATGTCAATGGAATCATACTGTATGCACTCTTTTGTGTCTAGTTTGTTTCATTCAACGTTATATATGTGTGGAGTGTGACTAAGTTTTTCATCTTGTCTAATTTTTTTTTGTGTGTGTCTTTTTGATGTGTATAACATAATTGTTCAGTATTAGATCCATATAATCTATAAATAAACATAAAATTTACTGGGGATATTTGCTCAAAAAGTCTAGAGTTCTTGGATTAAAGTATGACACCACTTCTGTGAATACCCTGACTTTAAGCCCCAGATAGACTCATTAGCTTTGGTCAGATATAACCATTCATAATTAGACTATGATCTTGACCTCAACTAGACATTTGCTTTCAATAAACATATTTTTTGAACAGCCACTAAGCACTGGTCTTTGTAGGTACTGTGACACTTACATAGGCAAAAGAATACATGGCCTAGGATCTCAAGGAGTCTATCACTAGTGGGAGAAACAGAGCAATAAACTCAAATGATTAATACAGGCAGAATTAAGTCTATAAAAGAGGCAAAATTATAATGATGTAGGAGGCTGGATGAAGGATGAACAATCTTCCAGGAAGCTAGTAAAGTCCCATTAAGAGTTTTACTAGATAAACTTTGAATTCCCTTCTGCTTTCCAGTTTCCAAGATTTAATCAGATTTCTCATTACAGAAATAGTATCTTTATTCCCACAGCCCATCCATTGCATTATGTATGATTCCAGTTTAAGGCTGCATGGTATCCATAGCTCCTAACAGTCAAAAGGGGGCAGCATTCACCTTTTCTGAAAATCAGAGAACCCTTTGGCCATATCCATTTCTTTCTAGGAAAAGAATACTTTTATCAGATAACATTTTAGAACATACATATATTTTAAGTGCCCTGTTTTAATTGTTCTTTTGTAGAGATAGCAACTTATTTGCACCTTCATGTCATTGAGACCAATATATTACACATCTGTAAATGAAGTCGGGCTGTCTCTGTATCCAGAGTTCCCCTATTTCTGCCTTTGTCCCATGATTGGGCGTGGCAGTCTTGCTCAGACACAGATTGCTAAAGGGCGGTGGCTGGAATGAACAAAAGGAATCAGACCTCTACTTTTACCCTGAGAAAAAGATTGCCAGGAGAAGCCTGGGGAGGAAGAGAAATGCTGTGTGCCTCCATCATAGTTTTAATTGCCAAATGCATTTTTTTTTTCTCTTCTGAAATCTTACCCTTTTAAAATCTCTATTTATAAGCATAAAGACTATATTAAAGGTAAATAAACAAGATATGTGCACTATGGGGATATATGACTGAACTCAATCTTAGGGCCAGTCCTTATTAGCCAAGCAACCTTTAGAGTTTAAGTAATGCACAGTTGCCTGCAGTTCTTTTCTTGCTGATGCAGTAGCAGAGGGTGTGCTGTTGGAAACTGCAGAGGTTTCAATGCTGAAGCTGTCAGACTGTGTATCTCTCTGACCTCTAACCACCAGACCACCAGATGACTGATTCTGTATTGTTAGTTGAAACACTGATTTTAATGACTAACTTATATCGACTCCCATGTTCTACTTGATTGGTTTTGAGAAAATCGATGCTGACGGCCAAAATTCTAAATTAACTATCGCTTTCTAGATTTCATCATACTGTATACAGCCCTAAACAGCCTCCTGAATGACTTTTTCTTTTTTAATTTAAAGAGTAGACCTTAACCAAATATCTCTGAATGATAAAGGAGAGTTGGCCCACCCCATAATTAGCTTTTGTAAATATCAAGTCAAAGATCAGAGCAAAGGTCATCTGATTTCTCTCTTTTGTGAAGAAAACAAGGGTTTTAGACACTATGACTGATGTCAGAATAGTAGCTAAGGATGAGGTCATTGCTTCCTTTCTAAGCAGAGACTACAAATGGAGTGAATTTGGAAGAGCCACAGAAATAATTACATTGATATTAATATCAAATAACAGCTGATGATTTTTGTAGCAGTTACAAATACCTGTGACGCTTAGTTGTAGATTTTGTGAAGTGTTTTGCCCTGTCAGATAAGTGGTGCTGGAAGAACAGCTCTTGAGAAGATCGCTGATGACATCATGTCACTGTGCTCTGCCACTTTTGAAAGATGTCATACCACAGTCAATCAAAACAAGTAATGTGGTATATCCAAGAATTTCACAAGCCAAAAAAAACCCTCAAACTTCAACTCTATTAGAACCCATTTACCTAAATTACCTAAATGAACAATGTATAAGGGCTAAAGGCTATGTGAGAAGTAAGACAAAAATATTTGCATTTCTGCTGAAATTAAACATCATAAAGTTGAGACTATTACCATTTAAACCAAAGTGAATTTAAATACATTTGTATCAAGTGATGAGTTAAGACTTACTTATGGACCAGAGGATAAAGCTGGGTGACCAAATATCTTACATCACCAGGAACTGAGAAGGTCTCCGGGAGATGAGATGTTCAGTTTTAAAATCAGAATCATCTCAGGCAAACCTGGAAAAGTTGGTCACCCCAGCTGGAAGAGATCTTTGAGTCTAGTCCCATTACCTTATTTTACAGTTGAGAAAAATGAGGCCTCTGGAAATTGAAAGATCTAACCTAAGATGTCTGCAGAATCATTTTTCTCCCAAATACTTGTCTGTATTGTGCTTTTCCCATTTTCTCAGGTCACATATTAAATTTAGACCATAGGATCATCAACAGAAACAACTGGCCCTTCTCATCAAGTGGACCTGGCAGGGAGCTGAGTTGGATTGAGTGGTTTCAGGAGTAGCCATTCTTCTTAGATCTGAAGGTCCGTTGGCTGGCTGTGGAAATGCCTGGCTACACTTCCAGGAGAGTACAGAACACCCTTATCAACAGCTTGAACACTGTTTTGTACCTTTCTGAGTGACACTGCAAAGTACCAAAGACAGAATTGGAGCATTCACAGTCACAGCGGGGGGGGGGGGGGGGAAACTAGGTTTTCTGAGACTTGGGCTACATCAGGAATTCACAACCTTTCAAAAGTAAGAGACAGGTTGCTGACACCTATTCATCTGGGTCATAAGGAAAGTAGAAAATGTAATTAAATCATTCAGCCTGATCTAGGGGCTTCATTTATGGTCACTCTTAGGAGGATTTGCCTCTCCTTGAGGACGATGGAGGGTAATAGTTAAATGAGTGAAGTGGTTGAGTGGGAGGTTTTATACAGCTGTGTGTTGATGAGTTAGGTGGTGGAGAGTGGGATAAAGACTGCTTTCAGCATTTTCTTCAAGTCATTCCACGGAGATGACTGCCTGAACCAGAAAGAAAATGAGAACTACTAACAAGATTTCATTTCCATTCATGATGGAGAATAATTACAGAACTGAAGAAGAGAACACACATGGTAAAAACATGGTACAAATAAGTTAAAACATGCTCAAAATAGAACAGATGGAGGCAAGGGTAATCAAAGCTACTCAGAAACCTGGTACAAGGTTATCCTTCACTGAAATAGAGACCTGTGTCTTCCATCCCTATTTGATCTGCCAAACACATTACTTCCTCTCATTTCACTGGACCTTTCTGTAATCATTGTTAGTTCTCAGCCTGAATATCACTTTTTAGGAAAGCCTCTCCTAACTCCCTAATTCTATTTTAGGTTGCCCTGTTAAAAGCCTTTATAGCATTCTGTACTTTTTTTTTTTACCATAATTTGATACAAAAATTTAAGTTAGCATGAGTTAAACTAAAATTACACTTATAATAATTTAATATCTGTATCCCTGCTAGACTTTAAATTCCTTACACACACAGACTGTATCTTCCTAGGTTATTGTTGATTGAGACTCCTGGTACATAGTAAGCACTCAATAAATGCTATTTCCTGAGTTAATGAGTTAATTCCAACCATTTGGAATGAGTTCAGGTTTTCAAACTTTGTGTAGGCTTCCTATTTTATAGATTTGTAATATGTGGAAAAATCAATAAAATGTATTATAAACAGAACATTTCCAATATGTGTATGTAGTATTGCTGTTAGGAGAACTGGCTCTATAGAAAGACAATGGGATCCAAATGTTGGCTCTCATACTGCCTCTGGAAAGTTACTTTGAAATAGCCTCATTTCCATCATTTGCAAAATGAAGATAATTGTGTCTACTTCAAAAGTTTCCTCTGAGGACTAAATGAAATAATGCAGGACAAACATTAAGCACAGTACCTGGAACATGATATGTTTTCCATATTTATCAGTTTATTAATTTGAGTAATTAAAATATAGAAACAGGCAAATTCCCCAAATTTCTCAAGATGGTGGAAAATGTAATTGACTATGTGAGTAGAAACAAGAATTTAGTTCTAGTTTTCCCACTGAGTCATCATATAATGTTAGGCAAGTTATAAATATCTTTTAAAAATGAGAGATTTAAACAATTTTCTTTGGGTTTATGGTGAAAATCAGAGTGCTGTGAATGTCCTAAATTTATTTAAAGTTGAATGTTTGTGTGGTCATATTTTTCCAAACAGAGCTATATCTTTTATTAGATTCTTAAAAGAGAATCTTGTGTCACAAGCAGGTTGCTGGGAAGCAGACTCAGATGGAGATCAGGGTGCAGGAAGTGTACCAGGAAGTGCTCTCAGCATTACCACCTATTGGAAAAAGGAAAGAAACAGGACTAGACAGAGGGAGAAACAAGCAGTCAAAACAAAGCCCTTGGCCAAACCTTCCTTGGTGGATATTTTGCTAGATTCTGTGGAATAAACATGAACAATATGACAAATGTCATGCCTTCAGCATTTTTATGATTTAGAAGAGAGCATGGCAGACACTTTTAGTATCTTCCCAGCATCCCTCCCCCTGTGAACTGCTTCTTTTTTCATTCCAACTATGCAATTTACAGGGTAGATGCCATGTTCTTACAGACTCTGCCACCTTGCTACTGTTGATTGTTCCTGAGTTGAGTACCTAACTCAAACTGTGGGTCATTTGAGTACATTTTTAAGTTTACCTGGAAAAGAGTTAACCTCTGGTGATGGGGGACAAAATGTGAAACTCAGGTTTGGCCTTGCTTATGATCTCTGTGGGTGAGGAAGCCATGATGGACTTCAGAACCTACCCATGCATATTACATAACAAAGAATTCAATCTCTAAGTCATAACGATCCTAAAAATGTGTGCACCTAAGAGAATTTCAAATTACATGAAGCAAAAATTGATAGAACTGGAAGCAGAAATAGATAAATCCACAATTATAGCTGGAGAATTCAACACTCTCAGTAATTCAGAGAACAAGAAAACAGAAAAAGAGTAAGGATATAGAAGACAACAGACACTATCAACCAACTTGAACTAGTTGACTCTTACAGAACACTCTACTTAACAACAAAAGAATATGCATACTGTTCAAAGGCATATAGAACATTCATGGGAGACCATGTTCTGGGCTATAAAACAAACCTAAAGAAATTCAAAAGATTGAAATTATAGAGTATGTTCTCCGACCATAATGGAATTAAGCTAGAAATACATAGGAAGATATCTGGAAAATCCATGCATATTTTGGAAAGTAAACAACATAACTTCTCAATAATCCATGTGTTAAAGAGGAAGTCACAAAGGAAATTAGGAAACAGTTTGAATTAAATGAAGATGATGCAACACATCAAAATTTGTGGGATGAATCTAAAGCATGCTATATGTGCAATTTATGGAATCAAAAGCTTATATTAGAAGAGAAGAAACATCTCAAACCTATGATTTAAGCCTTGAGACTCTAGAAGAAAAACAAATTAAACCTCAAAGCAAACAGAATGAAGGGAAAAATAAAGATAAATGTAGAAATAAAAATTAAAGAAAAAAAAATAGGCACAATCAATTCAAAAAAAAAAAAGTTGATTAATAGGTACCTAGAACTAGTCAGGGGGGTGGGATACTGCTAATGGGGTCTGGGGTTTCTTATTGGGGTTACTAAAATGTTCTAAAATTAGATTGTGGTTATGGTTCCACAGCTCTGAATATAATAAAATACACTGAACTATAGACTTTAAAAGAAAAAAAAATACAGACAATCAATGAAACAAAATACTGGTACTTTGAAAAGATCAATATAATTGATAAACCTCTACCCAGACTGAGCAAGGGGGAAAAAAGAGAAGACAAAAAATGACTAACATCAGAAATGAAAGAAAGAACATCACTGTTGATTCTACAGACACTAAAAAGAGAAGGGGTTATTGCAAACATCTATGTTCATACATTCAGTAACTTAGATGACATGGACAAATTACCTGAAAAACAAACTATCAAAAAGCTCATGTAAGAGTAAATAGATAACCTGAATAATCCTGAACAAGTCTACACAAACTCTTCCAGAAAATAGAAGAAAGAACACTTGTCAACTCATTTTACCTCAACACCAAAACCAGAAAAAATATTACAAATAAAACTAAAAATCAGTATGTCTCATGAACATGGAGAATTCAACACTCTCAGTAATTCAGGGAACAAGAAAACAGAAAAACAGTAACATCATCAAAATACTAGAAAACTGAGTCCAACAATATATAAAAAGGATAACACATTATGACTAAGTGGGGTTTATCGTGGAAATGCAATGCTGGTTCAACATTCAAAAATCAGTGTTACTCATCATATCAGCAGATATTTGTCTAACAGAGAAAAACATAATATTTACAATAGAGGCAAAAAATATTTTATAAAATTTAATATCTATGCATGAGTTAAAACAACAATAATAAAACTTTCAGCAAGGTAGGAATAGGAGACTTCATCAACCTGATAAAGGGTATGTACAAAAATACATACAGCTAACCTCATACTTAATAATGGATTACCGAACACTTTCCCCCTACGCTGGGGAAAAAAAGCACTGATGTTCTCTCACACCACTCCTGTTCAACATCACACTGGAGGTCCTAGTTAATGTAATAAGGCAAGATCAAGAAATTATTGGTACATGCAACAACATGGATAAATCTCAAATACGATTATGCTCAGTGAAAGAAGTCAGATTCAAAAGGCTACATACCGTATGAATTTATATGACATTCTGGAAAAGGCAAAATGGTGAGAACAGAAAATGGATCAGTGGTTGCCAAGATGTGAGCTTACAGGGAGAGTTTGAGTATAAAGAGGAGTTTCAGAGAGTCATAGGATCATTCTGTATCTTGTTTATAATGGTGGTTACATGACTGTATGTGTTTGTCACAACTCATACAACTGTATACTAAAAAGGAAGTATTTTCTATACGTAAATTTTACCTCAATACACTTCACAGAGAAAAGGAAACCCCACTCAGAGAGAAACTGTGATGAGGGTTTTTCTTTGGAACAAAATTGGCATTTTATCTGTGGTTGTAGCTTTTTTCAGAGGGTGTATCTGGGTGTATCTCTGGTCTTCTTTGAAGTTTGGTAATTCATGTAGTTTATGAATTACATGAGTTACCCAGGATATTTTCAATTTAACCTTCATATTTTTGGCCAAGCAAGTTTGAATTAGGTTTCTATCACTTGTAACAGGCAGTCCTGAGTAATGCATGGAAATAGACACAGGCATAAGTAATTGTTATATGAGGATGTGTGAAAAGCGCTATAATAGAGGTAAAAAGCATATGGAAGCAGAGAGGGGAAAGTGATTAAGTCTGACTGGGGATATCAAGGGCAGATAGTAATTGAGTTGGCCTTGAAGGCTTTTTGTAGTTGTAGTGAGGGGAAGTATATCCCATTTTCAGGGAACAGCAGGAACATATGATGTGATTAAACAGACAGATGAATGAGAGTATATGGTGTCTTCGGGGACAAGGGGTGCAGTGGAGCTGAAATGTAGAGACCATGGGACCAGGTGGAAGACGAACTTGGAAATGTAGACTTTTGCCGGGCAGCGGAGGGACCTTTCTGTGGGCAAATGTTTGAACTTTATTCTAGACTTCTATAGAGAGTAGGGCATGCTCAGATAAGAACTTTTGAAAGATAATTTAAATGCAGTTTGAGGAATTATCAGACAGGATTATAGATAGGTCAGTTGGGAGGCAGTTGCTCTAGATTAGGTGGGTTAAAGATGACATGCCCTGAATAAATAGGGTGTGGTGATGTTGATGTCATTGTTATAGCAGTTACCACTTACCACTTCCTATGAGCCAGGCACTGTGCTAAAGTGCTTTAGATACATTATCTCATTTAATACCAACAATCATATAAAGTAGGTACTATTATGCCAATATATTAGCCAATGACTTTTCACTTAGTCCATGTGGGTACAGCTGACCCCACTGCCTTTCCCACCTTCCCAGAGGTGGGGACATTAGGGATGGGCGTGTGTCCCAGGCCATCTAAAAAGCATATTCTTTTTTCCCTGACCAGAGCAAATGGTGAGGGATAGGTATATAACTCATTATATTTATTTAGATTCGTCCTATGACTTTGGTAGGAATTATGAATAAGACAAGAATAATTTCATCTGCTTTTGGTAAAGGATGGACAAGAGCCACCTGGAGACATTTGTTAATTGATATTTATACTTTAGCCCGGTGTTTCCCAATAGGTTTTCTCTGAACATTAGTCCTAAGAAATATTCTGTGAAAAAGTGTCCTATTTTACACATTAACTGGAAAAACATTGCATATTGTATCTCCCGCAGAACATATTAAAGGCTCTAGAAATCCTGCAGTAGAGAAATGAATTTAACTTTGTTTAATTCAGCTTTCTCAAAGGTATGCAATGAAGGTGCCCTTTTCACACATTTGTTGATTACTATCTACCACATTTTGGGAAATACAACTTTAGGTATTTATTTGCATACCTGTAGTTACACCATTCAAAATTTTAATAGCTGGATAAAAGGCACTGCTCACATTCTCTCTCATATCTTTCGAGGCTGCATTTCTCAGCCTTTCCCTTGGAACACTTACAAAGTTGCAGATCATGATCTGAAAACAAATAATAGAATGTAAAAACCAGGGGCATGTTTTTCAATTTGTACTTACGCAATCCCGTATAACACCACTGCGGCCTTAAGGAGACCCTGGAATCCATCACTTGACAACTGTGGAGAACACAGTGTCCCATTTGGCATATAATCGTGCCTGAGACTCCTAAAGAAAAGAACTAAACAGATTACTTAAGAAAATGAAGGGTTGTTGAATGATAATGTGAGGTAGAAGTAGAATTTGACATTCTCAGCAGCAGTTACCTGAGGGTCTCATTTATTAATATGGATGTGAAAAAGGCTTAAGGAGTAATTGAGAAAATGCCTAGCATGCTTGGCATAGTGCTGGGTGTGGTAAATACAGCTATAAAAAGACCCAACCATTGTTATCTTCATGGAGCGTTCTTGTAGCTTCAAGTGACTTCAAGTCTCTGAGAAACCTCCCATCAACTTGTAATTTATCTCAGATCCCCTTCCTTATAACATTTGATGAAGTGATACATAAAATGCAATGAAAGTGAGAAAAGGAAGAGCAACATCATTTCTAAAAGAGAAAAGCATTTTACAAGATTGAAATAAAAGCAGATTCATAGAAAAGGTCATCAATGGGGCATCTGTGACTAACATAGGATCTGAAATAATACCAGTGATAATGAAAAACATTTCTTTCTGAGGCATTTCAAATGCAGGATTACTCTTCTCTCCTCAGGAAACTTCACAGTGTTTTGCTGATGACAAACTGCTGTAATAAAAATAAAGACATATTAAAATGGAACGTTTACAATTGTGATTCTTAAACACTTAGCACTGCTGTGGGAAAAAATACAATATACTTTTACATACCCAAGCTATCTTATTTTAGCACTGTTTTGCAAACAATTGAGAAGGCTTAACAATCAATCCATGTTAAAATTAGCTCAAAACATATACTCTCTGAATGAATGATGTTGAACAAGCTCAGGGAATCTAAGATGCTTTCAGTTTTTCATTTAGAAACCCCACAAGTGGTGTTTCTCATCTTGCTTAGCAGCTTTCTGCCTACAGAAGGGTTGAAAATTATAATAGAAACTTCTAGAATATAGACATGTCTTAGAGCTGATGGTGATTTTGAAGCTGAAACAGTATGGGGGACAGAAAAGACAATGGGCAATGTTTCAGGGCAGATATAATCTCTGCTCTGAGAGAGCTTACAAATTTTGGGGTGGGAAGTAGACATGTACACAACTGAATACACTTAAGGGTATCATGGAGTGAGAATGGAAACCATCCACACAGCTTATTTCTGCATTAAACTGACTTTACTATTTACTGATGTCATCAGTCTAACATTATCATTCCCGTGTACAGGAGGAAAAAACGTTTCCCCTCTAGGTTCTACCCTCCTAGGTTCTCCAGCTGGTGCCCTGTAAATTAGACTGACAAAAGACAGGTTAAGAGAAAAATAAGCAGGTTTGTTAACATGTGCATTGCACTTACAGATGGGAGTGCTCAAAGGGGTGGTTAGAACTTGGGCTTATATAGCATCTTAACAAAAGAACAATGGATATTTAGAGAAGTGACAGGACAAAGGAAAAGGACTTTGAGGTTCTAGGGTCAGAAAATTGTGGGAATATAAATGTATGGGGGAACTAATGGAAGATAAGGGCTAGTTATGTAGATTCCTCTGATGCTACCTCTGGGCTGTTAAGAGTCTAGAGTTTTCTCTGGTGATTAACTTTGTCCTTCCTGATAAGAGAGTTGAGGGGGGACAACTTTACAAATTTATGTCCTGCTTTTAGGAAAATAAGGGCAGGGAAGGGAGTGTTCTGTTTTGCATCTGCTTCTTATTAATTGCCTTCACCTCAAAATAATCCTTATGTCAAAGTGCATGTTTTGTGATGGCATATCCTGCTCCTCTTCACCAGGATGCTCTTGCCCTGGAAGACGAAAGTTACAAATAACATTATTGCTCATTCCAGGAACTTCCCGAAAGACCAATCAACTCTTTAATAGAAAGCATCAAACAGTTTACACCGCAAGACTTCAGAACTCTTCCTTTCAAAATACCTGCTTTGTTGTGTCTACCGATCTCAAACCATCATATAATGATCCTTGCCCAGTTCTAACCAAGCCTCTTCACTGAAAGACCTGCTTTAAACCAGGCCTTGAAATCTCAATAAATATCCTAGCTTCTCTCTCTCCCCTCTAAGATGCTACTAAGACTAACAAGGCAGTGCTCTCCCTTACAGTGAGCTTTGTCTTATTAACAAGTTGCTTTGGTAATATTGTGGATATTTGGGGGAGCCAGCATTTGAAAATCTTGGAGGCTCTAGGAAATTCAGCTGAAATGGGGACTCAACACAGGTTCTGACTTGAACACAGCGGTTCCCCTGTGGCCCTTCAAGCCTTCTCTGAGCCTACCCTGAGGTGAGTCTCACATTGGCTTGAAGTTTGGTTTCTTTTCATTGAGCACCCTGAATGCTGAGTTTATTTTTTCTTTTAGGAATAAGCAACCCTGTTCAGGAATCTTCTTGTTTATCTGATCATATTTAAAAAAAACTGGTATCTGTGGTGGAAATCTGTCTAATTACCAACGACATTATTCTTTGTCTCTGTGGTTTAAGTTTTGTTCTTTCCTCTCTCCTAAGATGGATAATTATCACCAGCTCCTTTACTGCATCGGCCCAGACTGCTAGTGTGGTATCCACAGGGGGAGTATCAGGGCAGAGCAAAAAGCCTGCTGGAGCAAGGAGTTGATGAAAATACATATGAGTTGCTCAGCCTCATCATTCACTTCTTTGCCCTTCTCCTCCCAGGAGAGATTGTTTCCTTCTGTTGCTGTCCTATAGGTAGAAAGGTGAAAACTTGAAACCCTTTCCAAAAAGGATGATAGCAAACAGTGGACAAGAATTGCTTGGTGTGGTGGTGGAGAATGGTTGTGTCTCAGTTCAGGCTGCCATAATAAAACCATAGACTGGGTGACTTAAACAGCAGAAAGTCGTTTCTCACAATTCTGGAGGCTGGGAAGTCTGAGATCAAGATGTCAGCATGGTTGCGTTCTGGTGAGAACTCTCTTCCTGGCTTTCAGATGGCTGCCTTCTTGCTGTATCCTCAACATGGCAGGGAGGGTGGGGGTAGGGTAGGGAGGGAGAGCAAGCTCTCTGGTCTCTTGCTATAAGGATATAAATCTCATCCTGAGAACTCTACCCTCATGACCTCACCTAAACCTAATTATCTCTCAAAGGTCTCATCTCTAAATACCATCACACTGGGGGTTAGAGTTTCAACATATGAATTTGGGAGTGGGGCACAATTTAGCCCATAGCAGGTGGTAATCAAGAATAATTATGTTCTTCTCCTGGTTCCTCCTTTACCAGTTCATCCCTGCACCCTCCTCCATATCCCTAGTAACTTCCAGCACAGTGATCTCACTGATACAGTTATTAGGTGTTAGCTGCATAGCCTGGAGCTTTGGAAGCCACAAGCACTAGGATCCCTGGGACATGTTTTGAGGGAAGGGGGTGGTGGTAGTAGTAAGATCACTTAGCTGAAAGATAAATCAAGGAGGAAAGAACTAGTTTCAAATGCTTGGAAAAGCACAGATAGTCTCAGCTCTGAGAATGAGAAGAAAGAATAAGATGTCAGACTTCTGTAAGTTTCAGGGAGTCAGAACTATTGGGAAATAAGTCATTTTAGGTAACAGCTTTGCTTAAAATTTTATTTAAAGTTTAAGGCATCTATTAAGGAAAGATTTCTAAAATGGATTGCACACTTTGCTGCCTTCTTAATTAAAGAAGACTGAACGTTATTTAACCTTTTCTTGATGATTCAAGGTCATCATTGTGCACATCAGTGATTATTCTGTAAAGCAATGATGCCCTCAAGGGCCATCAGTGTATTCCGGGCTGCTCACTTCTACATTACTCTTTCTAGATTGCTATGATATTTGAGTTTGTATTCACTCTTAATTGCCTTTACTGTTGCAGGCACTATACACATACCTTTTCTCACTACTATCAATGTACAGTATATCAGATCAAATAGATCCTCTCCCTAATAACAATGTGTTGCTTACAGTCTGCTGTGGTCTTGGCAACCATGAAGACAAACGTTAGAATTGTACACTGAAGTGATTAGGTTCTGATTGGGATAGAACAAATGAGTGCTCTAGCTCACAGCATTTGGTGACTGTGACTTTGGCTGCTACTTTTCCCCCGTACATACCAACCCTACTCATATTCCAGTTAGGTGAAAAGTAGATGATATAGTGCTCCTGATAGGTGAGGTGCTATTGAAACAGGGAAAGCACAGACAGATTGCATTGTGATTGTCAGTTCATTAGTGACATCATGGCCCTCCTAGAAGATTAACACTTGCTTGCTTCTCTGTGCAGGGTTTCATGCACCAACTTGAGTAAGAGTCCTGTATCCCTTTTCTTGAATACTTAGCCTAAGTGTCCATTTTAGTCAGTGATTTTAAAAAAAGAAGATAAATATGATGATAGCAGATATATTAATTTGGCACCGTTATTAGCACTTCAATAACAATTCCTCTTTAAGTCAGTTAGCAGTTTCCAGAGTATTTTCCCATGTATGTTCTCCTGGATTCTGATCACCACCTTCCACAGCAGAACTGCCCAAGACCTGGCGCTTGATCAGGGCCATTAGTTTCCCAACAGACAGGCTATATAGATTCTCTCTAAGCTCAGTGTCTGTGAGATCCTTCCTGCATGTCAATGAGGCCATCATCGCAAGCAGTTGTAGCAATTGTCCTACTCGGAAGTAACAGATACGCTAATTAAAAAATTGCTGAGGAAAACGGCACAAACCTTGAAAGCCTCCATCAAAAAAATAAATAAATAAAACAAAATTACTGTGCACACTGGTTTAGAAGCCTCTGGGGAATTCTCAACGAATGAATGACTATCTATCTCACAGCAGCCTAGCTGCATTCTTCAGTATTATTTTAAATAATCTTCAACCTAAGAGTCGCAAAAAGCAAAGACTATTTATTTGCAAGAAAGAAAGCCACTTTTACTTTGGTGTATTTTTCAGTTCAACCTCTGAACCTACACTTCTGCAATTAAACATCTGTTTATCTTATGACCACTTTCTTCTTGTGTGAAGCGCTTTTATTTTTTCACTTTAAATCAGTACAAGAGAGAACGCGAGAGTAACTGTGGATCTTGCACTGAGGCAGCTTACTGTGTTCAGAATCTCTTATCTGAAGTAGCTATCTACACAGTCAACACATTTCTTGAGCTCCTCTGATGGTCCAGACACTGTTCTGGATGATGGGGTTTCAGCAGTGAACCAGAGATGAAGGCTGGAAGTGGAAAAGGCTAACAGGTTCTCCTGACCTGCAGTGTATGGATTAATTTATAGACAACTTCAGACATGTGATGGTAGTAACAGGCAAGAATCCCAAGAATCGGGGGATTGGAGAAGATGGCGGAAGAGTAAGACGCGGAGATCACATGCCTTCCCACAGATACAGTAGAAATACATCTACACGTGGAACTGCTCCTACAGAACACCCACTGAATGCTGGCAGAAAACGTCCGACCTCCAAAAAGGCAAGAAACTCCCCCCGTACTTGGGTAGGGCAAAAGAAAAAAGAAATAACAGAGACAAAAGAATAGGGACGGCACCTGCACCAGTGGGAGGGAGCCGTGAAGGAGGAAAGGTTTCCACGCACTAGGAGCCCCTTCGCGGGCGGAGACTGCGGGGGGCGGACGGGGGAAGCTTCAGAGCCACGGAGGAGAGCGCAGCCACAGAGGTGCGGAGGGCAAAGCGGAGAGGTTCCCGCACAGAGGCTCGGCGCCGAGCAGCACTCACCAGCCCGAGAGGCTTGTCTGCTTAGCCGCCGGGGCGGGCGGGGCTGGGAGCTGAGGCTCGGGCTTCGGTCGGATCGCAGGGAGAGGACTGGGGCTGGCGGCGTGAACACAGCCTGAAGGGGTTAGCGCACCACAGCTAGCCCGGAGGGAGTCCGGGAAAAAGTCTGCGGCTGCCGAAGAGGCAAGAGACTTTTTCTTGCCTCTTTGCTTCGTGGCGGGCAAGGAGAGGGGATTCAGAGCGCCGCCTAAACGAACTCCAGAGAAGGGCGCGAGCCGCGGCTATCAGCGCGGATCCCACAGCAACAGGGGCGCAGAGGGAAAATCGGAGAGACTCCCGCACAGAGGTTCGGCGCCGAGCGGCGCTCACCAGCCCGAGAGGCTTGTCTGCTCCCCCGCCGGGGCGGGCGGGGCTGGGAGCTGAGGCTCGGGCTGCGGTCGGATCGCAGGGAGAGGACTGGGGCTGGCGGCGTGAACACAGCCTGAAGGGGTTGGCGCACCACAGCTAGCCAGGAGGGAGACCGGGAAAAGGTCTGCAGCTGCCGAAGAGGCAAGAGACTTTTTCTTGCCTCTTTGTTTCGCTGCGCGCAAGGAGAGGGGATTCAGAGCGCCGCCTAAACGAGCTCCAGAGAAGGGCGCGAGCCACGGCGATCAGCGCGGACCCCAGAGACGGGCGTGAGACGCTGGGGCTGCTGCTGCCGCCTCCAAAAAGCCTGTGTGTGAGCACAGGTCACTCTCCACACCTCCCCTCCCGGGAGCCTGTGCAGCCCGCCACTGCCGGGGTCCCGGGATCCGGGGACAACATCCCCGGGAGAACGCACTGCGCGCCTCGAGCTGGTGCAACGTCACGCCGGCCTCGGCCTCCGCAGGCTCGCCCCGCCTCCTCCGTACCGCTCCCTCCCCGCGGCCTGGGTGAGCCAGAGCCCCCGAAGCAGCTGCTCCTTTAACCCCGTCCTGTCTGGGCAGGGAACAGACGCCCTCAGGCGACCTACACGCAGAGGCGGGTCCAAATCCAAAGCTGAACCCCAGGAGCTGTGCGAACAGGGAAGAGAAGGGGAAATCTCTCCCAGCAGCCTCAGAAGCAGCGGATTAAAGCTCCACAAACAACTTGATGTGCCTGCATCTGCTGAAGACCTGAATAGACAACGAATCATCCCAAATTCAGGAGGTGGGCTTTGGGAGCAGGAGATATTAATTTTTCCCCTTTTCCTTTTCTTTGTGAGTGTATATGTATATGCTTCTGGGTGAGATTTTGTCTGTATAGCTTTGCTTTACAATAGCTTTATTTTACTTCACTATATTATAGCCTCTTTCTTTCTTTCTTTCTATTTTTTCTCCCTTTTACTCTGAGCCGCGTGGACGAAAGGCTCTTGGTGCTCCAGCCAGGCATCAGGGCCGTGCCTCGGAGGTGGGAGAGCCAACTTCAGAACACTGGTCCACAAGAGACCTCCCAGCTCCACGTAATACCAAACCGCAAAAATCTCCCAGAGATCTCCATCTCAACATCAAGACCCAGCTTCACTCAACTACCAGCAAGCTACAGTGCTGGACACCCTATGCCAAACAACTAGCTAGACAGGAACACAACCCCATCCATTAGCAGAGAGGCTGCCTAAAATCAAAATAAGGCCACAGACACCCCAAAATACACCACCAGACGTGGACGTGCCCACCAGAAAGACAAGATCTAGCCTCATCCACCAGAACTCAGGCACTAGTTCCCTCCACCAGGAAGCCTACACAACCCACTGAACCAACCTTAGCCACTGGGGACAGATACCAAAAACAACGGGAACTACGAACCTGCAGCCTGTGAAAAGGAGACCCCAAACACAGTAAGATAGGCAAAATGAGACGACAGAAAAACACACAGCAGATGAAGGAGCAGGCTCAAAACACACTGGACTTAACAAATGAAGAGGAAATAGGTAGTCTACCTGAAAAAGAATTCAGAATAATGATAGTAAGGATGATCCAAAATCTTGGAAATAGAATAGACAAAATGCAAGAAACATTTAACAAGGATGTAGAAGAACTAAAGAGGAACCAAGCAATGATGAAAAACACAATAAATGAAATTAAAAATACTCTAGATGGGATCAATAGTAGAATAACTGAGGCAGAAGAAAGGATAAGTGACCTGGAAGATAAAATGGTGGAAATAACTACTACAGAGCAGGATAAAGAAAAAAGAATGAAAAGAACTGAGGACAGTCTCAGGGACCTCTGGGACAACATTAAACGTGCCAACATTCGAATTATAGGGGTACCAGAAGAAGAAGAGAAAAAGAAAGGGACTGAGAAAATTTTTGAAGAGATTATAGTTGAAAACTTCCCTAATATGGGAAAGGAAATAGTTAATCAAGTCCTGGAAGCACAGAGAGTCCCATACAGGATAAACCCAAGGAGGAACACGCCAAGACACATATTAATCAAACTGTCAAAAATTAAATATAAGGAAAACATATTAAAGGCAGCAAGGGAAAAAAAACAAATAACACACAAGGGAATCCCCATAAGGTTAACATCTGATCTCTCAGCAGAAACTCTGCAAGCCAGAAGGGAGTGGCAGGATATACTTAAAGTGATGAAGGAGAAAAACCTACAACCAAGATTACTCTACCCAGCAAGGATCTCATTCAGATTCGATGGAGAAATTAAAACCTTTACAGACAAGCAAAAGCTGAGAGAGTTCAGCACCACCAAACCAGCTTTACAACAAATGCTAAAGGAAATTCTCTAGGCAAGAAACACAAGAGAAGGAAAACACCTACAATAACAAACCCAATACATTTAAGAAAATGGGAATAGGAACATACATATCGATAATTACCTTGAATGTAAATGGATTAAATGCTCCCACCAAAAGACACAGGCTGGCTGAATGGATACAAAAACAAGACCCATACATATGCTGTCTACAAGAGACCCACTTCAGACCTAGGGACACATACAGACTGAAAGTGAGGGGATGGAAAAAGATATTCCATGCAAATGGAAATCAAAAGAAAGCTGGAGTAGCAATTCTCATATCAGACAAAATAGACTTTAAAATAAAGACTATTACAAGACACAAAGAAGGACACTATATAATGATCAAGGGATCGATCCAAGAGGAAGGTATAACAATTGTAAATATTTATGCACCCAACATAGGAGCACCTCAATACATAAGGCAAATACTAACAGCCATAAAAGGGGAAATCGACAGCAACACAATCATAGTAGGGAACTTTAACACCCCACTTTCACCAATGGACAGATCATCCAAAATGAAGATAAATAAGGAAACACAAGCTTTAAATGATACATTAAACAATATGGACTTAATTGATATTTATAGGACATTCCACCCAAAAACAACAGAATACACATTTTTCTCAAGTGCTCATGGAACATTCTCCAGGATAGATCATATCTTGGGTCACAAATCAAGCCTAGGTCAATTTAAGAAAATTGAAATCGTATCAAGTATCTTTTCCGACCACAACGCTATGAGACTAGATATCAATTACAGGAAAAGATCTGTAAAAAATACAAACACATGGAGGCTACACAATACATTACTTAATAACGAAGTGATTACTGAAGAAATCAAAGGGGAAATCAAAAAATACCTAGAAACAAATGACAATGGAGACACGACGACCCAAAACCTATGGGACACAGCAAAAGCAGTGCTAAGAGGGAAGTTTATAGCAATACAAGCCTACCTCAAGAAACAGGAAACATCTCGAATAAACAACCTAACCTTGCACCTAAAGCAATTAGAGAAAGAAGAACAAAAAAACCCCAAAGCCAGCAGAAGGAAAGAAATTATAAAGATCAGGTCAGAAATAAATGAAAAAGAAATGAAGGAAACAATAGCAAAAATCAATGAAACTAAAAGCTGGTTCTTTGAGAAGATAAACAAAATTGATAAACCATTAGCCAGACTCATCAAGAGAAAAAGGGAGAAGACTCAGATCAATAGAATTAGAAATGAAAAAGGAGAAGTAACCACTGACACTGCAGAAATACAAAAGATCATGAGAGATTACTACAAGCAACTCTATGCCAATAAAATGGACAACCTGGAAGAAATGGACAGATTCTTAGAAATGCACAAACTGCCGAGACTGAACCAGGAAGAAATAGAAAATATGAACAGACCAATCACAAGCACTGAAATTGAAACTGTGATTAAAAACCTTCCAACAAACAAAAGCCCAGGACCAGATGGCTTCACAGGTGAATTCTATCAAACATTTAGAGAAGAGCTAACACCTATCCTTCTCAAACTCTTCCAAAATATTGCAGAGGGAGGAACACTCCCAAACTCATTCTACGAGGCCACCATCACCCTGATACCAAAACCAGACAAAGATGTCACAAAGAAAGAAAACTACAGGCCACTATCACTGATGAACATAGATGCAAAAATCCTCAACAAAATACTAGCAAACAGAATCCAACAGCACATTAAAAGGATCATACACCATGATCAAGTGGGGTTTATCCCAGGAATGCAAGGATTCTTCAATATACGCAAATCAATCAATGTGATACACCATATTAACAAATTGAAGGAGAAAAACCATATGATCATCTCAATAGATGCAGAGAAAGCTTTTGACAAAATTCAACACCCATTTATGATAAAAGCCCTGCAGAAAGTAGGCATAGAGGGAACTTTCCTCAACATAATAAAGGCCATATATGACAAACCCACAGCCAACATTGTCCTCAATGGTGAAAAACTGAAACCATTTCCACTAAGATCAGGAACAAGACAAGGTTGCCCACTCTCACCACTATTATTCAACATAGTTCTGGAAGTGTTAGCCACAGCAATCAGAGAAGACAAAGAAATAAAAGGAATCCAAATCGGAAAAGAAGAAGTAAAGCTGTCACTATTTGCAGACGACATGATACTATACATAGAGAATCCTAAAGAGGCTACCAGAAAACTCCTAGAGCTAATCAATGAATTTGGTAAAGTAGCAGGATACAAAATTAATGCACAGAAATCTCTTACATTTCTATACACTAATGACGAAAAATCTGAAAGTGAAATTAAGAAAACACTCCCATTTACCATTGCAACAAAAAGAATAAAATATCTAGGAATAAACCTACCTAAGGAGACAAAAGACCTGTATGCAGAAAATTATAAGACACTGATGAAAGAAATTAAAGATGATACAAATAGATGGAGAGATATACCATGTTCCTGGATTGGAAGAATCAACATTGTGAAAATGTCTCTACTACCCAAAGCAATCTACAGATTCAATGCAATTCCTATCAAACTACCACTGGCATTTTTCACAGAACTAGAACAAAAAATTTCACAATTTGTATGGAAACACAAAAGACCCCGAATAGCCAAAGCAATCTTGAGAACGAAAAATGGAGCTGGGGGAATCAGGCTCCCTGACTTCAGACTATATTACAAAGCTTCAGTAATCAAGACAGTTTGGTATTGGCACAAAAACAGAAATATAGATCAATGGAACAGGATAGAAAGCCCAGAGATAAACCCACACACATATGGTCAACTTATCTTTGATAAAGGAGGCAAGCATATACAGTGGAGAAAAGACAGCCTCTTCAATAAGTGGTGCTGGGAAAATTGGACAGGAACATGTAAAAGTATGAAATTAGAACACTCCCTGACACCATGCACAAAAATAAACTCAAAATGGATTAAAGACCTAAGTGTAAGGGCAGACACTATCAAACTCTTAGAGGAAAACATAGGCAGAACACTCTATGACATACATCACAGCAAGATTCTTTTTGACCCAGCTCCCAGAGAAATGGAAATAAGAACACAAATAAACAAATGGGACCTAATGAAACTGAAAAGCTTTTGCACAGCAAAGGAAACCATAAACAAGACCAAAAGACAACCCTCAGAATGGGAGAAAATATTTGCAAATGAAGCAACTGACAAAGGATTAATCTCCAAGATTTACAAGCAGCTCATGCAGCTCAATAACAAAAAAACGAACAACCCAATCCAAAAATGGGCAGAAGATCTAAATAGACATTTCTCCAAAGAAGATATACAGATGGCCTACAGACACATGAAAGAATGCTCAACATCATTAATCATTAGAGAAATGCAAATCAAAACTACAATGAGATATCATCTCACACCGGTCAGAATGGCCATCATCAAAAAATCTAGAAACAGTAAATGCTGGAGAGGGTGTGGAGGAAAGGGAACACTCTTGCACTGTTGGTGGGAATGTAAATTGATACAGCCACTATGGAGAACAGTATGGAGGTTCCTTAAAAAACTACAAATAGAACTACCATACGACCCAGCAATCCCACTACTGGGCATATACCCTGAGAAAACCATAGGTCAAAAAGAGTCATGTACCAAAATGTTCATTGCAGCTCTATTTACAATAGCCAGGACATGGAAGCAACCTAAGTGTCCATCGACAGATGAATGGATAAAGAAGATGTGGCACATATATACAATGGAATATTACTCAGCCATAAAAAGAAATGAAATGGAGGTATTTGTAATGAGGTGGATGGAGTTAGAGTCTGTCATACAGAGTGAAGTAAGTCAGAAAGAGAAAAACAAATACAGTATGCTAACACATATATATGGAATCTAAGGGAAAAAAAAAAAAAAAAAAAGGCCATGAAGAACCTAGTGGCAAGACAGGAATAAAGACACAGACCTACTAGAGAATGGACTTGAGGATATGGGGAGGGGGTGGGGTGAGATGTGACAGGGTAAGAGAGTGTCATGGACATATATACACTACCAAATGTAAAATAGATAGCTAGTGGGAAGCAGCCGCATAGCACAGGGAGATCAGCTCGGTGCTTTGTGACCACCTAGAGGGGTCGGATGGGGAGGGTGGGAGGGAGGGAGATGCAAGAGGGAAGAGAAATGGGAACATATTGTATATGTATAACTGATTCACTTTGTTATAAAGCAGATGCTAACACACTATTGTAAGGCAATTATACTTCAATAAAGATGTTTGAGGAAAAAAAAAAAAAAGAATCCCAAGAATCAAAATAGCTCACTGATTTTTTGTCTTCAATTCCACATTGATGTAGGAGAGCCTGGGAGATGGAAGAGTTTAAGATTTTATTTATTTCACTAGATACCAGGACTTGTTTCTTGTTCCCTCCTGGATTTGCACTAATAAAGCTTTAAATGTGGGCTCTAAGATGGTGCTGGGTTGCAGTGGAAAAAAGAGAGTCATTAGACCAGGGTGGAGCCCCAGATTTGGAAGACTGCATGATTTGGGGCAAAGATTATGGCTTTGGGATCAGACAGATTTTATTTGCATACGGGCTCTCTGACTTCCTAACTAGGTGACCAAATTATTTAAACACTCTGATTTTTGGTCTCCTGTCTTCAAAATGAAACTTTGAAATTCATTCACTATCTCTGGGAATTTAGATGTTGGCTGACTTTCCTTCCAGAATTATAAGTCTGTGACTGTGGCAGTACAGCCTATTATTTATGTAGAGTCACCTGTTGTAATATAAGCCAGGTGGTTTAGGGATGCCATTTCAGGATTGATTTGTACCTTAGAAATCCATATAAATTTGTGCTATTTAGGTCGAGTAAAGATGACAGGAAGTACGGTATGTACTGTTTAGTAAGTTTTTTTGTGGTGGTTTTGGTGATGATAAAATGTTCTACCTAACATGTGTGTTATTTCTCTGGGGAAAAAAGCGGTCAAAATAAATTGAGTCTTCTCAACCAGGATATGAAAATACATATTATGTTTTTTCGTTGTTAAATTGAAATCATATGATTTAGAATGAGGAAAAGACAAGCGTAAATAACAGCATAGACTGGACTGCTTAAAAATTTCGAATGGTTATAAATAATGAATGGATGTTATACTTAGGTTTAAGCCAAGAGGGTGCTCACTCAGTGATTTAACACATCAATACCCTAACAGTGTTTATTAGGAATAAAAAAATTTCTCTAATCCTCTTCCTTTAAAAATACAATGTATAAAAATGTCAGCTATCTCTTTATGAGAGATGGAAACACTTATAGACTGTAGAGTTATATACGTAACTATTTTGAAGCAAACCCAAGGTTCAAGAAGACAGGGAGCAAATTGTCACTTGAGGGGCAGTCCTGAATCAAGGATTCAGAGTAGCATGAGGGGAGAGAGGTAGAAGGAGGGGGTAATCTAATCTCCCTTCAATGGCTGGTTATGCCTGATTGAGAAGAGCTGGGTGTGTTTACGAGTAAGGAGTAGAGTTGTATCACTTTAGGTTAGAGCAGTGGTTCTCCACTTTGACCGTATTAGGTGGTTGGGAAAGACATGGACTTTGCAATGGTGTTTTGGAGCTGGTTTGTTCCAGTTCATGAGAGCAGATTGTTAAATTTTCACTGATCTTCTGAGCCAGCTGTTACATAGCCATTATTAAAAATTAAATTACACTAACATACAATTAAATAAGTAAATTGTATGAACAAAGGCAATAGATGCTTAAAACTCATCACTTCTTAATTGTTTTACTACATTTTTACTTTATGTTGTTATTGACATCTACTGTATTGGTATGGTGAAAATATCTTCAAATAGTGTGCTGCTGTGCCTCTGTTTCCACCTTTGAATTCAGTGGTATGACTTTGGTAACTTGAAATTGGCCACGGTAGTATTTACACAATACAAATTAGCAAATGCTACAAATCAGGGGTTTTTTTGTTTTTATTTTTTTCCATAAAGCTGGTTTTTAAACATTTACCAGTGCACCCCTGGATATGAGGATGAAATATTAGATTGGACTGGACTAAACTTAGAAAAAAGTACTTTATTAGGAAACATTTCAAATATACACATAAATAGAATAATATTAAGAATACCTATGTATCCATTCCCCAAGTTAAGTAATTATCAACATTTTGCCTGGAGTATTACAAACCAAATCCCAGATATCATTGTTTTTAATCTGAAAACACTTCTGCATACATGTCTAATGCTTAGGTACTTTAAAAAGACATAACCACAATTTTATTATACCAAATAATATTAACAATAATTCAATGATTTTTAAAATATCAGTCCATATTCAAATTCCCTGGTTGTTTCAAAGATGTATTTTGAGGGTTGGTTGGTTTGAATCAGGAGCCAAACAAGTGAACTGGTCTTTTTAATAACTGAAAGAGACTAGAAAGCTGTGAGATCTGTCTGACGTGTCATTAAAGAGCAGGAAAGGAAGATTTGACAGAACATAGTTCAAAGTAAGGATTAGAGAAAAATAAAACTGTTTCATGTTTATACCCTACTGAGATCAGACTCTTCAATAAACCAGTTATACAAAAAAAAAGCACACAATATATTTTATGCCCTTAAAAAGCTCATGGTTTAGAGCAGTAGTGATATTTAACTTCTTGGGGGCGGGGACATAGACACCTCTGAGGGATTATGTTATGAAAATTACCTGCATATGTGTGCCTGCATAATTATAAAATTATGCAGGCTATTTGAAGCATAAACTCATCCTGGAGCCAATGGAACCAGAGTTAAGACCTAGGATTTAGAGGGCAGGAGGAAGACATGGAAATGAATAGTTTACAATCGAAAGCAATATTAGAACCAAACGTGTGCTATGGGAGCACAGAGCAAAAGAGTGTCTAATTTCTCTTAGGGCACAGGGAAATTGATGTTGGAAGTGAAATTTGACATTTTGAGTAAGAGTTTCTCAGTCAGAAATGGTAACTAAGGCTGGCATGCTAAAGTTGGGGGTGACAAGAGGTTGTGCTAAACAGACAGCTTAACTGGCAGGTCCAGAGCCACACAGAGCCATATGAAGGAATTTGAGTTTTAATTTGCCCCAGTCATTGCAGGATTTTGAACTGGGGAGTGATGTGATCATATTCTCATATGGGAAATGCAGCAACAGTGTTGAGAGAGGAATTCCAGGTAGAGAGACTGGACACAATGAGGCCTGGTAGCTGCTATTATAATAGTTGCAGTAAAATACAACAGTCTGGACTATGGCACAATCAATGAGATCAGAGAAGAAGGAAGATTTTAGGAGGGATTTAGGAGATAGAAGGAAGTAGTATATACAAGTAAATGATAAAGAAAAAGGAGAAATCTAGGAGAGCAACAATTTGTTGTTTTAAGGTTCTAGTTTTAAGGTAGAGAAGGTAATGCTATTTATTGAAATAAAGGATACAGTATGCATAGCTGTGGTCGAGGAAGGAGAGGGGACAAATATAGGCCATTAGTTTGGCGCATGTTGAATTTGAGGCATCTATGGTACAAACAGGAAGGGATTTCCAAAGGAAGCTAGATAGCAAAGAGCCCCTCTAAGAGTTGGCCCAATGCTTTAAGTGCAGAATAAGCATGGTCATTTATGGTCAGAGATAGACCACAATTCGTTTTGGGACCCAGTGAACTTTTAGGCCTTCTCCACGGCCAAAATTCTATCCTCCAGAACTTTATCCAAGAAGCACTTAGATTAAAAAAATAATTGTTAATCTCTCTATATTCTCTCTCTTTTTTTTTACTTGAATCCCATCTCATCTCCAAACTGCAGATCTCCCCAGATGCAAATCTGATCATACCCCTTTCCTGCTCACAACCTTTAAATAGCTCCCCATTCCCCCAGGACAACGTTCAAACTCCTTACCCTCTCCTACTTATGATAATAATGATTATTTTTCAATGTGGATATTAATTCTTCCAGGGAGCCCTTCCTGACCCCTCAGAGCCAGGTCTCAGTGAAGCAGAAAGTATTGTAATCAACTTTCTGTTTAATCTACATTTCCTTCTACTAAACAACTTGCCAGGAACTGGCTTCCTTGAGTGACTTAGAAGAAGGTGGTTACTGTGGAGTAGAACTGAAGGCCTACTCTGTGCCAAGTAGTTTGAAAGGGGTTGAAAATACAGTGGTGAGGCATTTGAAGAATAAACTCTAAATTGCTTTGTGTCAATTATGTATTGTGTCCTCAAGGGATTAAAATGATAATCTTAGTTTTTAGACATAGGATATGCTCCTGATCATTTCTCCTGGGTTGATTACAGAATTCTCTCTGGCTATAAAATTGGACTCTGTTTTGGCCAGTTTCTGCCTTCTGCTCTGTCCCAGCAGGACTATTCTTTCAGCTGTCCTCAGTTTGATTTCTTATCCAAGAATGAGAAATGAGACTCTAAATTAAGAGTTGAAGATGCAGGTGAGAAAGAAGGCATAGAAACTGGGTGAGAGAAAAACAATGTGGAATTTTTACCTTGGAAAGGCAGCAAGGGAAATGAGCAAAAGAAGAGGCTCTTTGAGTCATGTTAAATTCTGTGCTGTGCCATGTAAACACATCATGAGAAAAGTGTTAATCTAATGCTGAGCACACTATGAAAATCTGTCAGTCCAAAACTATTTTCCATTTTCAAGGGACTAGAGCTTTGCATTTCTTGGAAGCATTGATCAGTGTAAGTACAGGTCGATCAAGGCTTTTGTATTTGCATTTAAATGTTAATCAATCACGTTTTATTAAAAATTTAAGGCAAGTGTGAGAATGGAAAAGTGTATGGGTCTGTGCTTATGACAAAGAAGTCAAGTTGAGATCCATTCAGATATGACTTGAGAATTTCATAATATGTGGAATATTGACAATCTCTACTTTGCAAGATGAGAAAGTGCCTTCCATCATGTCTGGACAAATCAACAGTGCATCTAAGCATTCCATTAACCATTCCACAAACAGTTATAGTAATAATTATTATCATTTAAAGTGTTTCAAATAATGCCATTTAAAAATATGCACTTTTTTTTACTGTGGTAACATATACATAACAAAATTTACCATTTTAACCATTTTTAAATATACAGTACTCTGACATTAAGTACATTTACATTGTTCTGCAGCCATCACCACCATCCACTTCCAGAACTTTTACATCTTTCCAAACTGAAACTCCATACCTGTTATACAGTAACTCCTTATTGCTCCCTCCCCTGAACCCCTGGTAAACACCATTTTTCTTCCATCTCTATGAATTTGACCACTCTAGGTATCTCATATATGTGGAATTATACAATATTTGTTCTTTTGTGACTAGCTTATTTCACTTATCATAATGTCCTCAAAGTTCATCTATGTCATAGCCTGTGTCAGAATTTCCTTCCTTTTTAAGGCTGAATAATATTCTATTGTATGTATGTACCACATATTTTGTTTATTTATCAACAGACACTTTGGTTGTTTCCATCTTAGGGCTATTGTGAATAATGTTGTTATGAACATGGGTGTACAAATAAAAGTTCAAATCGCTGCTTTCAGTTCTTTTGGACATAGACCCAGAAGTGGAATTGGTGGATCACATGGTAATTCTATGTTTAATTATTTGAGAAACTACCATACTTTTCTTCAGAGTGGCTACACCATTTTATATTCCAACCAGCAATACACTGTGTTCCTAAAAGACTTTTTTAACTGAAAGTTAGTAGGAGAAACACTGCAAAATGTTAGAAAAGAAAGCAGGGTTATGAAAAGCCAAGTGGAAGAAAGTTAATTTTCTTGCTCTCCCTTTTTAATTCTCTAAATCAGAAGAGTTTCCCAACTGATGAGCTTCAGATATGTTGTGATGCTGATCCTCTAAGCTCTGGTGTAGAGGGGAGAGGTAGACTGTGGAGGATGGGGTGCTGGAACATCAGGCAGGGCCTGGGGCTAACAGCCTGAAGTTTGGAACAGTCTCCCCCATGTACCGGTGTGTGCCTAACAAATGTTATCAATTTCTATGTAGGCTAGTATATGAAAAAGTTTAAGATGCCCTAGGGGTAAAGCCAGGATTAAAATCAGGAAAGGATGTAAAGGTATAAAATATTTGTTCAACAGTAGTGCTTATTGAGCACCTGCTCTATTCCAGTGCCTAGGTCACAATGTGGGGATACTGTCAGATAAACAAGATAGAAACATGATGCTTTCAAAGAACTCAGTCTCTTGAAGCTGAGGTATAGGTAAATAAGCAGTGAAATACAGTTTGTAAAGTAATCTACTGAGGAATGAGAAAACTACAAAGTGTTACATGTATATCCCAGCCCCCAGCCCCCAGCCATTCAGATCTTGAGATTTGAAGAGAGATCCCTCTGAACTCTTCTCATTTTCCCTGCCATGGGAGGCCAAATGTAATACCCACTTCCCATTTTATGGGACGTGGATGCTCAAGGTAAGTTGGCCATGTCAGAAGACAAATGGACTGTATGGATTGAATGTAGCCACGTGTTAAAAATTTTAGAAGTAGTGTTTGATGGATAAGGTGTCAGGACTTAAGAAAATACTTTGCATTACAACAGAGAAAGAATTATGACAACTCAAGGAAGCCATCCCTGAGGACTTCTCTCTAACTGCTCTCCAGGCTCAGTTGGCTCTGATTCTCCCTGCTGTCAGCACCCTGGGTTTATTTCTCATGAGAACCGCATAATACTGTGGCTGTTTGATTATTCACCTAACTCTCCCATTTATCTCTGAGTGTCATGGTGGAAGGAATCCTACCTAGAAATACTTGTTGGATAGATAAGTAAGTGGGTAGAAAAAGAGCTATAAAATAATTGGGACCATCTACATGAAGTAGTCAAGATACTCACAATAACTTAGAGAAATTGTTCTTGGAATTTAGACATTAAATATCCACTGTTGGGAATTCTGACAGCTATAAAATGGTGGCATGGTACTACCACAGTTCTTCCACTGCAGCACAATAATTTCCAACATGTCCTGTTAGATCTCTTCTCTAAAGTCTTCCCCTCCCCACCCCCCCAAAATAATCGATATAGGACTGAATGTCTACATAGGTTGCAATTTTCTGAGTTCATGACATTATTGTACTTTTTTGTTAAATGGGTATAATCTAGCAAATGAGACACAGAAATATTGCCAGACTTTATCTGGAGTAATTTTAAAAGATTATCATAATTAGCACAATCATCTCAATTTTTCATCCAACTATGATTGCTTATATTATACATACGTTTGATTTGAGGTAGAAGGGTGATAGAAAGGTCTCATTTTAGCTTTCCCATTTTTAACCAGAAGTAAGATTATTTCTAAAAAGTCAAAAAAGGATATCCCAGAAGAACTTAGGAAATATGGAATGTGGACTGTGGTAAAAAGTGCTTTGGTGATAAACATTTTGATGTGAAATGTTGTAAAAGCATACACATCCTAATGGGAAGAGGATAAGTAATATCTTTTTAACGCAGAGCATCAGTATTCCAATCTGGCTGGAATTCTGGAAAGTGCTGGAAATTCCCAAAGCGAAGTGCCGGATGTCATTTCTGGATCCCGGATACGTAGGCTTGGTTGCTAAGAAGATGATGCCTTCTCCCCTTTGCCACACTCATCTGACACCTGAGCAACAGGGAGTTGATGTAAGCAGAGCAGGGATCTAACAATGTCAACTGTGCTGACATCATCCTAGCTGTGTGGGGCTGATGGGAATTCAGAATATCAAACATCATATCAAGGGCAGCGACCAGGTGTGACTCATTTCCCTGGAGAAGCGGGAGAGAGGAAGGGAGAGGGCAGGATTATCTTACACTGACACACACACAGCCTTTCAAACTGAGCAATTTGACTGGCTTGCTTAAAAGCAGCAAAACCTTGTTCTATCATCTCCCTCATTTTTCTACCGGAAACACTTTGTGTTCTAGTCCAGTGTGTTTCAGTATAGAATCGAGCATTTCAACGTCATAATATATTAAAATACACGTTCCTTAGGATCATTAATTTCTATTTTACGTAAGCCCAACTATGAGAACAATTCATACAAAGAATTTTGCTTTTCTGTATTTTCCCTTCAGCTATCACCTAGTGAACTGTTGAGATATCACTGAATTGAAAATAGCTGAACAAAAGAGCATGCTATAGGGCTGATGACATTGCTTTGGGATTGCTAAATGAGCACAGTGCTTCGGTATCTTAGCAGAGTATATTGCTTGGTGTGGGAGGAGGGGATGCACAGTGAATGTTTCTTGGGTGAATAATATGAAAATCCTGTAAGTTTGTGAGAGTGGGTGCCAATATATAGGCTCTCACCTACTTTATGGACTTGATTATTTATAAATTGCCTTTAAGGAATAATGGGCAGTGAAACTGGGCAGTGATTACTGGTACAGTAATCATTTTGGTATTAATAAAGGCACTGGTTTCACAAAGTTCTTGTGCATTTGGAACATTTCATTAGAATGATGGGGCTAGGGCAATTAAATTAGAAAGGAATGCACATCAGAGCAGTCAAAAAGCCTTCTGCTTCCAAAGATTTAGTGTTTATTAGTAACCCAAGAGGTAGAGTAGGACAACTGAGGGTTGTATGCTCTCCAAAATGATCCCAGTGTGTCTTATCACTCTGTGGAATACTAATTTATCTGTGTCTTATGTCAGCCATAACATGAGGAACCAAAGAATAATAATTATTGTTACCTTGTACTCAACGTTAGAAAAAGAAAGTACCATTTATTCTTTCATTCACTGTCAATGTTTAGTAAAATGACATATGCATGACAGATTGTGAAACGTATTGGAATCGATGTATATTGGTTGTGATCTGTGTAGACTGGACAGAATCAGGATGATGTGTTTCAGATCAGTCTATAGGATAGTACTTGTACAGTTCAGATGGTGTTGGAAGCAATGGGAGGGGAGAATATAAAAAGGAGGGGTGGTTTCTTTAGGATGATATCTAGAATGACATAAAGAACTCCAGGTTGTTGTTATGAGATAATAAGTAAGTTGATAAGAGAGATGAAAGCATGTTATCATGTTCCTAAAGGCATCTTAAATGTCTGAAGCAGATGTTCGGAAATGTAGAACAAACTTATATTTCATTTCCTCTCCTTTGAAAGTTACTTGGTAAGGGATTTCTCTGTCTACTCTCCTTTGAAAGTTACTTGGTAAGAGATTTCTCTGTCTCTTTGTCTCCAATCGTAATTCCTAATAGGGAGACTGAGAATCACACAATGATTGCTAGTAATGTTTGATGGTGATGATGATGATGATGATGACGATGAATTTGTGCACCCTAGACAAGTGATCCTCAAACTGGCTCTGAGGGTCTTCTAGAATGTCCCAAGGGAGTATCTCCATGTTCCTGAAGAGTTGCCATCATACTATTCCCTGCATCATGACTGCTATAAAAATCCCCTCATATTTTCTCCTTCAGTTTCCAGAAGGACCTACCTGATAGTTGTTATGGGTCCCCTTTGGGGATGACATGATGTGCTGCTACAGGGTAGAAAGGGTAAAAAGATATGAAATCATTATCCTTGATACAGAATATTACTTCAGTTGAGAGCATGTGGTTATCACTATTTTATAAACCATGTGGACTAAGGCAGATCTTCTCCATGTGCACCCCACAGAGAGAAAATAGTATTGCTTATCACCAATGGACCGAACAACACTCTAGCATATCTCCCCTTGGGGGTCAACCTTAATACTCAGCCTGAGATGTGAAGGAAAACTTTTGGCGCTATAAGGGAGCAATTTTTATAATTGCTCAGAAAATTCCTCCTCTTAGGTTTTGTTTAGGGAATGTACGATTGGTGGTCATGTCTACATTTCTTTTGAAGGGAGACATAGTTGTTTCTCTCTTCAAATAATCATATCTAGTAAAGAAAGCTCCTGTATAGTTCTGCTGCCATAGGATGCTGAATTAGAACAGATGTAAACAAAGAATATGGAGTTCTTGAAAACTTCTTGAGCTTAAAGTGTAGAATAGAGATCAAAACAGTTATAAGCAGAGTTCCCTGTTACTTTGCTGACTACACAGGGTTATAAAACTATTATTAGCCCCCTTCTAGGTCCTTTATGATAGAATTGTATAATCAAGGATTATTATTAGAGTTGGGCTTACTTATTTGTCTTGAAAATTCTACTATCTATGAGATTCGGGTAGTGTATATTAAGATAAATGGGAGGTGAATTTGCTATGTATGCACTAAAACTGCTGTCATAAATAGAGTTCAAAATACAGAGGTTTAAACAAGACAAAGTTTATTTCTCTCTCATATAATAGTCCAGAGTGGTAAGGTGACTCTGTCAATCTCAACCTCAGTCTTTTATCTCAGTGTGCAAGAGAACAATTCCATTTCTCTCCATCTTCCAGGCAGCCAGTGGAAAGGAGGAAGGAGTCAGGGGAGTGCATGTCCGATTGTTTTAAAAACAAGACCTGGAAGGGACACATATCACTTCTCACATCCCATGTGTTCGAGTTTATAATATGGACAGATTCACCTGCAATGAAGGCTAAGAAAGATCTTTAAATACTCAGGTAAAACTATTGCTATGGAGAGCAGATATTGGAGACAACTAACAGTTGTCCACAAGGCCTATTGCCAAGTCCCTAGGACATCTGGGTTTGGAGGATGCTGAGAGATATCAAGCGACTCTTCTATAGTGCTCTTCAAGGCACCTTTATAGCCTAGAAGAGTCACTCTAACCTAATGGAGAGTGTAGTAGGTTTGTGACTGTTTCAGTATTCAGAGGAGGAGCACCTATGGGAAGGTGATACTATGTGCTGCCAGGAGAAATTGTTTCACCTGGTGACTCCCAAGGTAATAATTGCAAATTGTGGCCCTAAAAATCCCTTAGAAGGCCTAGAAAGGAAATGCATGCTCTCAAGAGAGGCTAAGGAAGCCCAAGCATTAGCCAGGGAATGATAACAGGGATAGCCAATAGCCTTGGAAGCTGAGTCATGAGGAGAAGGGAGACTTTGGGAGCGTTAATGTGAGAGGCTGATGGACAGAAAAGTGTAGTGTATAAGAGAAAAAGCCTTGGGGACATTGATCTGCACCCTGTTAACTCTTTAGTCAAGAATGCTGGGAGTTCTGTTTGGGAAGTTTCCAAAAGGCAAAAATCTAGAAGCCAGTAATAGCCAAGGTTCTAAGAGCAGAAGAACTACCAGATTGGGCCAAAGAAGACTTGGAGGCCACAGATTTCTTTCTGCTATATGAGTTGCTATGAAGGGGAAAGGGCATGCCAATCACTTTAGGGGAAGTTGTAGCTAGCTTTTACAGAAGCTACTTGTTAGAGAGGATGATTACTTCCACTAGCAGCATGTTGATCGTAGTCATAGGAACACTGGATCTCCAGTGATTATAGATTTTGGAATAAAATCTGCATAAGATAATTGATGAAGGAGGTGGTACTAGAAAGGGATTGGCAGTTATATAATCCTTTAGAAAAAGCCAAATTAAGTGGAGGCATGTTGTTAGCTAATGTGACTGGTTCCTTAGGGGTCCCACTGTTGCCCAGAAGACTGTCATACATTCTGTATAACTTTAAGAGATATAGGATTTGCCATAATGGTTTCAGTTAAAAACATGCCATGGTGCAAAATTACAAGGATTTCACTAATCCTAGAAAGGTCAGATGTCTATGGCTACAGACATGTGGCATGGTCTGCAGAGCTGGTGATGGTGGTGGCTGGCAGGGCAGGGTATAATATGGAAGGGAAGTTAAGGGTGATACACACAGAACCCGCAGTTAATCCATAACATTTTCCTGGTTCAAGCTGTCTGTGAATCAGTGTTCTTCCAAAGGTAAATAAAGGTTTGAGGATGCCTTAATGCATTTACATTACGCTGAGAATCTGTGAAAATCCTTGTCCTATTTAGCTCTCACAAGGCCCTCTGGAATAATCTTAGATTGGCAGAGGTCACTGGGTCTCCAGAACTTGTGAGAAGTGAGTTCTGACATTGATGCGAAAGTATCCATAGATCCCTTCAGCCTGGGCTGTTTATAATCTGAACCCTGACGTGGTTTTTTGTCTCTGGGCCTTAGCCAAAACAGTGCCCCAGGCAGGCTACACTCTGCAAAAGGTGCAAAGAAGAGGTGTTTCCCCATCCAGGTAGAAACTACTTAATACATTCCTACAAGCTTCATTGCTAAGACAATAGTAGACTGAACCCACAACTCCTAGAGGATTTATAATTATTTGCTCAAATGTTGTCGGTATATTTTGTACTTTTTGTAGCAATGGAGTCCTGTCAAAACGGTGTGCAAGTGACCAGGTCTTTATGTTATTAAGATAGTATTATGATGATATTTGGCCAAGGGATCCAGAATATCTACATCCAGATCTTTACGAGCCATTCTCATCTAGGAAGACTCCAAGAAAGAGTTACACAGAGGAGGCAAATCAATGAAAAGCAACATATTGTTATCATCTAGAGCTTTAGATCCAAACTCCAATGCAGAACTCTGGTGCATTTAGCTGGACTCTGTGAAGAAGTCCTTTACTTAAGCAATGTATATATTGAATGGCCTAAAACAAGAGGCTGAAAGGCCCACTTGCTTCATTTTCACTTCCCAGCTAAAACCTGGGCTTGGATATTACAATTCAGGCCTCACACACCCTTGAGAAGCAGAAGGGAAAGCAAGGTCGAGAGACCTAAGTAAGGTGGGTAAGAGTATGAATTTTTGGATCATATTTTAAATCTCCAAATTCCTGGACTCAGTGTCCAAAAAGGAACCCAAAGGCCATTCCTAATTGCTTTGAAATTTTCAACACTTGGAACTGAGTCCTAGTGTGCGTCCTCTTATTTGACCAATTTAAATCAGCCCACCTCCCATTTGAGGGTGCAGAGGAAAGAGGGCACTGGAGAGGATATAGGCAGGAAAGGGTTATCAGTGTGCCCAAGAAGTCCACGAAGCTCCTTTAAGAGGCCCTTAGTTACCTCATTCTCTCCAGAAATATTATATTGCTCTTGGCATAATGCAAATTGAAGAAACAGGCCACATTTATTGGATATTCCCAATTGAGAACTCTGCATTTATGCTTCTGGCTTTACCTGGGCTCATTATAGCATAGATTCAGTGGATGAATACTGAGAAGGGGTGAATGGAAAATACTTGGGACCCCACCAACAGACACAGTGTGTGGCTCAAATCCTCACAGTAATTTCAATGGCATAATGTAAAATAGAACCCAGAGCTTTCCCCATTAAGGTCATTGCCCTGACCAGATCAAGCTTTTCCCCTTCCTTTGAAGAAATGCTGCCTGTGGTGAGTTCTGCACGTATGCTTTAAATAGCTCATTATTTTCTCACAGGATCTTTTGCTAATGTTTAGTCATTTAGATATTATTTCCCTGATACATATTTCAATATTTTCTTTGTTATTTTACAACATTAATTTTGTTTTAAATCCCATATCTCCTGAAGCGCACCCTTTTCTTGCCTGGGGTTATAGTTTTCCACTTGGCACTTCCATTTTGATTGACGGATTGAACAATAAAGGTTCATCTTTGTACAAAAGACAATTTATTATTTATGCAAATCAGAGAAATGTGTAGCTTTTTGCAGTGTGTGGGAAATGGAAGGAGTGAATATACAGCCCATCTGATTGATAGTTATATTAAAGGTTATAGTCAGTTAAATAAGTCCCTTTGGATTGATATGATAAGAGCCTTAGGTTTTCCTTGAAATATTATTTCAGTAAATATTTGGTGTTTATAATTTATTGCTTATCCTGATGTATTTTCCAACTGCTGTCCACCAAAGGATCACAATAGGAATATTGCTGTAAAATGTTAATTGTTGAAAATGTGTTTTGAAAAATAATATCTAACAAAACTATATTTTTGAAAATTGTGTGCTTCCTAAAACTAAATATTGACATTTAAGTTCCTAGGTTATTGCATTGATCTTTCTCCGGTGGCTCTGAAAAAATCCCTTCAGGCAATATTATTTAACATAATTGGCTTCTTAGCAGACTGAGAGATAAGGAACAAAGTAATCTAGTGTTCCAGTTTGGAACTGGAATGTCATATATACAATGGCCAAGCTGTGATTTCCTCTATTACAGGGACTGGTATATTTTTCTAAGTTGAAGTATTCATTATTTTCTTTTCTTTTGAATCTTAATCCATCATTAGTATTAGAGGATACTTTCTAAAAGAAAATAAAATACTACTCCAAAAACACACTGTGAAGATTGATAATAATAATTCTTTTTTTTTTTTAATGTCATCAGGTTGCTTTTAACTTTTTTTTTTCCATTTGGTTAGAAGTATTTTAGAAGTTGAAAAGCATAAGTCTGAGTAATATCCTGAAGTAGTGACACTAATTCACTGTTTGAATCGGCAACAGTGACTCATCTATTTTTCCTACCTTCTATTGAATAGTATCTAAATCCTAAAAATAACCCTTTTATTCACTGTCAACATTTATACCCATTTAGAATTCCTGAGTCCTCAAACTCACATTGAAATAATAATAAATTGCCTTTACAACATTAAAACTACTTTGTAACATACGGTTTTTTGGGGGGGAAATAAAATGGGCCATCGGAAGTATCTTTAAAAAGATTATGTGATGGGATAGCTTTCACACTGCCCAGTCCCATCAAAATACAAATGCTGGGGACTTCACCATGCTCATTGCTACCAATTAGCTTTTGGGTATCAGGGTGCACACCATTTTTTTCAGGAGCTTACAGGTGTCCTGGAGATGTTCATACCAGAAAGCTCAAATGGAATTCAGTCAAGTCACAGGTTATGGTTTTGTTTTTTGGTGGTTTTTTTTAACTTTTTATTTTATATTGGAGTATAGTTGATTAACAAAGTTGTATTAGTTTCAAGTACACAGCAAAGTGACAATTCAGGACATCATGCAGGACTTGACAGAACTGAGTAGGATATCCAACTTGGGCCTCAGCCCATGTGTTGTGCTCAGTTGAATGGCCACACATAGTCTGCGTATATGGGTTTGGCCTCCCGTGTGGATCCCCTTTAAGGGATATTCTAGGTCTTTCCCCTTAGCTTTAGGTTCTATCCATCTCATCTATGGTCATGCTCCATCCCATTCTTTCTCCCTCCTGCCAATCTGTGTACCCCTCATTCAGAGATCCTTGGTCAGAAGTCTTCTGGGACTTTCTATCTATTGTCTATCCCATCTACTGTTACATGTAAATCTATATCTTGCCTGTTTTTCAAGAGCTTTTCTGCTCTTAACAAATTTTACTTTTTGCAAATCCAAATTTGTATGAATCAAAGCTATTGTCAAAATTATTGGGTTTTTTTTTAAGATTTATTTTATTATTTATTTTTTACTTTATTTTATTTTTGGTTGCGTCGGGTCTTAGTTGTATCACGCAGGATCTTTGCTGAGGCATGAGGGCTCTTTCGTTGCAGTACGCAAGCTTCTCTCTAGTTGCGGCGTGCGGGTTTTCTCTCTCTAGTTGTGGTGAGCGTGGGCTCCAGGGCATGCGGGCTCTCTAATTGAGGTGCGCGAGCTCAGTATTTGTGGCCATAGGCTTAGCTGCCCCGCAGCTTGTGGAATCTTAGTTCCCTGACCAGGGATTGAACCCAAGTCCCCTGCATTGGAAGGTGGATTCTTTACCACTGGACCACCAGGGAAGTCCCCAAAACTACTGTTTTTGAAGAGGGCTTTAAGAGACCATTTGGAAGTTAAAAAAAAAGAAAAGAAAAGAAAAGAAAAGAATAATGACTAGCTGAACTTTTTGTACTCCTACTATAAATATGCCAATTCCCCTTTAGGCGCACCAGGAGAAACTCATGTCGAAGGGAAAGAAAAGCACAAAGAACAATCCAGGTTTTTATTTACTGCATTCACTATACTTTAGAGGTACATATTCTTAGTACCTCTAAAGTACAGAGCTACTATACCCAGGCAGGATTAGTGAAAATAAACACTTTGGTGAAATTATTGAATTACAAAGATAAAGAGAAAATTTTTCAAACTTTCAGAGACTTAAACAAAACAACACACACACACACACACACACACACACACGAATACCAAACATACAAGACCCTCCAGTTTATTTAAAAAGGAAAATGAGACTAGCATGAAACTTCTCATCTCCAACATTGGAAGCTAGAAGATAATGGCACAATATCTACAGCTTATTAAAAGAAAAGGAATGTGATCCAAATAAAATGATTAAAATATTTAAAGAAAATTTAGAAAACTGTTGTATGATCTTACGCCTGCAGGACCCTAAGAAAGCAAACTCAGAAACCATAAAGGAAAAAATATATATATTAGACTACATTAAAATAAAAGTGTTTGAGTGTTAATAAATTCCATAAACAAAGTTTAAAAATAACAAAGGATTGACTGGAAAAAATTATTTGCAACCCAAATTATAGACGAAAAGCTAATACAATTTGATTCTACATATTGATAAGAAAAAAGATCTAATAGAAAGATGTACAAAAGGTATAAATAACTATGGGAAGAGAAAAATCTAAGTGGTCTGTAAACATTTATTAAAATGTTTTACCATATTAACAGGAAAATAAAAATTAAAGCAGCAAGATGATATTCTCTACCCATCAAATTAGCAAAAACTACAGAGTTAGATCTAGTGTTGTCAAAGATACAACATAGATTGCTTTGGCACCTGGCAACGTGAAGTGCTACAACCTTGCTATGAAAAATAATCTGGGAATTTCTATTAAAATTTAAAAACACATATCCATGACCCAATGACTCCCCAGTGGAGATTCATCTAGGAGAAATAAAAGCAGAATGTAGGCCATATGCACAAGAATGTTTTACTGTGGTGCTATTTGAAGTGACAAAAGTTTATAGAGAAGATTTGATTGACTATCAGTAGAAAGATGGTAGAATAAACTAATGCATAGTTTTGGACCATCTTGTAACTTTTACCAGGAATGAGTTAAGTCCCTTATCTATCGACCTGATGGAATGTCTATAATATACTATTAAGGAACAGTATTCATTGATGGGTAATATGTAGTGTTTGCGATCCCATTTTTATAAAACAAAAAAATGGCAGCCACCACAAAACACTCTGTATATGTATATTTTTGTTTGTAAATAGATGTGTGGGTGTGGGGCAAGGTATGGAAAGAAAAATAAACTGGTTAGCTTAGGAAAGTGGGAATAAAGGAAGGGTAAGGAAAAAGACATCTTTTTTTATGACTGCTTTTTTTCACCACTTCTTGTATTTATCTTGTATTTATAAATTTAAAAAAATTAATACATTTTGAAAATATTTATTGTGTTTATTGGATGTTTGTATTGAGAATATTGAGAAGGGGTCTATTATTTTGACTTTCTAACCTATGATCCAATCTATGGAACGTTTTTGCTGAATGCTTGAGATGTGACAAAAATTCATAATGCCTAAATTTTTAGGTTCTTACAATACAATTTATCCTATTAATAATGAAAAGCTATTTTAATCAACCTATAACTGTTAGGGTATAAACTCCTTGAGAGCAGGGTCTTACATATTTCCCTATCTTTCTCAGGATTTTGAACAACATTCGTTGAAAATAGGCTGAATGAAAGTATCTCCCAAATTATATCTTTAAAAAAAAAAATGACCATGTTCCTTCCAGACATCAACAAAAGAGTAAAATGGATTTTATTGTATTTAGAAAATCAACAATTGCAGTATGGATTCAAATATCACTGTTTGATGCAACCAGCTTGAATCGAAGGATGCTTCAAATCCCTCTATGCTGGAGATAAATACACTCAAGGCTTTGAGAGTGTCTCTTGAGGGAATTCAGAATGAGGCAGACTCTCAGCTTTACTTCACGATTTTAACTATCAAAAGAAGTAAGGTAAGACCATCTTGTAACCAAGTGAGGATTGCTGGGCCCAATCTATGAGTTAATTTTAGTCACCAATTTTAAACAAACTTAATTTTAATGCTTTAAATGATTTCTGTGAAATGTTGTATATATTGTCAAGTCTTAAAAGAATCATTATGTCTCATATAGCTTAGTGATTCAGAGTGTGGGCTATATATCTAGCCTGCTTGCATGTAAAACCAGCTCTGCCACCTACCATCTCTGAAACCTTGAGCAAGTTCCTTAATCTCTGTGTGCCTCAGTAGCCTCTTCTGCAAAATGGGGATAATGAGAATACGTACATCCTAGGGTTGTTGGGAAAATCTTAGAAGAGTTTCTGGCACATAGGAACGCTAAACAAATGATAGTCACCAATATTTATCATATGCTTGATAATTAGGATTAGTACAAATATGCTTAGAGAATATGGCTTACAAGTCAGAAACATGCAGAGACTTGGATACTGAAAATGGTCTTTCATAAATGGTCTCTAGCGGTAGAAAAATCTTGCATGCACAGCTCAGGTATTCAAATTTTTGAAGTCTTCTCTCTTTTTATATTATTTCCCATTTTTCTCTTCTTCTCCTCAAACCCAATGGAAATTCTTTGGACTTCCTTATTCTTGTGTTTACAGCTACCATGATGGGCTTATGTATTAGCTATGTATTGCTTTGTAACAAATTATCATGAAATTTAGAATCTTGAAAAAACAATAGGCATATATTATCTCACACAGTTTCTGTGGGCCAGGCATTCTGGAGCAGTTTAGTTGGGTGATTCTATCTTAGGGTGTCTTAGGAGAGTGTAGGCAAGATGTTGTCTGGGGCTGTAGTTATTTGATGACTTGACTGGGGTTGGGGGATACACTGCCAAGATAGCTCACTCATGTAGTAGACAACTTGGGGCTGGCTGTGGACAGGAGGCTTTGGTTTCCCACCATGTGACCAACCCATAGGACTGCCTGAGTGTTCTTTTTTTTTTTTTTTTTTTTTGCCTGAGTGTTCTTATGACATGGTTGCTCCCTTCCCCAAGAGCAAGTGATAGAAGAGAACACAAAGTGAAAGCCACAATATATATTTTTGAAGACTTTTAATTTTTTTAGAGCAGTTTTAGTTTCACAGGAAAATTGAGAGGAAAATACAGAGATTTCCCCACATACTCCCTGCCCTCACACATACATAGCCTCACCCATTATCAACATGCCTCACTAGAGTGGGTGCTTTTGTTACAAATTGATGAAATGACATTGACACATCATAATCACCTAAAGTCCATACTTTACATTATGGTCACTCTTAGTGTTCACAGTATCTCTCATGACTTCACCTTGTAAGTCATATTCTATCATTTCTGCAGCAACTTATTGGTATTCAGTGTGGGAGAGAATTACACAAGGGCATGAATACCGGGAGGCAAGAATCCTTAGGGACCATCTTGGATGTTGACTACTACAACATTTTACCTGTTTCATATATTTTATTCTTTCAGTTAGTATATCTGTGCATTATCTCTTACAGCCAACGTACTACTAGGCCAGGTGCTGTATTGAGGCATAAAGATGTGTGAGTTGTGAGTTCTGCTCTTAAAAGCTTCATACTTGGTGGGGAGAATGAAATCCCCACTTGCATAGTTATAGTACAAGGAAGTATGGAATATATATCAAGGAAGTATTGATATCAGTAAGCTCCTTAGATGTTCAGAAGAAGAGGAATAATTCCTGGTTGTAGCTTCAGATGAAATGGAATGTAATCTGAGTCTCTAAGGATGAAACAGAATGCTGTGAGTGGCGACAAGGGAAAGTGCATCTCATGCAGAATAAACAATGTGAACAGGATCACAGAGTCGAGAAAGCAACCTGAATTTAGAGGCCAGCAACCAGGACCCTTTAGAGTAACATTTTATGTAGGCAAGTAAAGGGAGAGAAAAGTAGACAAAGGCCAGTTTATCCAAGTCCTTAGAAGCTGTAAAAGTTTAAACTTTTAAAATCATTCAGTAAACAATGGGAGCTTATGGAATTTTTTGTTTTTTGGGTTTTGTTTTTTGTTTTTTTTTTTTTAGCTGACAAGTAATGTGATAAAAAGGGTCTTTTAGGTTACTCTCAAGGAGGAGTTAGAGAGGGAGAGATCGGAGACAGAGAAACTGGGTAGGAAGAACTTCTAATAGTCCTAAGGAGAGCAGGTAAATACAACAAATGCTGTAGTAAGATTATAAAGCAACAGACAGGAATAATCTTGAAGGGGGAATTTGCATAATTTAGCATCTAGTTTGGTACTTCATTTGAGGAATCTGCCCCAATAACTTGGTTTAAAGAGGAAGATGATGAGTTTGTAATAGGATGGTGACTTACAAAGGACTAGAAGACCCCCTTCTATGCTCTCTTTCCTTTTTCCCACACTGAGGCTGAGTCTTCCTAGGGAATCCTAGCACTGAGGTGAGGAAAGAGTGCAATGGGGGACATAAAAAGGCTAGAACCTCAAGAAATTGAGTTGAATTAGTCGGCGCAAGATTCTGTTGAGCTCAGTTGGTAACTGTAATGGTGGGCAAGGAATGGGAAGATGAGAAGATTCCGGGATGAGATAATATAGTTGAGGTCACATGTTAGGGATCATATGGACATGGTTTCAAGTTCAGCTCTCCATTTCTAGCAGAACTAACTATTTAATTTTCAGGAACCTCAGTTTCCTAATTTTTAATGGGATTCATAATAGGGTCTTGTGAAGTTTCAATGAAATGTTTGACATGTAGAGCTCTTGGCATGGTGACTGGCAGGTAGTAAACCCTCTATAATAAACAGTAGGTTTATTGAGATGGTGAACTTTATGCTACTGCAATAGGAGATTGATATTGTCCCAGGATGTTTTAGGCCACATCAGCAGAATTACTGATCTCTTTTAGAATTTGATTAGTCTCTTACTGCACATAGTTGGGAGAGATGTGTGTGTTTATATATTCAGAAGGTATCAGGTGAATATGCCAGCATGAACGTGCCAGTGTACCAATACTCTAATATTCATTCTCATTCCCTATGAACTTATGTTCTTGGTCAACGATTTTAAGTATAGTCTTCCCTTACTCCAAATTAACAAATGAGGGTTGGCATCCATCCAACTGTGGGATTCATCCTGATGGGAAGGTATATTAAGATGAATTTTGTGCTTATAAAATTATATATAAAATAATAAACATGATTTCTTAATGATTTATCTTTTCTTACAATTAACTAAGATTAATGGAAGGAAAGTTAGTATTCTTTGGGATGATTCATTAAATATAGGGATAAGTTTGTCAAGAATCTTTGAGTTGCAAGTGACAATAAATCCAATTCAAGCGGTTTAAGAAGAAGGGGTATTTATTGGTTCAACTAACTGGAAATTCCAAGGGAAAATGGCTTCTGGAAAAGGTGGATCTAAAAACTAAAAAAGCAATGGCTTCTGGGTTCTCTTTTTTGGTACTTGGCTCTGCTTATCTCTGGATTAGGTCTTTTCTCAGGCAATCTCTTTTAATGGCAATACGATTGCCAGAAGTTTTAGGCCTTTAATCTTATGTTTTTAGAAACCTCATCAGGGAGAAGGCATCTCCCTTCTTGTGGCTCCAGAAAATTGTCTCAGGATTAGCTCAGATTGTCTTTGCTATTATCATGTGCTCTTCCCGGAGCCAGTCGCTGTGGCTAGAGGAAGATCATGCTCTGATCGCCTTAGCCTGCTTCACATGCCTTCCCCTGTCACTGGTGATGGAATCAATTCTACCAAATGTCATGGATTGAAAGTGGGAGGGGGCATTTCCCAAAGAAAATCGGTATCATATTAACAGGGGTAGGGGAAGGGGTACTCTGAAAGCAAAACCTTCCCACAAAAATTTCCTATAATTCATGAGTTAAGTTGTTAGTCAAGATTCAGGCATAGGAGTGCCAAGTACAGCAAGTGAGAGAGCCTTAATCACTCTCCTCTCTGTAGGTTTTCTGCTTTTTAGTCTGCTAACCCTGTGATAGCACATCCTAGGCAGTCAACCAATATTTGTTGAATTGAGTTGAACCTGATTCAGACTCATGGTTTTCCTCAGTTGAATGATTCAGGTTTGCTCCCACAACTCATTCTATTAATTTTCAGAACCGTTTCTACAGATACATGGTACAGAACAGAAGATCAGGGGGTCTGAAAACAAAACTTACCTTCACATATTTTTCCAGGTTGACCCTATATTCCTCTCTTCCTGCCCTTCAAGCCTCTCAAAGTTTTTTCAAAGAAGGAAAAATGGATATCTCTGAATGACCAGTGGTTTTTAAGAGGAAGCCCTGGTGGAAAGTTGGAAAAACTGTGCCAGATGTAGAAAATTAATAGATGGATGAAAAAACTTAAGCTTCCCTAGATGAGAGAGAAGAAGACATCTTTTTCCAAGTGCTCTGGAAGGGCAGCTCAAAGCACTTTAATCTTTGATGAATGTGATTGAACTCTTTCTGCTACTCAAGGAAAAATAGAAGTGTTCACAAGGGCTCATCCTGTGCTGGCTCCCTGCCACCCATCAACCCTGCCTTCTGCATAATTATTAGGCCTTTAACTTTCTCTGATTCTACTATTTTAAAATCCCTCTTTCAGACAAGAAAATATAATTTTTGTATGAGACACATGTGCAAATGGAAACCAGGTATTACAGTAAGCTAACACCGGGATGAGAGCCAAGAATTTAAGGCTGGGTGCTTCATTAGGGGACTTGCACAGCTGTAAGTTTCCAATGTCTGTTCTATCATCTATCACTGCCTCTACTCCAAGAGTGCCTCCTAGCTACACTGTCCACATATCATGGAGGACGTACATGGCCAAAGATGCTGTGGTGTTACAGATCCACTGACGTTAGGATGAAGACCAATGGATAAAACAAGTCTTCTGGATCAATATGTGAGATATTTGCTAGTTAATTAAAATATTATATCTCTTAATTTGATGGTAAAATACTTACAAGTACACCAGAAAAGATGAAAACACAGCTCAACCGTACACCAAGACTGATAAACACCTTAATGCTTCTGTGTAGGAATACTCTCTACCACCTATGACACATATAGAACTGTTCTGAGGAAAACAGACACACACACAAATCAACTAACAAAATGATGGCAGATCCAGGCTAGAGAAGACCTGGAGAAAGATATTCACCAATCACCAGGATCTGTGCCTACCACAAATCTAAGGTATTTTTACCTTATATATATATATATTTTTTTTTTTTTAATAAATGAAGCCTATTTTATTACTTCAAGTGTTAATGATAAAAAAAATTTCAGCACAGCTGTTGCATTTAAAAAAGTGAAACTATATACTATGTTTCTAGCTTGGTAAACAGATGAACCTGATGTCTTTGAATGACATAACAATTGAGCATTGTACTGTACATCTTATGAAGACTCGTAAATTAAAGAACTACTGGTTTAAAGTTAGTGATTATGAAACAAATATGTATTCATAGTTTCAGCTTCTTTTTTCTTCCTTGGCCATCAGGTGCTTCCTCCATTTTACGTTTCTGGGTTGAAGGTTTTGGTCCTCTTTTCTTTTTCTCTGCCTTCTCCTTGTCCACTGTAGAATGCTGCTTTTGTGGTATCTTGATTGACACTACAATTTCCTAGGAATCCATCTACATGCATTCTGAGAGAGCATCCAGAGATCAGTTAAACATCAGAATAGGAGGAGTATTTGCATGTGTGTGCACGTGCATGTGTGTGTAGACAAATGTGGCACGTTCCATCTTGGAAGATGTACTCCTTAAAGGAATGTAGGTAGCAGTATATGCTGGAATTTCCATTTCCCATGTATTTTCTAGATTCAGAGAATCAGAGACCAACATACAAATGTGACAGATGCTGCCACCTTAGTGGAGAGGAGCTGCCCAGGTGAATGACTGCAGTGAAATGAGGAATGAGACTTTTTAGCCATGATTTAAAGCTGTAAATCCATGTGTGTATTTCTCTGTTTTCCAACTTTTTTAAATCATGAAAATATTATATTAAAAAGAATCAACTCCCACTGGTCCTACACTTTGCAATTTATAAAGCATATATTCACCTCTTTGATTCCTGAAATAATCCTATGAGTTAGGGATGGTAGATGTTATTCTACAAGTGGAGATGGCAAGGCCCTGAGAGGTGTTTAATATCTTGCTTAGCTTATAAGAAGGGAATGTTATCAAATGTTCTTACTCAAGCCCAGTTATCCTTTCATAGTTTCAGACAAACAAACCAACAACAACAAAGACAAACAAAGGGTTAAACCAAGGCCCACCAGAAATATTTGGAGCCCAAAACAGAGTGAAGGGTGGCAATGGCTATCTGTATGTCAAGGTAAGACAATGCTATGGAAAGAATGAACTAGGTAGGTAGAAGCAAGGGTGAAATGAGGAAGTTGGAAAAGACAGCGTTGTGGAATAGCTTTTGCTGTTGCTGTCATTGGTAGTGCCACTCTGTTTTTAACTTTTCAAAATCCATATAGACATAATACTTATTGTTGAATTTTTGGCACTCTTTTAAAACAATTGTTTGTTGTCTCTCATTTTCTCCCATGGCTTAAAAATAATTATATTAAGTTTTCCTTGCTACCAAGGCACCTCTCCATCCATAATCAGAAACTCCCAAACTTCCCTGTTGGTTTTGCTGAAACACCTGTAATAACCTCCCAACAATGTCTGCCCAACTTAAGTTGCAAACCCATGGGGCAGGCACTGGGAATAATGATCCATGCTGTAGCCTACTTTGAGATCAGACTTGTGGAATACCAAGCCTTGTTTTGCCCCCTTTATCCTGCCTGTCTTTATGCTCCAGTCCCCTTGCCCATCTAGCACTCTGTACCTTACTGGGAAAGTAAGGCTGCAGCCAAACAGGTGAGCATGGAGCTTTGTTTATAAAGGGCACATGAGTTTATCTCTCTGCTTCAGCTCCTTAGTGTCTGATTTCTCTTTCTACACATCTCTGCAAACTTAGGTCTGAATGTATGGTTTCCTGAAACCAGAAGCAGATGAAACTCATCGGGTCACACCAGTGCTGTTTCTGAGCTTCACCTCAAACCTCAGGAAACAAAGCCAGGCATAATATCCTCAGCTTTTATCTTCCTTTTATGCCTGGCCTGGAAAGTTGCAGATAGGATGCATCTAAAATTGGAGTTTAGGAGGAATACTTTTTCAAAGGGTTTTTACTGGGCAGGAAATGCCATATTTTAAAGGGTAGCCCTGTGTTTTTATAGCTGGTTCAGACATATGAAATCATTTAAAACCAGCATGAAAGATAACTAAACTTTCAGCTTATAAATTCACAGGATAGAAGAAAGAGTTGGCAATTATTTGGATTGTGTATTCACTGTAAAGAACCAATTAAAACATACATAATTCAGGATCTTTTGGACTTTTAGTGTGCCAACCAACAGCATAAATGGATTACAAAAATCATTTCTATTACTTTAAATATGTAACTGCAGCTATAGCTTCTGAAATGTTGAATGAACACATGAGGACCAAAGTTTTGGTCAGTACAGCATAAGCCTTGCAGTTGGCACCCCTGTGGTCCCAGCTTCTTTTCCTGGCACAGTGCTAAAACGGCACATACAACTTTCATCAGCACTAGCATGTTGTTCATTTAGCATTTAGGAAACACAGTGAATAGCAATTATCAGCCGAATAGCTGGGAAGTGAAAATGACCTAGTAATCAGAGTAAATATGCATTATGCAGTCATATTATAATGTGTAAATATTGGAGAGAAATAGCAGAACATGGACATTCAGAATCTTTCTTTTGAAGGCTTGTATGAACTCAAGCGCCGTCTTGGCTCTCCTGCATGCTTTTTGGATGACAGCTACTAAACATGCCGATTTGGTAAAGAGTAGGTCGTCCTCATCATTTGCTCACTTAGAGGTATCATGACCAGAAAAGGCATTGCACTGATTTTTATAAATCCTAAACTTGGCTCCCAATGACCAGTAGACATATGGCGAAATGACAGCAGCTTGGTGGAAGTTTAGACATTATAAACCTTGCACAGCCAGTTGCTTTAGCTGCTTATTGCAGTCCAACTGTATGTTAATATTACAGAACCCTTCTTCCTTTGTTAAGATTGGAAAATGCTATTTTGCTTATCAACAGCTTCCAAGCAAATCAGGTGGGGATAGTATCAATGTTGCAAGATGTTGCTAAACTGAGCGCCTGGATTGCATTCTGTGATACATAGGGGCACAGAAGAATAGGCAGGATCTTTATTTTAGAAGCTTATGTGAATATACGGGGAAAATTAGGATAGCTGATGGGACAAGTTCATTAGCAAGGTTCTAAACAGCAGGCACACATAATTTCCCCACTTTCTCTATTAAGGGCTAACAGACTTAGAATACATCTAATAATGCCTCCACAGCAGAAGAGAAAGGTGGGTAATGGTTGTAGTAGATGTTTGCGGTTTGGGAGGTACCCAATATCCTTCTCCCATTGTTTAAAGCTTCTTGATATTTTGGGGAGTAGAAGGGGGTGGATTCTCTCCCTATGTTGGGTGAAACCTTGATGAGCTGGCGAATTCAGGTACCTATTCCATCTCTATGGAATCATGGGCTTCTCTAGAGGTTCCCTCTGCCAGATTCTCTTTCTAGGATAGCCAAGCAGTAAGCATGTACCCTAACTGTGGCTAATCACACTCTCCTGAGAGACAAAAAAAGAAAAAAGAATCCACTCACTTCAGTAGAAGTGCATCTACTGAGATTCTGTTGAGACCTTCAGGAGCTACCTGCACTTGATTGTTCTAAGTTGGGTTCTTCAGTCTTCTCTTTGATCACGTGCATTGCCAAGTAGCATTTTAATAATATAGCTCTTAAATTAACTAGAGTTTTTTCTCTTCCTAGCAACCAAAGAACTCTAAATAGCTTTTTATAACCTGAAATACTGAGAATGACTACTTCTTATAAGAGCAGAGGGTCAGAAGGACCACCAAGTCTGGAGTGGATCTTTGGTAGAAACAGAGTCAGTTTGAATATGGAATTATAATATTTGGATTATCTAAATCATAGGGATAATCTTAATATTTCAAAATGGTGGTTCCTCCCATTTTTCTAGTCCTTCTCTACTTCATCCTGTCACAGCTTGATTAATTAGGATGGAGTTGAGCTATCTGTGCCTTCTGACCCTAATAAGACCCACAAACATAAGACAAAGTTACTTAGAGTGATCTTGATTCAATGTATACCTCAAACACTGTTATACTCAGTAGGCAAGGTTGCAAAGAAAACTGCACCGACTGTGACCAGATGAAATAATTTCCCTTGTCCGTAACTCAGCAGCAGTTAGGAAGTATTTTATTAATTTTTGAAAAGTCTTTAGAGAACCCTGAAATCAAAACATTTGTTAAGAAGGATATACAAGTTATTTGTCTTAGCTGCTATAAGGAAAACAAACAGAAGGTACAGTTTCTGCCCACAGAAAGCATATAACCTTTTTGAGGAGATTGCCAAATAAACAGACTTGAAAGTTCTTTGAGAAAGAAGATACATCTTTAATCTGGAGACACCAGGAAAAGCAAAATTGTATTCATTGAGAATTATTGCTGACTCTTAGCACCCAGCTGATTCCACAGAACTTCCCAGTCTAGGCTAGGCCTGGACAGCATCACTGCTTTGTCAGGCCAGTCGTTCAGCTGGTTTTACCCAGGATGGCCTCTATGAAGGAGGACTTGGGATGGTGATAACTAAATGATTTTAGTCTAAGGAGTGTGCGTGTGTGTGTGTGTGTAAGGGAGTGTCAAAGAGCGACTTATCAGTTTGCTGCGTTCCATGACCTTCCTTGAAAGCAGAAATGGAAGGCAGAGTGTTATCTCAAAGCAATGTATTTTGTAATGCTGTACATTGTTGTGAGGAGGAAATTTGTGAATGGCAATGCACAAGTAATAAACAACTATTTGAACTGAGGCTCAGGGGATGAGCACCCCTCTATCTACTTGTTCTCTCATAGTGCCCAAAGATGTCTGAATTCTTTTAGAACGTGCTGTTTGCTAGAGGTTTAATCTCTGACACTTGCTAGGTCTATCTGCGTATGGCTAAATCAGGCTGGATTGATTACATTTACTTTGCTCTTATTTCGTAGAATAAGGAAGCAGTAGAACCAGTATTTACAAGTTCCCATTTTGAGACAGCATGTGAAAGAATTAGGGTTCATTATAACATTTAACCCTTTTACTCACCTTCATTATAATAAAATATAGGAGGCAGAAACTGTTCTCCGTTTTTTTCAAATGGGGAGAAACGGAGGAACTTTTCAAATATAACTCAATGGCAGAGTCAGAATGGGAAGCCCAGTTTTCTGACTTCAAACAGCTTGTTTCACTAGGGCATGTTGCTTGCCTTTGAGTATAAAATAAAAATAGCCCAACTTAATCAAACTATGTTTGCCAAGTTCCAGTCTATAGGGAACTTTTATTTTTATAGCCAAGAGAAACAAACACTCTATACACGGCAGTATTGGGACAACCTATGCTATAGCTTCACAAATGGAGTACAAAAGCCCGTGGGCATATTTACCTATTAAGAGTTGTGTTGGAGAAAGAGAGCAGTCCACAAAGGTAAATGCATGACCACTCCACCCAGCTGGTAAAAATCTCTTGTTTAATTCTGAAGCTGAAATATCATTTGCAATGCTTTCCCTCTGCTACTATTTTTTTCAACATTAGTAAATTATAACTCCTACCAGGCAAGGCCTAATCTTGTCAGAGATAAATGCTTGTTGAATGAATAGATGAATAAATGAGTGAACAATCTTTAAGGTAAAAAAATTTTTTTATATCTTACCTGAGTAGGAATCAATGAGTATATAGACAAATTGAATCCAACTACAATGTAATAATAGTATTTATTGAGTGCCAAGCACTCTACTAGGTGCTTTATGTATATTAGTTCATTCAGTCATTGAAACAATTCTGTAAACTAGGTATTATTGTTAACTCTATCTCAAAAATGAGAAAAGAGGAGATCAGTGTGATCAAGTTTGTACTCATTGTCTCACAGCTAGCAATGGGAGGAAGAGGGATTTGAATCCAAAGCTAGTTCTTCTGTGATTAACTTATACACAAATAGCCATGAAAAATGCCAATTAGAGTATGAGTCTCCCAGCCAAAGCCCCTTACATTGACTACTATGTAGGTGAACACTTAACTCGACTATCCACACCATGTCACAAGGCAGGTTTCTTTTCTAGAGGGGCATTGGCTCGATTTCATTTAGAACACGGAGGAGAAAAATGGAAAAGTCAACAATTAAGCAGTCTATAGACAAATTATGGCATTTTAGAGAAAACATTGTAAATGTGAGCATTCCAATGTTGCTTATACTTTCTAGAGAAAGTTTAGTTCCTATTTTCCTGGGTAGTCCAGAGTCAGGGCAGCAATGTGAGAGCCTCACTCAAAGGTGCGTTCATTATAAAATGCAACCTTTTTCTGAACAGCTGTTTACCCTAGACTACAGGATAGCCCTCAACTTTCAGTCTAATGTTACCCTGACCTTGAAGTCCTTCTAACCTCTCAATGATAGGCTAGAGAGTCTTTTCTCAAGGACTTCCTATCACCTATCACATTGGCTTAATGAGACACTTTAATTTTGCCCACCTTTCTCCTTCAACTTCTACCTAAACACTGAGCAGGTAAATAACCTAGGATTCACAGTGAAAAGAAGGGTCACCTCCATTTCCCTTCTCCCACCTCTGGTAAAGTTGTGTTCTCTGTACCAAAGTTTGCTTGCTCTGGAGCCTGCCTTCATTCTCCTGAGCTCTGAGGCAAGAAAGGGCACATCAGAACATAGAATCTTTGTTTTCACAGAACAAGGTACTTGGAAAAGAAAAAGAGATCATTTTGATGTTTGGTGTAATTTGGCTTTTAGTTGAGGAAAATTTGTTTTGTTTTTGCACTTTTTTTGGTCAATACACATGAAAACCTATTCTGAAAGCTACTAGTCATCATTATCTGGCCCTAGCAACTCTGATCCAGGACAAAGATCCGAAGAAAATGTCATTGTGTGACATGACATGGTGCGATAAGGGCACCAGGATCAGGAGGTGAAGAGGTACCCTGGGACGTCTAGGGAGGGAAGGTAACGTGAGAACAAAGATGATCCAATAGATTTTGGAACTAGAGCTGCTTTGTATATATTGAAGCATGATTCTCCTCCAGTGTCCAATCACTTGTGGAGGCCACACTCTGGATGAAAATCTGGACAGTGCCCATTCTTACCATCTTACGATCTTGCGTTTAAAGAAAAAAGGCAATAGTATGGGCCCACAGCTCCACCATGACAGCTTCCCACAGAGTACCACACGTTTCCTTATTGGTGTAATTCCAGAAATATGTGTGATTGTTTCTGCTGCTTCTAACTTGACACGTGTGATCCACAAATCTCTAAGGAATTCTGCTCTGCTAAATATTCAAGAGGGTGTTTTACAGAGAGAAGAAAGGGAAATTAGCAGAGACAAAAAGGAACTGGGCAGAAGAAATAAAGCAGTTATGGAAATTTACAAAATAGGAAGGAACTTTTTATATACCAAAGAATTTACTGGATCCTTCCGGGAGAAACGAATCTACCATATCAATTATTAACAATTTAACCATTATTTCCATTAAACTATAGTATTTCAGAAAAGAGGATAATCAGCTTATGACAGCATGATTCCCTTATAATTCCTTTTTTTTTTAATTTAAAATATTTTTTGGATAAGTTATTTGGAGAAAGTATCCTGTTTCCTAGTGAGAGGAAAACCCCACCCCTTTTTACATGGTGTGATGATTCTAGTCCAAACGCGATGAGTTTCTGGAAATGGCAAGTGAGACACTTGTTGTCATGGTGATTGTTAATAGTTCTGACTCAGATATAGTGTTGCTATAGCAACTGCATCGAAGCCCTTGGGAGGTGGTGCAGTCTTTTTTTTTTTTTTTTTTTTTTTTAAAAAGAGGCCAGGAAGAACCATTTTAGTAGTTTCTTGCTGCACTGCAGTGACGAAGATTTCAAGGCTATTTCATCCAGATGAAAGATCGTCTAGTTCCTGCACTGATGAAGCAGATATGTTACACTGCAGGATAAATATAGTCCCATATATCTTAGTAGCAAGTACAATATCTGCCTGTTAATGAATTCTAATTTTCTGACTCTAATGGTTTCTAATAACACAGGTAGTGTCCAGTGAATATCTTGAAGAATCCTTAAATGTCACTGGCAATACAAGAAAGCCAAATGTCAAAGACCAAATAGTGCAAACTTATTGAGATGTAGACTGTTTCAGCTGAGATGCATCCCTGTAAGGGTAGGACACATGGCCAACAAAACATTTGGAAGATCCATTTTGGATGGTCTGGGTTTGGTTCTCTGCAGTGTATGCTTATATAACAACTTACATATACCCTCTTCTTAAAATAGTGATTGGCATACAGAAGACCCTCAATAAATATTGTGAGTGAAAGAATCAACTTGTTAGACAGTGGATAGTAGTGTTTACTTTTCCCTAAGACCACTCATATAATTTTGCACCATTCAAGGCCTTTGATACATTCTGGAATTTCAAAAGCAACCCCTCTGTGTAGCCTCTTTTCCAGTCAGTAGATCAGAGCAAGTCTTTAAAGACTCCTCACTGCTGAACCAGGATTTGAAAGTGTTGGGATAGCATCACTGACTGGACCCTAAGACTGCCTTTTCCCAATATAATCCACTATCAACTGCCCCGTTTTTTGTTTCCTCCCATGGACTCTTGAGCTAAGGTGTGTTTTCCTTCCTCCACTATAAAGCTCCCTTGAGGGCTAAAATAGTGCTCTCTTCATCTGTGCATATTTCATAGCACCTACATGGTGACTTCAGATAGCAGGAGCCCAGTAAAACCAAGTTAAATAAAATAAAAGGAAATTAAATGTTTCCTCCTACTGCAACTTACCTTTTGATTGGATTCCTTCTTCCTGCCTCTGATGGTAGCAACTAGTTTATATGAGAAAAGCATAGGTGTTAATGCAGATGGTTGGCATTAGTGGGAGAGTTGCCTTTTGGGTGAGAAGAGAGGAGGGCCTCTGAATAAGTTGAAGAAGCATTGAAATTCTCTGTTATCACACACCATGGAAGCAAGCTGCTTGTTCTGCTCATTTCAGATCTAGACCTGGTTCTGTATATACAGTAAATATTTGTGGTATGAGTGATTATCTTTTTCGGGAATCCATAAGCTTTATACACGAATTGTTGATTCCACAGAATAGTGGGCTGTCTTAGTTTTCTCTCTTCTTGGTGCTCCCTGCACAGCTGGAAACTGTAACAGAATGTTGGCTATATGCTAATGAACAATCTAGCCCTCATTAGGCCAGTACTGAAACAGTTATTCCCTTAAATAAAAATCCTTTTCCAACAGGCTTACCAGAATGGCTCTTTGTAATGGTTTCTTTCCCCATGTTGTTAGACTGTGCTTTATTCATTTATTTTTTAATATTTATTTATTTATTTATTTATTTATTTATTTGATTGTGTCAGGTCTTAGTTGTGGCAGGTGGGCTCCTCAGTTGTGGCTCACAGGCTCCTTAGTTGTGGCATGCGGACTCTTAGTTGCGGCATGCATGTGGGATCTAGTTCCAGGACGAGGGATCAAACCCAGGCCCCCTGCGTTGAGAGCACGGAGTGAACCACTGTGCCACCAGGGAAGTCCCTAGACTGTGTTTTAAATGTTTGAAAATGACTGGAACTTATCATTTCCCATCTTGGTAGTTCATAGCTGTTTCTCCCTTTCTAATTAGTTTCTAAATTTTTCAGGGACTTCGTATTAGGCTGCTTTTTTCTTTTTCTTAGTTGAAAACTTTTAAACACGAATGGAAAGTTGACTTGAAGTTTGTTTAATGAGCTTTTTAAAAAATGGGGGGGCTTCCCTGGTGGCTCAGTGGTTGGCAATCTGCCTGCCAATGCAGGGGACACGGGATCGAGCCCTGGTCTGGGAAGATCCCACATGCCGCGGAGCAACTAGGCCCGTGAGCCACAGCTACTGAGCCTGCGCGTCTGGAGCCTGTGCTCCGCAACAAGAGAGGCCGCGATAGTGAGAGGCCCGCGCACCGTGATGAAGAGTGGCCCCCGCTTGCCGCAACTAGAGAAAGCCCTCATACAGAAACAAAGACCCAACACAGCCAAAAATAGATTAATTAATTAATTAAAAAAAAACATTAAAAAAAAAGGGGCTTCTTGTGTAAAACAGCACCTGGATAGTGGGTCCTAAAAAAAGTTCTTTAATGTCTTCCTACGGATATATTGGGTTGGCCAATAATTCGTTCGGATTTTCCATAAGAGCTTATGGAAAAACCCGAATGAACTTTTTGGCCAACCCAATACCTTGAAGATGAGAAAAAGGTGGAAACTTGCAGTGACTCTGAAAATGGATGACTGATAATCAACTTATTGCTGGCATCTGAGGGAATTTCCGTTAACTACAAGGTGTTTGGCTCTAGATTGAAAAACTCAACTGGTGGCTTACCTTTATTATGCTCAACTGAAAGTACTTAGGAAGACCTTCCTCTCTCCTTCCTCATCCTCCCAGGGTATGCCCCTTGGTTCACAAAAGCTAGCTCTGTTTCAAATAAAACCTTGGGCAGCTACCCCTCTACCACTTTGGGGGTAGCCATAATGCTGTCTTCTCCCTTTTCCCTTTCCTTTGCTCCTAATCAAGACTTCTCTCTCTCTCTCTTTTAAATTGTGGCAAAATATATATATATAAAATTTAACATCTTAACCATTTTTTAAGTTCACAGTTCAGTAGTGTTAAATATATTCATAATGTTTGAAGACCTCTCTTTTTATATCCAACTAGAACCTACAACACCAGGAAATAATTGAGTAGGGAGGAGGGGAGATTGATAGAGCGTTGCATCATGGGAAGTGGGGAAGTATAGTCTTCACAAGTAAAATATAGTTGATAAAAGAGACAGGGAGAGTGTTGGCTACAGTATAAATGAACTCCATCGGTTCAGAGTGCCAGAAAACCAGGAAGTGGGCCATTTCAGCTCAGTAGAAGTTTATGGAAGTCCCTGTTGTAGATGTCAATCCAGACCACTTGTATGTCTAAGAAGAGGATTCAGCAGTACTTAACTATATAAGGACTAGGAATCAACATGGTGGGCATGAAGAAATATTACAGAACAAGAGGAATAAAGTTATTGTGAAAACTCAAAAGAAAAAGCATACCTATGAAAAGGATTTTGCAAGGTCCAGAAGAAAATTTTGGAAAATTGACTTTTTCAAGAGAATAGAATACATGAAGTCTAGGAAAGGGAAGCAGAAATCTGAAAGCATCATAAGATAGAATGCAAAGGCAGATGGATAACACATAACTTGTGTCTAACACTGTGCTCAGCTTGGTGGACTGGTATAAATCACCTGACCCTAAGAAGCTGTAGAATATTAACAGATTAAAGAATGCATAGGAATCTAGATGGTATGCAATAACCTGTTAATTAAGGACCAAAGTAAATGATATAGATCTTCCGTGCTCTGGGCAGTCAGGAGGAGGCAAGATCAATGTTGGCTGGAATTATCAAAGAGAACTGAAAAGATTTGGTTCAGTAGGAGAGAAGCCAGAATAGAATTCCAGGAAGAGGCAGTAGCGTGAGCAGAAGCTCTTATTGGTTTTGGGCAAATGCCATCCTCCTCAAACTGTCCTCAGATAGTCTTATTCACACAATTTTTTTCATTCATGTGTTTAACATTTCAAAATCTGAAATATTTAAAAGATACCACTTTCTGGCCAATATCATCTTACTCATGCTTCTTCTGAACTTTTTAGATAAGGTTTAGTTCACCTATCCATCTCCAGCTCATGAACTTCTCTCAGACAAGATTGTAAAACATCTAACGTCTCAACAGCACGCTAATTTTTCTAACTTCATTCAGATCAAAAATGGTTCAGGCATTCTCCTCTCACAGTAATGTTGTGTCGTAGTCAGGGTTGATAATCATCCCATTTACAGGCAAGAATCATAAAAAGTTAAAGGATCTTTCTAGATTTTTCTTCTATAAAGCAAGAAAATGGTTAGGACTTAAATCCAGGGTTTTTGATTCCTCATCTCATTGTCTCTGACAACATAGGTGACTGAGTAGCAAGAGTAAGGGAAGAGAAAGGTGTTGGAAATGAGTAAATAAAGACGTTTTATTTAATTATTTTAAAAGATAGGAGTAGGACTGTGGGTGTTTGAAGACACTAAGAAAGAACTTGACTTTCCTCTCCAACCACAGGCATATCTACCCCAATTATTTACTAAGCTATGGAAGAAAGGATGTTAGGATTAGAGTGTCATTTTTGAGGAAGAAAAGTTAAGGCACATAAGATATGGGCCCAGTGGGAAGGGGGAGTCCATCTGGATAGCTGCTGGGACCATTCACCATGTTCTGGAAAAGCAGAAGTATAAAATGTAAAAACCATTTGTTTTAGCAAGTGAATACAGCTAAATAGAAGTGAGAAAGAAGCAAAGAACAGGAAGACCAAAGAAAGGAGAAAAGCAAAGGGGAATGATGATCCAGGGAAGAGCCTAGTGTCAGTAGGGGACATTTCTAGGTAAGAGAATATCACATACCCAGAATTGTGGTGCAAGTTTGGTAACAACCATTTGACAGCTGACAGTCAAGGAGTCATATTTATTTTCAAGGAAAGATAGTGTACCTCTTACTGCTTCTTTCGACAGTGCTTCTGACCCTGGTCTATGCAAGGGAATAGTAGTCATGCCTTACTGACAGTAGAGACTGTTGTGGGAAAGCAGGATGCTGGAATGACTGGAGGGATAGTTGGTGATACGAAGTGTTCACATGACAATAAAGTAGCTTAGTGTAGTCAAACTGGTTTAACAATCTGATGTGACACTTGCCAATTTGTATGTTCTTTGTCCTCCATGTACTCTTATGCACTTGCTTTTTGTTTAATCTACAATGTTGTTAATTCCAGTGGTCACTTCTCCCCTGTTTGAAAGGTTTGTGAGGAATCATGTACAGGGATACAAAGGCCAGAGGTCCCCTAAGTGAGAGCAAACATGGTAACTCTTTATCCATTACCCGTGAAAACTTACAGAGCTGCACTTAGCCATACTTTCAAGAGAATAGTTAAAAATTAACATGCATTTTAATTTTGTTTTGTTTTGCCCAGAGAATTAATTACTATTCAGACTGCAGGCACTCACATTCCCAGCAGTATTTTAGACCGAGAGAAAACCAGGCTGCTGGATGTGTCTGACTTTTCAGGCTTATCTCATACTCCACCTTGCCTGACCTGTTTACTGCCAGAAATATAATTCTGAACTCTAGAAACACTTGGTAACCCTCTCACTATTTTGATGTGTTTTGGATATACATAATAAAATGTCTGATTTTCCTCCTTTCTTTTTCATTGAATTAACACTAATTGGCAGTCACTGTTTAGCTGTTGGTTCCCTGTTTGCCCTGCCCTGAATTCTTTCCAGTTTCTAGACCCTCAGCAGGGAAATCCTTCTTACCTGACAAATGGACATGGGCCCATCTTCTTGAGGACTACTGCCACTGCCTTGGAATTATATTAGTTTTCTGGGGCTGCGATAAAAAATTACTACCAACTGGGTGGTTTAAACAGCAGAAATTAATTGTCTCACGGTTCTGGAGGCTAAAATGTGTCAGTCCAGTTGGTTCCTTCTAAGGGCTGTGAGGAAGAATATGCTTCATACCTCTCTCCTAGCTTCTGGTGGTTTGCTGGCAATCTTTGGTTTGGTTTGGTAGAAGCATCACCCCAATTTCTGCCTTTATCTTCACGTGGTGTTCTCCTTGTGGGCATGTCTGTTTCCAAATTTCCCCTTTTTATAAAGACACCAGTCAGACTGGATTAGAGCCCACCTTCGTGGCTTCATTTCAACTTGATTACCTTTGTAAAGACCCTAACTCCAAATAAGGTCACATTGTGAGGTACTGGGGATTAGGCTTTCAACATATGAATTTACAGGGCACAAAATTCAACCTATAAGAGTAGTATAGACTTTCTACATAAAAAAACACAAGAAGACAAAACACATTTAAAGAGTTACTTTGGAATGTGTTCTTTACTGGTTTGGCTTCTTTATTTGGACTTTATCTTTCTCCACTTCTCTTCTTTAATCCTTTCTTGTCCAGGACCCTCCCTTAGAAATCTATTTTCTTTCAATCCTATTTATCTCTTTTAAAGTCTTTGTTCCTTCTTATGGGTTTTTTTTTTCTTATTTCTACTTTCTTTTCATTGTGGATACCTGCTTCTGCTCCCTTTATTCAAAAGAAGGGTTAACATCTCTCTGAACCAGTGATTATCAACAAGGGAGTTAAAGTACCCTGGGTTGAGTGAATCCCAGGCTTGTGAAATGTGTTCAGATAACTTATTCCTTATAATTGGTAAATACCCAATTCTACCAGTGATTTGCCTTTTTAAAATATGTATTTTGGAATAAACCCTTAATAGTCACCCATGTATTTATACAGTAAGTCCCCTGCCTACGAACGAGATCCGTTCTGAGAGTGTAAGTCCAATTTTTTCGTAAGTCCAACAAAGTTAGCCTAGGTACCCAACTAACACAATTGGCTATATAGTACTGTACTGTAATAGGTTTATAATACTTTTCACACAAATAATACATAAAAAACAAACAAGCACAAAAAAACATTTTTAATTTTAAAGAAAACATAAAACATAAAAGAAACATAAAACATTTTTAATCTTACAGTACAGTACCTTGAAAAGTACAGTAGTACCAGCTACATCACCGCTGCTTTTATGCTTGCTTCCAGACATCCTGGGCTTCAAATAAAGATACTGTACTACTGTACTCTATACAGTAAAATACATAAAAGCACAACCACTTGTAGAGGATGCATGCACATGACAATGTACGCCAGACACTTGAACTAACTTATGCAATTGGACATGCGAACACACGTTCGCATCTTTGAAGGTTCATATGTAGGGGACTTACTGTATTCTGATATACTCTCTTGAAGCAGGAAGTAAGGGAAGTTATAGCCAGCATGAGGGAATTTGTATGTAATGAATAGACCACCATATCTGTGCCCATGGGGATGTGTCACACATGTGACTCTCATCCATCATGTGTGTAAAGGCAGAAAAGAAGATGAGACCCAAAAAGTTCTTGGGTACAAGGGGCCTCCCTTGGGGAGATAGAGAATTTGTTTTCAGTCTAGACATGTTCTATTTATGTCTAAATCAGATATTATATATATTTCTCAGGTAAGGCAAAGCTAATTTTGTTATATGTGGCAAAATTTAATTGACTGGCTTTACCTTTATACTTTAATGTTCAGTAAAGCTTGTGTGTTAATAAGTTTAAATTTTCTCATCAAATTAAAAATATCAAAAAAAAAATTAAAAATATCAATGATCAGTTTCTCAGATGAACATCATCAACACTGGGCAGGAAGTTGTGAAATTTGAGTTTTAATCATAATACAGATACTAACAATTTACTGTTACTTTGACATGTCACTTAGATTCAGTAGATTACAATTTCTTTATCTGTGAATTATGGTGTTTACATCAATAGCTGCCAGTTATTGTTTTATAAGTTTTAAAGGATAATTTATTCAAATGTAAAATTATGAATCTCATACTAACATAAAGTGAACAAATGTCAAAGACTTTTATTTAAGTCATTAATTAATGAGGGAGCCAGTAAGATGCAACAATTAGTTCCCAAGATAATTTAAACACACACACATATTTCTTGTTACTTAACAAGAAATAAGTTTACTAACAGATGCTAAACTCGTCAATATCCACAAGGCACTATTTCAGGCAAAAAAAAAAATCATTTGCCTTTCTATGGACAAGAATCATTTGCATTACTGTAAGCATTCTATAACTTATAGAGTTGTGAAATACTGCAAAGACAATAAAAGGTTCAGTCTTCTTCAAATAAAATAACCTGAAAGGAGGTACTTGACAGGATATTCAGTATTCTCTTTTTGTCCATTTTAAAATCCTTTACAATTTTTCTGAGATAAATATTGGAGTCCTTTGTTTCAAACAAACTGTTCTATGGAATCAATCTCTACTCATAACTCATATGAAAAGCAGAATCACTTTGGTTGAAATGAGTATAGGGAATTCTGATTAAGCTTCCTCCTTCTTTTTTCTCTTGGATTTTTCATTGAGACCCTAATACAGAGTTTTTAGATCTGTGTAAATCACAGCTTGGAAACCATTAAATGATTTCTGTAATTATTGATTGGCCTTATATTCAGTCCCTCCACTTTCCTTTTTTTTAAAATAAATTTATTTATTTATTTTTGGCTGCGTTGGGTCTTCATTGCTGCACATGGGCTTTCTCTAGTTGCAGCAAGCGGGGGCTACTCTTCGTTGCGGTGCATGGGCTTCCCATTGCGGTGGTTTCTCTTTGTTGCAGAGCATGGGCTCTTCATTGCAGTGCGCCAGCTTCAATAGTTGTGGCACGTGGGCTCTAGAGCGCAGGCTCAGTAGTTGTGGCGCACAGGCTTGGTTGCTCTGCCGCATGTGGTATCTTCCCGGACCAGGGTTCAAGCCCATGTCCCCTGCATTGGCAGGCGGATTCTTAACCACTGTGCCACCAGGGAAGTCCTCCACTTTCCTTTAGTAGTTCCCATGCCCACAAATTGCACCCATGCCTCTACCTGCTCCCCACTAAACACACACACACACACACACACACACACACACACACACACACACACACTTCTGCTATATCAAGGAATGAAGGTAACCCTTTCAGGGTCCTTACGTATTCTTACAAATTATCCACAACTCCAAAACTATCCACGACTGTAGAATTTTCCATCTCTGAATTTCATAGAATAATTGCAAGTTACTTGAAAGAAAACTTCCCACTTCACTAAATAACCCACACCCTAAGAGCCTTAGAGTATTCTTGAAAATAATTTACAAATATATCAGTTGGGTTTCAGTGTGATGCCTTCTTTATCATTAACGTATTCAGTTTATTTTCTTAATTTTGAATAACATGGCCATACTTTTAGGTGCCTCTGGGCACATGTACCAAAATATCTTTATAAATTCTGTAATCATGCTTTCCTGTTCTTTATTTCTATTTCAAATTATATGGATTGTGAAAGTCTGTTGTCATGTGAAGACTATGAAGGACTTCCTTACAAATAGGACACTCTTTCCTCACTACCCATTCTGGCCTAGAATCTTTCCCCCTCTATCCTGTCTGTAGACTTTACACTAATCTGGCCTCAGTCCTGATCCTGGGCACCACATGTGTGGGATTCTTAGTGGCAGTAGTGATTTTATTTCTTAGAACCCAGGGTCATTGTTAGTAATTCACATCATATAATCCACTGTCATATTGTCCCAGCTCTGTATAGTGAAACTCAGATCCTCAATTAATTTTCTGATTCTTGCTACTTGTTCTTGCAAGTACCCTTCATTTCATTGACCTATAATCAACTGTCCAGCTGACCTCCTAGACTTGACACTTTGCCTGCCTGAACCCAAGGTGCCTTCCCATTTCCTTTTTCTTGGCTTAACCAAGAATAACTCTATATGTGCTCTACACTCCTGTGCCATTTTGGCTAGTCTTTCCTGGCCTATCCTGTCCTTTAGCTGCCCAAATTCCTGACCTGACCTTCTTTCTGTGTAATCCAAGAGTTGTAAGAGACCAAGATATTAAACTTCACTATTACCTAGCAAAATATCAAAAGTTGCTTTTCTTGCCCTAAAGCTATCATTCTCCCCCGTTTCAACATCCATCACAGTGATATGGAGTATTTTCATAAGAGATCAATATTTTCTTAAAACAACATTACATGAAATCACCCCTTAATTCTATTAGGTCCACTGAAAACTTTTTGTTTTTCCTTCCCTTCTAACCTTATCTCTTGACTAGGGCAGAAGCATAGACCAATGAGAAAACCTGATAAGATAGCTAATTTTGCTAGGTAAGGACTCTATACTACGTGTTATGCTAAATGTTTTAGAAGTCTTATTCTACACAATATTTTCTAAAGGAGATACTATTATTCCCATTTTACAGGTGAGAAAAAGCTGAGTAAGTTGCCAATGTCACCTAAATAATAGCTTATATAACCAGGACTCAAATTCAAGCCTTTCTGACTTCAAAGCTTATTAAACTCTACATCCTCCCAGGATAACACACTAATATCACCACCTATTACTAAATGAGTGGCAACCCTGACTGCTTTGCATCTCAAAACATTTACATTCGTTTGTGGTAGAAATGTTCAGAGGCAAATCATTAATCAGAGGGAAATATTAGAAAAAGAAAAGCATCAAAAAGTAGTGGCAGGGGCGCAGGTCAGAAGATAAGGAGGCCCAGATTCTAGTCCAAGCTCTTGTGCAAGAGGTTTCTGTTTCGGGGTTTCTGTTTTCTCATTTGTAAAATCAGACTTTTGTACTAAACAGTCCTTAAGGTTTCTTTCAAAATGTAACTGTTTTCTTCCTGAGGGGGACTAAAAAAATCCAGACAGTATAATCATCTCTGCAGTTGAAAGAGAGCCATGACAGCACTGTACCTGTGTTGGGCTTGCATGGTGAGATTAATTACGCAAGTCAGTCCAGCTCACCTGTTGGTCTTCTCCTCTCTTACTCTGTAGCAGGGCAATTGCTGAGTGAGTCAATGAGAACCAGGCAAGTGTGGCAGCAGTGTTACTTCCTAGGACTGCTGTCATCAAAATGGAAGGTCAGATCACCACCTGGAAGGTGGATGTGCATTCTACCTTAAAGTCAGTCTCTCAGCATGGAAGAGCCATTCCAACCCGAGCACACTGGGTTGGGCTCATGTGGAAAAAGGGAGAGATTAAGAGAAGTATCCATAGCAGATGATGTATTTTAAGTGAAAGCTTAAAACTACAAGATGAAAATCTGGAAAACATGCTGTACAGATTCCTTGGAACACAGTTTGAGGGAGGGAAGCCTGGCTGAGTATTGTTGAGCAACAAGAGCAGCAGACAGATTACTGGTATGCGGTAATCACGAGCGAGGGTGTCAGAACATCTGTTACTGTGTCTGCCTGGCTCCCCTTTCTGTTGGAAACTACTCCTCTACCACATCAAGCAAATCTGATGTGGCCATCTTTCCTGCCACCCAGGGGTGGGCAAGTGATTCAAGGTGGCCAATCAGAGTATCTCATTTCCCAGGGCCCAGATATTGATTGACCAGAAGTGGGTATGAGACCTAAGTAGGGCCAATTAGTATCTTTTGAGGAGAATTTCTATTGTTATAGGAGGAGAGGAATTCATTCTGAGTTTGAGTTGTAAAGATCATTGTAAGATGGAAGCAAATGGTGGGCCCCACCACTTGGAAAGAGTAAACCAACATGGAGTAAGGAAGGACAAAGGACATTGCTTAAGTACCCAGCCCCAAATATGCCTGAAACCAGAAAACACCCAGATATCTTAAATATATGAGATTAGAAATTCCTCCACCCCTTTTAGAACAGGTTTATTGGGGCATATTTTACATGCAGTAAAATTCACCCTGTTTAGGGCAGAAATAGAGACACAGATGTAAAGAATAAATGTATGGACACCAAGGGGGGAAAGTGGTGGGGTGGTGGTGATGGTGGTGCGATGAATTGGGAGATTGGGATTGACATATATACACTAATATGTATAAAATGGATAACTAATAAGAACCTGCTGTATAAAAAAAATAAATAAAATAAAATTCAAAAAAAAAATTCACCCTGTTTAGATGAGTAGTTCCATGAATTTTGATCAATGTATAAAGATTGTATAATCACCACCACAAACAAAATATAGACTATTGCTGTCACCCCAGAAAGTTTCATCATACCCCTATGAAGTCAATCTCCTTCTTCCACCCTGCCCCTTGGCAAACACTGATCTGTTTTTCTACCCCTCTAGCTTTGTCTTTTTCAGACTCTCACATAAAATGGAATCATAAAGTATGTAGCCTTCTGAGTATCAAAAGTTTCAGTAGTTTGTTCCTTTTTATTGCTCAGTAGTATTTCATCGTATGGATATATCACAGTTTTGTTTATTCTCGGGTTCATGAGCATGTGGACTGTTTCCAGCTTTTGGTGAATATGAAGAAAGCCACAATAAATAATTGCATACAGGTTTTTGTATGGACACATGTTTTTATTTCTCTTAGGTAAATATACCTAAACATAGGATTGCTGAGTTGTATGGTAAATATATTTCTAATGTTACAAGAATCTTCCAAACTATTCCAAAGTTGCTGTACCATTTTGCATTACAACCAGCAATGAAAATTTCCATTGCTCCTCTTTCTCACCAGCATTTCATGTTTTCTTTTCTTTTTCAATTTGAGCAATTCTAATAGATATGCAGTGGTATCTCATTATAGTTTCAGTGAAAAATGATGTTAAGCATCTTTTAAAAATATTTTTCCAGTATTTATTATGAATAAATTGGCCTCCTGGAATTGTTCTACAGAATCATGATTAAATAAATAACCCTAGCGGTGCTACACCTGTCTATGTGAGGAGCAACTTGATTTCAAATCAAAATCAAGCATCTTTTCATATGCTGATTTTCCATCCACATCTTTAGTGAAGTATCTGATCAAATCTTTTGCCCATTTTTAATTGTGTTTGTTTTCTTATTATTATATTATGAGATATAGATTCTGGATATAAGTCCTTCATCAAATTTATGTTTTGCAAATATTTATTCCTAGTCTGTGACTTGTCTTCATTTTCTTTGCAGTTTTTTCAAAAAACAAAAGTTTTTAACTTTGAAGAAGTTCAATTTACCAATTGTTTTATTTCATGGGTTATGTTTCTAGTGTCCTATCTAAAAACTTTTTGCTAAACCCAAGGCCATGAAAATATTTTTCTAATTTTTTTTCCCTAGACACTTTCTAGTTTTAGATTTTACATATAGAATTGCGATCAATTTGGGTTTTATTCTTGCATACAGTGCTCCTTCCTTTTAAAGATGACTTAATTTGAGATTTTGCCCCTGACAACCAGAGTCTTGACTAATATAAATGGAGTTGTTCACAAATGTTGAATGAGAAACATTTTAAGAAAGGACTTATTTAGTGGAAGAATAAAGGGGTGAGAAAGCAATGAATTTTATAAAAAGAGCAATGAATTTTATAAAAATAAAGAGACTTGGGCTCTAGATATTAAAACATACAATAAACCACAAGTATGGTACTGGTATAGGAATCAGTGGGCAAAACAGACAGCCTAGACACAGGCCAACATATATGATTTATATCAGTATAAAAAATTTTCCCAATGAATAGTGCTGGTAAAATTAGTTTAAAAATAAACTGTATTCTTAACTAACATCAAAATTCCAAGTGCATTAGAATGAAATATGAAAGACTGAAACATTTAGAGGAAAAAATTCTGAAATGGAAATTCAGAGCTAGTATCTTCTTGGTTTTTTCGAAAACTAGTTTTGCTCTTTTTGGGTGATTTAACTTGACTGCATGATTACCCATATAGTCTGCATCTCATTTCATTGTACCCAGGTTATGCAAGAATCTAGATTATATCAGTCTTTGTTGAAAGTGTAAGCACTCTGTTTTGATGCATAATTTTATTTATTTTTGTCAGAAGCATTTGTATTCAGGCAAGATTTGTGAAAATATTTTCCCCACCAAGTTAAATATGGCTTCTAATATATTCCAGAGGGAACGTTTTATAGTTAACTCTGAGGGTGGGGTCTGGGGGCAAAGTCGAGGGCCTGAATTGACTGTGGTGTTTCTGTGAGGTGAAGCCACATTTTTCTTCTCTTCATAGATGCTCCAGCCTAGGGGATTAATGTTTACCTTGATTTAATGTCTCATCAGAAGCATGACATCCACAGCAGTCTGGCTGCTGCAGGATTAAATGAAGCATGGCCGTTTCTTCAAGAGAGACTTAAACCTCAAGCCATCAGCCCTAGAGGGGAGGGGCAGGAGATGAAGAGAGAACAAAAATCTATCGAACTACTAGTGATACGGAATAAGAAGGAAAAATTTAACCTTCTTCACCACAGGCATAATTTAGGGGCAGAGATGAGGTTTGTACTCAAGAAATCTAGGAGTTAAACTCAAGTAAGAGGCTTTAGGCTTTCAGGGAAACTGCTCTGGGAGTCGAGGGAGGGGCTCAGCTGCTCTTGGACCACCGCTACCCCACACCACACCATGCAAGTGACCTTGAGACAAAGGGATAAGCCCTATCTTTAAGGGAGGAAAAAAGGGAGGTTATTTTCAGTGTTTGGAAATTGACTCCAAAGCCCTGTCAGGACAGATTTTGCCAGAGCAGCATATTCCTTCTCCCAGAAGCAAGCAAGTGAATATAAGAAATGCTAAACTGGGGCAGGGTAAGGGCCAGTCCACCCAGAACACTGCCTTTGGCAGAGGATCAGGAAAGGGCTGTGGGAACCGAGCCTTATGGGGTTCTTTTTCCACCCCCAACCTCAAATCTTCTGAGTTGTTTCACCACATCATTAAGGATCTGGTGCTCATGAAATTATTTGTTTCTTGTATCTCTTGTATTTTTACTATTTCAGTGGGATAATGAGTTCTTTAAACTCACTTAATGTTGTATAAAGTGGTACTTCTTATTTGTCCTAAAATTAACCACTTTGAGTTTCATGGGGTGGATCTAAATTCTTACATAGCAGAGTGTTAGGATTCTCACGTTCATTCTCTCCATCTTTTTCATGACTTCATAGGCTTCTACTAGGTCTTTCCTGTTGTGGCCACTTCTCTCCCCTTCCAACTCTTTCCTTCTCCCTCCCTCCCTCCCTTCCTTCCTCCCTCCCTTCCTTCCTACCTTCCTTCCTTCCTTTCTCTTTTTCTCTCTTTCTCTCTTTCTCTCTTCCTTCTTTCCCCCCTTCCTCTCTCCCTCTCTTTTTCTCTCTTTCCTTTCTGCCATACTCTCTTTCTATCTCTGTCTTTATCTCTCTCTTTATTAGTAATGCTAAGGAGAATTATCCACAGTAGGCCTTTGGGCCATGCCCTTTCTTTAGTCATATTGTACTCCTATTTAAGTCATGCTTAGCCCTATAAGAGGCAGTGAACTTGCAGATAGAACACGGGCTCAAGAGTCAGACAAAACTGGATTCAAATCTTCCCCATATCATTAACTACTTGCATGACATTGAGTAATTAAGCTTCAGTGTTTTGTTTTTTATTTGAGAATAATGCACACATCCTGATGAGTCATTATGAAGATTATGTGATGTTGAAAAACATTAAATGAAAAAATATATAGTTTGAAAAAATATGTAGTTCAACATTATTATAATAAAACTAATCTAATTTTTTAAACAAATCAATACAAGTATCAAGACAGGGTCTGGCTTGTTATCAAATCTCCCCTGTACTTTGAATATCAAAGTTAAAACTTCCAGTGGGGCCAGGTAAATGGTGCAAACTTCCTTCTTTCCCTAATTGACAAGAACATGGCAGTCAGTGACAAATAAGTAGAGAAATTGCTCATCACTTCCCCATCACACCTGGTAGTAGCAATCTTGAGGGAACATAATGAGGAAATCCTCACTGGAGTGAACCTAGAAGCTGGCCAAGTATGAGCTAATGCTTGCCATCATAGTCTATGACCACAAAGAAACTGCTCCTAGTACAAACATTCTCACAAACTTATTTAAAAGACTTGGCCAACCCAGTGGGGAGCTCTTTAGCAAGAACAGCCCATGAGCATTTCACCTTTTGGACTGAAATTACTGGGACTTTGTATTGTCACTTCACTAAGTCACTGAATGTGGGCTGCCCTAAAAAAGGCATGACCTTGGGAGAGGCATTTCTCAGTAGCTGAGGTAAACCCTGAAGGAGCTGACAGTTGGATGCTGTCTGCCAACTGCATTCCCACAGCTGGGCAGCAAGTCCTTTCTTGAAGGAGAGTTTGGGCATCATATGTTCTTGTCTATTACAATAAGATATTGTCTTCGAAATATATTCTAGTGCTTTTTATGTCTTTATTTCTACTTCTTTAGTAAAATCTCTATGTCTTTATTCCTACTTCTTTAATGAAATAACATAATGAAATAATATTGCAACATGCATTATTGATATGTAATAAAACACTCCAATGTTTAGTGACTTAAAATAACAATGATTTAGTATTTCTTAAAATTCTTTGTGTTGGCTGGGATCAACTAGATAGTTCTTCTGGGGTCTTGCCTGAAGTCATTCATGCGACTCTAGTCATATTCTCTCTCTGTCATGGATAGAGGATCTAATAAGATCTTATTCACATGTCTTGGGCCTTGCTGTTGACTGGGTCTCTCTCCATGTGATCTCTCTCTCAGTAGCTTAGCCTCTTTCTTTATGTGGGAATGGAGTATTCCAAGAGGCAAATATGGAAGCTGTGGTACAGACACCAGAATTGGTTACATTCTATTGGTCAAAGCAAGTCATAAGACTACTCAGATCCAAAAAGTGGAAAAATAGTTTCTATTTCTTGATGGTAAGAGCTGTAAAATATTGTAGCTCCATTTTTCAATCTACCACATTCTATTCTCTGGCTTCCAAATGCAAAATGCGCTCACCCTCTCCCCACAAAGCTATTCAATGCAGCATCATTATCAAGTTTGAAGTCCTCAATCTCAATGTAACTTGGAACAAAACTTGATCATTTTCATTGCCATAGATCTCGTTGTGCTGAGGAGATCTGCCATCTAAGAATTGCCATTCTTGACACAAGTTACTATCTAATTTCTACATTGGGTTTATATGATTTTTCTGGGTGACTTATGAAAAAATCTTTAGATCTGCTGTAAAAACTGTAAGCATCCTACATTATTAAACACTAGGGCTTATCATTGTAGAAAATCAGTTCTGTTAATGTCCAATCAAATTCGAACTTGATCAGTTTGTGTAGCAAATAGGTCTTTCAGATAGCTCATTCCACCATAAATCTTGAGACAAAAAGTGGAAAAAGATTGTAAAGGATTGTTTGTCAAATATACCTTGAAAACTGTAGCACTTCAAGAGAAAGTTGTAGATGGGGGTTCATTTTTTAATCTCTGGGCCATCCAAAATTTATCCACATCTACTGTGGAAAAGTATGCTTGGGAGAGAGGCATCTCAAAATTCTTCTGACTCCATACAGATTTCAGGAATCATGAACCCATTAAAAATCTAATAACAGCCAAGAAAAATTATCATATACTCAGGATTTGGGGATTCATGGATTCCTTGAGATCTTTCATGATAGTGCTTGAGTTCTTAAAATTTAGAATGCTTATAAATCAGCTCAGGTGCTTGTCAACAAAGGCAGAGTCCCAGACTCTAAGAGTCAGGATCTGTGATTGGATTAGGCCACATAAGGATCAGGAATGTCCATTTTTTTTTACAAAAATACCAGATGAGTCTGATGCAGGTTAGTTTTGAGTTTGGTTTCATCTGAGAAACCTAGGAGTTCATAAACCTTCCAATTAAATTCTTTGCTCTTCTGGAGATAGATATATAACTAAAAACAGCAAATGAATTATTTTTTTCCTTTCCTCTGGTCCCAGAACAGTTAACAAGGATTTCAGTGATTCATCTATTACAACTGGCTCAGCTAATGATGACACTGGAGTAGACTTCAATTGGATAATTGTCTCATTGTACAAGTAAAAATATGACATTGACTTGATTACTTAGTTGCAATTTTAAAATTCTGATTCCTTGAACATACCCCAAGCTGTTCTTGAAGACTAAACACCAACTATTAACATTCTTCAAATCATCTAATTACTGTTAATATATCTGTACTCATTTTCACATAGTTGGAATCAGTGTGGTAATCTTCTTTCTTGTAACATTTTCCATATAGAAGGCTGTAGTTAATTCCTTTTATCAACATCATCCACATATTTGTATTTTGTATAGCCATAATATTCCACTGTGCAAATGTGTCAGAATGTGTTTATTTCTCATTGGTAAGCTTTGGGGTATAGATTCTATTTAACATCAGCTTTATGCAGTGGTACCTCTTTTTTAAAAGTTATTGTGAAGGTATTATCATGTGAAAACATCATGGAAACTGATTTTGAAAGATACTTGAGCCTTATATTAACACATAATTAGTCCACAAAAAATGGGCAATAAATTGAACCCAAAATGTTGTCAAGGAGGTAAATAAAATTTTAGGCATCATTAAGCATGATGTTAATAGATTCTAGACAAGAATATGGCAAGTAGAAATCAATCAAAAAGAAGAGGTGGGGAGAAGCTCCTCCCAGAAGAAAAATATATCAACTGTATGCAAATTTATGAACTTGAGTTTGTAAGCATGGCAGAGTGCAGCTGGATGATATAGAAAGAGAACTAAATTGAAATGATATTGTGTGATGTTTCACAGGCTTGCTCAACAGACAAAATATGCTTCCTTATGGCAGATTATAAAGATATATATTGGTGTTTCAGGAGACTTCAACTCTCTTGGAATCTGTTGGAAGTCTAACTTGGCTAAAAGGAGGACATCTGATAAATTTTTGAGTTGCCTGACTATTTTATTACTGAGAAAGTAAGAGATTAAATGTAGGCAAGTTCATCCTGGACTTGATTTTAACTAAAAAGGAAAAACTGATTATTAATGTAACAATAAATGCCTAATACCAAAGAAAAGGAACACTGGGCTCAGTTATTCATGTGCCCTAGACTTTAAAAGTCAATTGTTAAAATGCTTCCTTGAGATTCTGAAAGGGAAAATAGACGATGAAGGGTGGAAAGTTCTATAAATGTAATTCTGTAATTTAGACTATACAAAAGTTTTGAAAAGTTCAATGAGAAAGGCAAAAGGAAAGACATCTAAGGAAAATAATGTGGTTGCATAGGTATTTAACTCTAAGTCCAGGTTCATAAAAGGCTTTTACAAAAGATATAAAGAGAGACATATAATGAAAGATGAATATAAAAGAATGACCAGAATATAAGAAAAGCACCAAGAAGCCTAAAGCACAAGTGAAGTGAACGAGGTAAGCTTTAGAGAGAGAAAGAAATGACAAAAACAGTTATTCTAACTATGCAGAGTAAGAAGAAGCTATAGGTCCATGGCAGGACAAAGAGGTACCCTAAAACTTGAGACTTGCATATGCTATTCCAATTTTTTAATTAATTTTTATTGGAGTATATTTGCTTTACAATGTTGTGTTAGTATGCTATTCCAGTTTTTAAAGGGAGACTTGTTCCTGCCAGAAGGTATGAACCGAACAATTGAATTTTAGTTTTTGTCAGCATTTCGGATTGGATTTTTAAATAGAAGGCTTGTGAACATTTAGAAAAGAATGTGGTGATCACTAGGAACCAATATGCACTCACCAAGCACAGTGAAGCCATATTGATTTCATATCATTTTAAGATGATGATTGACTGCTAATTCAGAAAAGTGTCATTGACTTAGAACCTATTGATTTCAGTAAAGAGTTTGACTATTTTTCCTTCATGTTATTTAAGATAAAATGGTAATAAAACAATTCATGAATTATTAAATGAATTAATAACTTATCTAACAGATACTGTTTAATGCTTAAGGAAGGAGGTCTTTATTTGACTAGAAAATGGTATATTCTTGGCAGTTCAAAATTTATACCAGTGACTTGAATGAAGGAATATATTGTATACTATATAGCACACATAAGTTCTAGATAAAAATAAATCTCACTAAAACAATTTTGTGTAGGATGTTGTTTACTCAGATTTGAATCCTGAACACCACAAGTGAATCTGAGTAAGCTAGAGCCACATTGGACTATAAGGATGACAAGAAGGATTTATTGACTATTCTTAACTAACCGTCAGTCTGTGAAAAAATATTGTTGAGAGTTCACCCCACTGTGGTAGGCTGAATGATGGCCTCTCAAAGATATCTAAGTCTTAATCCTTGGAACCTGTGGATATGTTACCTTACGTGGTAAAAGACACTTTGCAGATGTGATTAAGTTAAGGATCTTGAAATTGGAAGATTGTCCTGCATTGTTTAAGAGTACCCAATGTGATCACAAGTGTCCTTATGAGAGGGACCCAGGAGGGTCAGAATCAGACAGGAAGACAGAAGCAGAGGTTGGATTAGGTGGGCAGCCTCTAGAACCCGGAAAAGACAAGGAAATGGAGTCTCCCCTAGAACTCCCAGAAGTAATTCAGCCCCTGACTTCTGACCTCCAGAACTATTAAATAATAAATGTATGTTGTCTTAAGCCACCAAGTTTGTAGTACAGTAGGTGCCCAACATATGAACCTTCAACTTGCGAACCTTTCAAAGATGCAAATGTGCGTTCGCATATCCAGTCACGTAAGTTAGTTCACACGTCTGGAGTCATTGTCACATGCATGCATCTTCTACAAGTGGTTGTGCTTTTGTGTACTTTCCTGTACAGTACTGTATAGAGTACAGTAGTACTGTATCTTTGTTTCAAGCCCAGAATGTCCAGAAGCAAGCGTAAAAGCAGCAACGATGTAGCTGGTACTATTGTACTTTTCAAGGTACTGTACTGTAAGATTAAAAATGTTTTCTTTATTTTTTGTGTTTTTTTAATGTGTTACTTTTGTGAAAAGTAGTATAAACCTATTACAGAACAGTACTCTTTAGCTGGTTGTGTTAGTTGGGTACCTAGGCTAACCTTGTTGGACTTATGAACAAATTGGACTTATGAACGTGCTCTCAGAATGGAACTTTCATATGTAGGGGACTTACTGTAATGTGTTACAGAATCAAATGGAAACTAACACGCCCATACAGAGAAAACTAAGGAATATGTGATGAGATCTGATATAAATTTCTAGGTTTTCCTCAGGGAGGAACAGATGATAACCATTCACTGGTGGGGTTAAAAGTATTGTCCTTATCAATATCCAAATATCAATACTTTGGACCCACTTCTACACATCCGACATTGCTCTCATTCCATTTCATCCTACTATGGCATAACTACTAACTCAGTGCCCCTGTTACATGACACTGTGCTGAATTTTAGTTGGTGAAAATATAGCCTTTTTTTCTTATAGACTATTAATACAGTTCCAGGCTTTACCAATGTTTTCATCTAAGGACTATTGCAAATATTTTGTGAAACATTTTAAAATGTACGTTTACACTGTTAGGGAGTTAGCTAATCATTTATTTTCTTCTTTTTCCCCAGCTTTATTGAGATAAAATTGACATAACATTCTGTAAGTTTAAGTTGTACAATGTGATGATTTGATATACATACACATTGTGAAATGTTTAACCACAATAAAGCTGGTTAACACATCCTCACCTTACATAATTACCAATCTGTTGTTGTTACAGTGAGAACATTAAGTCTCTGCTCTCATAGTAACCTTCAAGTATACAATACAGTATCATTAACTATAGGAACCATATGGTACATTAGATCCTTGGAACTTATTAATCTTATAACCGAAAGTTTATACGCTTTGACCAATATCTCCCCATTCTCCCTACCCCCTGCTCCCAGCCACTGACAATCACCATTCTATTCTCTGTTTTTATGTACTAGACTTTTTAAAAAATTCCACACATAAGTGGTAACATGCAGTATTTGTATTTCTCTATCTGGTTTATTTCACCTAGCACAATGACCTCAAGGTCTATCCATTTGTCCCAAATGGCAAGATTTCCTTCTTTTTATGGCTGAATAATATTCCATTTTGTGTGTGTATATATTGCATCTTTGTCTATTCATCCATTGATAGACACTTAGGTTGTTTCCATATCTTGGCTATTGTGAATAATACTGCAATGAACATGGTAGCACCAATATCACTTTGAGATGATTATGTCATCTCCTTCATATATATATATCATAAGTTGGATTGCTGGATCATAGGATATTGTTGGATAGTTCCAACCTCCATACTATTTCCCATAATGGCTATATCAATTTACATTCCCACCAACAGTGCACCAGATTTCTTTTTTCTCCAAGTCCTCACCAGTATTTGTTATCTCTTGCCTTTTTGATAACAGCTATTCTAACAGTTGTGAGGTGATAACTCATTGTTTTGATTTGCATTTCCCTGGTGATTAGTGATTCTGAGCACTTTTTCATGTACTTGTTGGGCATTTATATGTCTTCATTGGAAAAATATCTATTCAAGTCATCTGCCCATTTTTTAATCTGATTGTTTCTTTGTGTATTATTGAGTTTTATGAGTTTCTTATATAATTTGTATATTAGCCTCTTATCAGATATATGGTTTGCAAATATTTTCTCCCATGCTGTAGGTTGACTTTTCATTTTGTTGATTGTTTCATAGGCTATGCAGAAGCTTTGATGTAGTCCCACTTGTCTATTTTTGCTTTTTTTTCCTGTGCTTTGGTGTCATATCCAAAAAATCATTGCCAAGACTGATGTCAAGGAGCTTTTCTCCTGTTTTCTTCTAGGCGTTTTACAGTTCCAGGGCTTATGTTTAAGTCCTTAATCATTTCAAGTTAATTTTTGTGAGTGGTGTTAGATAAGGATCCCATTTCATTCTTTTACATGTGTTTTATCCACTTTTCCCAACACCATTTATTGGTGTTAAAGAGACTATTCTTTCCCCATTTAGTAAGTATTCTATGCTCCCTTGTCAAATATTCAATATTAGTTTACCATATATGTGTGAGTTTATTTCTGGGCTCTTGATTCTGTTCCATTTGTCTGTGTGTCTGTGCCATACTGTGTTGATTACTAAGCTTTGCAATACAGTTTGAAATCAGGAAGTATGATGCTTCCAGCTTTGTTCTTTCTCAAGATTGCTTTGGCTATTTGGGGTCTTTTGGGGTTCCATATGAATTTTAGGATTGTCTTTTCTATTTCTGTGAAAAATGCTATTGGAATTTTGATAGGGATTGCATTGAATCTATAGACGACTTTGGGAAGTTTAAACATTTTAGCAATATTAACTCTTCCAATTCACGAACATGGGATATCTTTCCATTAATTTGTGTCTTCTTCAATTTGTTCATCAGTGTCTTATATTTTTCGGTGTATAGACCTTTCACTTCTTTGGTTAAATTTATTCCTAGGTGGGGTTTTTTTTTATGTTTTAGAAGCAATGGAATTGTTTTCTATATTTCTTTTTCAGATAATTCATTGTTAGTGTATAGAAATGCAATTCATTTTCGTATGTTGATTTTGTATCCTGAATCTTTACTGAATTTGTTGATTAGTTCTAACAGTTTGTTTGTGGAGTCTTTAGACTTTTCTATATACAAGATCATGTCATCAGAAAATGGACAATTTTACTACTTCCTTTCCAATTTGGATACCATTTTTTTTATTTTAATTTTTTAATTTTTAATTTTTTGGCCTGATTGCTCTGTGTAGGACTTCTAATACTATGTTGAATAACAGTGGTAAGCGTGGGCATCCATGTCTTGTTCTTGATCTGACAGGAATATCTTTCAACCTTTCACCGTTGAGTAGGATGTTAGCTGTGGGTTTGTCATATATGGCCTTTATTATGTTGAGGTATATTTCTTCTATACCCAGACTTGTTGAGAGTTTTTACCATGAATATGAATTTTATCAAATGCTTTTTCTGCATCTGTTGAGATGATCATATGATTTTTGTCTTTCATTACACTAATGTGGTACATCACACTAATTGATTTTCATATGCTGAACCAACTGTGGCAACACACTCTCCACATAAGAGTGTGCACTGTAGTGGAGGCTGGTGAGGGTGGACCAGCCAGGGGCGTGCAGTTGGATGGCTGGGGGACTAGTTGCAGGTGAGCCCAGTGGTGCAGGCCAGTGACTGGAGATCAGGCTGAATCCAGGCCCAAAAGCAGCGATGGGGGCCTTAGCTATCACCATGCAATTCTGTGGCTACAGGATCTTGCCACCTGGTGTACACAGCAATGGGGATCAGCTGCCGAGTCTAGGCTGTCATCTTACACTCAGGCAGCTGCAAGATCTGGGGCAGCTGCCAGTGTGAATCCCGGACTCTAGCAGGGGTTGGGATGGAGGAGGAGAGAGCAGAGAAGAACTCAGGTGACTGACATCAGCAAGTGTGAATATCTGTGGGGCAAAAGCCTGGAGAAATCTGCAGGGGGTCTCCAGCAACTGTGCTGGCCCTTGGCTTCTTCAGTAGTAAAGCGCTGGGGCTGTCTGAAGAGTTGGTCACTAGGAACTGCAGTCGCTTCCACTGCATAGATGATATTGATAGCTCCTGCTTTTCTTCCTTGTTCCTAGCCAACTCTATTCATCTCCCTTTCCCTGTGAGGGAAGCTCTTTCTAGTTGGGGAGTTCCCTCTTGTTGCTGAGAAGTGCTGGCTGGGGAGATGGGATTATACAGACAAAAACGATACTATTTTTCTTTCCCTTGTTGTGTGGCTATTCTCAGGTTTTTTGTTCCACTGTTTTGCTGAAGTTCCTTAAGTGAACTCCAGAGCTCTCCCAGAAGTGTTTTTGTTTGTGTCTAATTGTCCAATGTCTAATTGTTGATCTTTGTGAGGGGACAGAAGCTGGGATCTCTTACTCCACCATCTTGGTGACATCACTGTAGAAATAGCCTTTCAGTGGTAGCTCTTCATCAGATGATTGTCACTGAAGATTTTGTTTCCTTCAAATGCTGGCACTGTCTATAGGATACTGTAGCTCTCTGTCTGTCCAATCCACGTGTTCTGCATTGGTGTTCTTTTCTGTTGTGATAAGCGCTGTCTGCTCTGGCACCATAGTTCTTGGTGCACTATGTCAATAAGAGGGGAGTTTTAAATCCCAGAATGCACTCAGTCAAAAAAGAAACCTAATCATTGTGATTTCAGGGGATGTCTGGATGGAACAAGTTACATCAGTAAAATGTGGAGGTGTTAGGTCAATTCATGATAGAGAAATAGTAGAGAGAGCAGTAAGAACCAATTCTTCTTATGATAAATCACACAAACAAGGCCATTCTTAATACCTCAAATAAAGGATGACAGTCATCTCCACAAAGAGGTAAAGAGGGAGGGCGTCTTGTCTTAGAACCACCTGTGTTATTAAATACTTTATGGGGTTAGTAATTTATTACAGGACTCAGTGCCAAGTTTAACTAACATAGTCTAATCCTTCAAGTTTGAATCAAAAGACGACACCTTCACAAAAGCCAGAAGTCATAACAAAGGCATGTTTTATATTCAGGCAGCAAACCAATGAGTAATCACTAACCCATGTTCCCATTAAAGAAAAAAAAAACAAGATAATGCTCTCTTTGTGAGGAAGGGAATAAAACCATCAGATTTCTCCCAACATCACACTCTTGATAATCTTCAGTACAACATAAACAGGCCATGAAAGGGCAATAGAACCATACACCATCATAAAAAGAGATTTAGCTTTGGAAGCAACCATTGAACAGAAAACCCAGACATAACACAAGAAAAACTTTGGTCATATAGAACTTTGGTCTTGCTATAGACAATTTTACAGCAATATCTGGCTTTTTGCAACATGAAATATATGTCTGGTCTAAGATGAAGAATCAAAATAGTTTTTTAAAAGTATTCAAAAGTAAGATTGAGGCTAAAATACAAAAATATTTTGCCCAAATAAATATTCAGCCCAATTAATGGTTAGCACCAAAGATACAACGTTAATCAGCAGCTTTTCAAGTAATAAGGTGAATTAGCTAAACTGGAAATAAAAAACACCTGATCAGTGAATGGCATTAGAATTGACCTAGTCCGCACCACTGCCAAAACCCACAGCTGAATCTGTTTAGTCTCCATCAGAATTCTTAGCACTGCTCCATTTTGGTTTCTATTATTAGTCAAGGGAAATTATAAGAAATGATAGGCCAGTCACTTAGAGGTATGTATCAAGACAAATGTCAAAGACAGTTCTGTAGTGAAAAACCTGCCTTTCTTACCAAGCAAAGATAGTGTCAAAAAGGCCTTTCTGACCTAGCCAGTTGAGAATATTTTGACTCCCCATTCAATTAGAGAGAACATAAAGAGGACATTTACGTAGCATATCAACTAATAGGCATCAAATACTGATAAGAATAATTTTAAAATGAGACTGCTAAGTACCTTATTATTCTGGAGGATGGGAAGGAAAAACCTTCCAAGTTTGTAGACCATGTTATTTGAATGTCCTGTAATTGAGCAGTGCCATGCCTCAATGTTCTCACCTGCAGCTGCTCAAATGCCCACATTAACTATTTAACGTGATAGTTATCTACCAGAATGCCTGTCCAACCTCTCCCTCACTAATCCTATTAGTCCTTCAGACACAGCTTTGATGTTATCACCTCTGGGAAGACAAGACTTCCTGGCCTGGGCTGGATGCTCCCTCTTAGGAGCTCCTATATGATGCTACACTCCTTCTCTCTTTCTAGTAGCATTGCCAGTTTCTTATTTCTTCTATGGGACTAAGCCATTCAAGGGAAGGGACTGTCATTTTTATGAATGCATCTATAGAAAATTCTGACACATTGGAGATGCACAATGATTTGTTGAATCAATGAAAAATGAGTGCATGTATGACTTCTCCATAAACCAGAATAGAGCAGACTTCTAAAAGGGCAGATTTCTTAGCAAAAGTCTCTAAAGATAGGACTTTAGAGCTTAACAATCTGTACTAGAATATAAGTGCCATGAAGGCAATGACAGTTGTTTTTATTTACTGTTGGGTCTCTAGCACCAGGAACATTGTTTAATAGACAGTAAGTACTCAGTAAGTGTTAAATGAAAAAGTGGAAATTAATGAACAGAGGATCATTTGAACTAAAACCTTGTTTCAAAGGCATCTATCAGGGAGTCTCAAAGGTAACCATAATTATAACTTGAATGGTATTTTACAGTTCACAAAACATACTTACTTCATTTAATTCTCTTAACAACATTGCTCTGTAGATTTCATTGTAACCACCTCCATTATGCAGATTAGAAAACGTGAGCTGAGAAAATGGCACAGTCAGAACTGAAACCCTAGTTCTGTACCACAGATTCTGGGATTTTCACTACACTGAAACTTCTCAATCCATGACATTAAATGTAATGATTAGGTGGGAAAAAAAGGAGCCCCTCTGCAGAGATAACATGCTTTGTTTCAAAAATAAACATCTAAAAGATTTGACCATAAAGTGGGACTAGAAATAAAAATAAATCACTATGGTTTCCTGAATAACATTAAAAGAAAGTTATGAGATACCATGTCTAGGGTAGAATTCTCCTTTCTAAAAATAGAAGAAAAGCAACAAGCTCTTTAGTGAGACAGTCCACTGATAAAGAAAATGGATTTGATTTTTAACTCATTGAGTGAAACTGTCAATATGCATACCTTCAGTGACAAGCAGCTGACAAGTCTTGGAATAATCCAGAAAGAATAATTATTTGTAGGAATTAATAGAAGAACTGATTGTTTGTAACTGTGTTCTAGGTAATAATAAATGATGATGACAGGTTGGGAAAACATATTAAAAGGATTATACTCTACAGTATCTAGGGAAGAAGATATCAATTCAACTTCTAGATATGCAAAGATGATTGGAGCTGGATTTGTAAACCAACCCTAGGTCTCTGCATTCTATCAGCAATATGTTTAAGGGCATTGCCTGAAATACTTATATGAGTGTGGTAGGCTTAATAATGCCCTCCCCCCAAAGATATCCACATCTTAAACCCTTGTATAAGGGAATTTTATCTTATATGGCAAAAAAAGGTTTTGCAGGTGTGATTAAATTCAGAATTTGAGATGGGGAGATTATCTTGGATTATCCAGGTGGGTCCTAAATGCCCATGTATCCTTATAAAAGGGCACAGAGAAACTCCCTCAAACAGAGGAAGATTTGATACAGGAAAAGGGAAGGCAGTGTGACCATGAAGGCAGAGAGTAGAGTGATATATCCACAAACCAAGGAGTGCTGGCAGCTATCAGAAGCTGGAAGAGGCAAGAAATGGATTCTTCCCTAGAGCATCTGCAGGGAGGCTGGTCCTGCCAACACCTTGATTTTGGCCCAGTGAAACTGACCTCAGACTTCTGACCTCCAGAACTGTGAACGAATAAACTTCTATTTTTTAAGCCACCAAATTTGGAGTAATCTGTTACAGTTATCATAGAAAACAAATATATCCACTATACATATAGCAGCACTAGCAGGTAGCTTTGCTAAAGTGCTGCCTTAATTTAGCTGAGGGGACTTAATAGAATCAAGTGCTTTTGAACTTGTCTCTGGTACTGAAAATAGAAAATCTTCTGCTTGACAGTAGAAGAGGACTCTGTTTCTCTTCGCGAAACAATTCAAATTGGTTTGAACTTTTGCGGGGTTTAACACATGGAAGCAGTCAAGTGGAAAGCATGATGGAGAGAATAATCTTACGTTGAATCATCTCCACTGGAAAGTTGAGGGATGAGTCTTAGTTTTTTAGCTTGGGCAAGTAGGGTCCATGGAGGAGACTGTTAGAGGAACCGGTTGGGATAGCATGGGCAGAGGTAGAAATCGAGTTTCATTTTGACACTTTAAATTTAGGCTCTCTGTTAGACACCTAAGTATACATGTCAAGCAGGCAAGTGAACATATGGATTTGAAGCTCAGGGGAGAGGTGAAGGCAAGAGACAAACATTTGAAAATAATCAGCACAGAGTTAAAGAGAAAGTAAATGTTAGAAATCTGACTTATACTTTTTTCTGAATAGCTAATATACTGATGCTTATTTTATTGATCAGGATTTATTTTTAAACAGTATTACTATTTCTTGCCATTTCTGCAGCCCTCTCTTTGTTAATTAAGGTTATATAAAATATCATTGAATCCCATACCATTTATTCTTTAAAAACTATGATGCTCAATGAAGTCATTTCCCTATACACAGTGAAATGTGATAAAATCTATCCATACTAGGAAGCTTTTTCTCATTAGAGGTGACAGAGATCTGAGCATTTAGTTTTTTGTTTTGTTTTGTTTTGTTTTTTTAAAGCTACTCTGGACATCTTTAAATCATTTACCTAATGGATTTTTTTTTTAATTTAATTTAATTTTATTTTTGGCTGTGTTGGGTCTTCGTTTCTATGCGAGGGCTTTCTCTAGTTGCGGCGAGCAGGGGCCACTCTTCATCGCGGTGCTCGGGCCTCTCACTGTCGCGGCCTCTCTTGTTGCGGAGCACAGGCTCCAGACGCGCAGGCTCAGTAATTGTGGCTCACGGGCCTAGTTGCTCCGTGGCATGTGGGATCTTCCCAGACCAGGGCTGGAACCCGTGTCCCCTGCATTGGCAGGCAGATTCTCAACCACTGCGCCACCAGGGAAGCCCTGAGCATTTAGTTTTTAACAGCTTTATTTTTTATCAGAAGTGAGAACAGACTGACCCCTATGCTAAAATAATCACAGAAATCAGAAAAAGAATATCATTATATGCATCATAGTACTACATGTAATTATATATGTGTGTGTGTGTGTGTGTGTGTGTGTGTATATATATGTATTTTACTTTAGAAAGTTAAATGTTTTTCTGAACTAATTCTTGTAAGAATAACTTGCTGCGTGAACTACTAGAGATGCTGTAGAATTTTTTTTTTTTTGTAAATTGAATGTTTTTTTAAAAAATTATATATTCTCTGAGAAACTCTTTATGATAATCTCACTCAAAATACTCAAGTCTGTAGGTAATATGAAGTGTGCTATAGTTGTGGTGCAAATATGTTCACATCATTGCATATTTTGAATCAACCACTTAGTCTCCACCTTTGCTTTTAGCAGCATATACAGACCTTTTGAAATGTCTAAGAATCACAAGGACTTATTGTTATAATCTGCTTACATAGTCCAAAAATGGAACTGGCCTAACACTCTCTCATGGAAAGAGAATTGGAGTCTCATTAGTCCACTAGCAGTGCTGTTTCTTACTGCCAAATGGTTCCACAGATGAAGGCTGGTCTTACACAGCCTAGTTGACTGTACTTATCCAATGCTCATTGTAGGGTGCTCCATGCCTGGGGTTCTGAAACTTCAGCTTCAGCACTCAGCTAAACATCACCTTCCAGGGATTAGCTGGTGCTAGATTCCTTTTCTGGTAGTTATCCGTGTATCAGAATGCTTTTCTTCCTAAACCTTTCAAACAACACCTTCTGAAGATGGCTGTTATCAGAGAGTCAAAAGTGCATTATCGGGGCTTCCCTGGTGGTGCAGTGGTTGAGAGTCTGCCTGCTGGTGCAGGGGACACGGGTTCGGGCCCTGGTCTGGGAAGATCCCACATGCCGCGGAGTGGCTAGGCCCGTGAGCCACAACTACTGAGCCTGCGCGTCTGGAGCCTGTGCTCCGCAACGGGAGAGGCCGCGATGGTGAGAGGCCCGCGCACCGCAATGAAGAGTGGCCCCCACTTGCCACAACTAGAGGAAGCCCGCGCACAGAAACGAAGACCCAACACAGCCAAAAAATAAAATAAAATAAAATAAATAATAATTAAAGGTGCTAATAATTTTTTTAAAAAGTGCATTATCCTTCCAAGGAAGACTTTATAAGTGATTTTGAAGGGATTTGGAGGGCTCCTTATCCACAATAGGAAAGAATCACAATTTAATTCCTTTTGGCTCATGCCATTTCATAAAAGATAATTCCAAATAAATTCTAGCTTAAAAAATAAAATACAAACCACAAAGCATTCCGTGGGGGAATCTGCATGATTTTCTAAATATGGAAAAAATTTCAATGATGTGCTGGGTATCATCGGGAAGAGAATAATTTTTAATTACAAAGCTCCATCTCAGCTAACAAACCATCATGGTTTTATACTTCATTACTTTGTGTACATTTAAAAAATGATAGCAAGTTGAAAGGACTTCTGCCTTAGCCATGCCAGAGTAACTTGTTTCAAACTTGCCCTTCCACTGTAATCCAACAATTAGCTGGAAACAATAGTATAGGACTGTGTTTCCTACACAAGGGAGACAAATAAGATGAGCCCTATGATAGCCCCCGCTTAACACCCTTGAGATAACTTCTAGACCATAATGTAGGAAGAGAAAATCAAAGCAAAGCCTCGTGTGCTCACTGAATCAGGGAGACAGAGATTAGAGTTAGAGAGGTGAAGATGGTATATGGAACTTGTGGAGCAGAGAACTGGATAGAGAGAAACTATACATAAAAAGAGCTCCAGAAATTTGCATAGGGATCCCTTTTATATGTTGATGAATAGGAAGCTGTGCATAATGGATGTCACAACTCCACATGGTCAGACTAGTACTGTTGGGGCGATATAAACTGAACAATTCCAGGAGGTATCACAGAACTGAGGCACTTTCAAGTTCTAATCAGCCAGGGTAAAGACTCTTTGTTGAATACCTGAGGTACTCAGTAGGGATCCCAAAAGAGTTGTATCTTAGTAGTAGGGTTAAACAAGCCCCAAAGAAAAGGATACTATAGACCTCCCCATTCTTACACAGCTTAAAAACAAGCCTCAAAAGGATCAAGCTCATACACAGTAAATTTAATGCCTGCCAGGACAAAATTCAACACTTTTAAAAAAAGACAGTAAAATCCAGGCACTGAAGAATGAAAATCCCAGTGTCCAGCAACCAACAAAAAATTAGAAGAGGTGGTGGTACTAAGCAGAAAAACTGACAGATTACCAGGAGAAAAATGAATTAACAGAAACAGTATAGATACAGACAAAAACTTTAAATATTATAAACATGCACATTGATTAAATAAAAATAGAAAAATGAGCTTGGAAAGAAGAGAATGAGATGATACAATAAAGAACCAGAAAGTTTCCACTTCAGCTTAACATATAGAAAACTGCAAGAAAATTACACTTCCAGCCTGTAGAAAGCTAAATAATGGCCCTCTAAATATGTTCAAGACTCAATATTGATAAAATGTCAGCTCTCCCCAAATTGATCTATAGATTCAATGGAATCCCAATAAAAATTTCAGCAGACTATTGGGTTTTTTGTTTTGTCTTTTTAGAAATCAACAGTCTAATTATAATATTTACATGAAAATGCAAAGGATCTAAAACAGCCAAAATTATTTTTAAAGAAGTAACAATGTGACAGGGCTTTCATTTATTTCAATACTTACCATCAAGCTATAGTGATCAAGATTGTGTGGGGGTGAATATATAGAAGACTGGAAATATGGCCACAAATATATGTTCAACAGATTTTCTACAAAGATGTCAAGGCAATTCAGTGGTGGGGGGGAGGACGGTGGGGAGGGAAGTATACTCTTTTAAACAAGCGGTACTGGAAAAACTGGAGGCTTATTTGTAAATAAAATTGATCCCCATCTCACACAATACCAAGATTAAGTCTAAATTTATCATAGACCTAAACATAAACCTAAAGCCATAAAACTTCTAGAATAAAATGAAAACTATAGCACTACTAAAATGTAAGAGAAAATCTTCACAACTTTGGACTATGCAAAAACTTCTTAGGACACAACACCATGAACTAAAAAAGACTGATAATCAGACACCATCAGTCAAAGTTAAAAGTTCATACGCTATAATAAAATAAAAAGAAAAGCCACAGACTTGAAGAAAATATTCACAATACATATGTGCATGATGTATATTTAAAATGAGTTGCACAGATACTTCACAAAAGATACGTGAATGACCAATAAAAATATGAAACTGTTTAATATTATTTGCCATCATTGAAATGAAAATTAAAACCACTGCATGCATCCTAGAATGGTTAAAAATTTTAAAAGAGTGATAATACCAAGTGTGAAGAACAAAGCAATCGAAACTCTCAGACATGCTGGTAGGAAGGTAAAATGCTACAACCACTTTGAAAAAACAGTTTGCTAGTTTCTTATAACGTTATAGATAAACTTACAGTTCAACCTAGCAATTCTATCTCCAAATGTTTACCCAAGAGAATTAAAACATATGTCTACACAAAAATTTATACACAAATATTTATATTAGCTTTATTTGTAATAGCACAAAACTGGAAGCAACCCAAACATCTTTCAACATGTCAGTGGGAAAATTGTGACATATATATATATAGCATATATATGACACACACTGGAATACTACTTACTATACGGTAATAAAATGGACAGAGATACTGCTATACAAAATAACAAGGTTATATCTCAAAAAATTCTGAGTGAAAGAAGCCAGACACAAAAAACTACATACAATATTATTCCATTTGTCAGATAATGGAGAATAGGTAAATCTAATTTATAGTGAGAGAAAGCAGATCAGTGCTTGCCTGGTGCCACAGGTGTGGTGATTAATGCTAAGAGGCACAAGGGAGCTTTTAAGGTGATGAAAGTGTTCTATTCTTGATAGTGATGGTGGTTATACATATGTATACATTTAGCCACATTCATGAAACTGTGCACTTAAAATAGGTGCATTTTATTATATGCAAGTTGTAGCTCAATGAAGTTGACTTTAAACAAAGGCAGTAGATCTAGAGAGAGGATACTAGACTGAATGATAAATGTTAGATTCCAGCTTAAAAAGATAAAGTCTGAGGGAAAATAAGACCAAAGGTTTTAAAATTTGAAAATCAGAAGTAGGCTGAACATATACTTAAAAAAAGAAAAAGAAAAAAAAAAAAAACCTCAGTATTTTAAGAGAAAGTATCTATCATAGATTGAATGTTTGTGTTTCCCCCAAAATCCATATGCTGAAGCCCTAACCCCCAGTGTGGGTGTGTCTTGAGATGGGGCCTCTAAGGAAGCAATTATGGTTAAAGGAGATCCTAGGGTGGGGCCCTGATTTGATAAGGATAGTCCTTATAAGAGACACCAGAGAGCATACATTCATATTCTCTCTCTCTCTCCTTACACATGCATCAAGAAAAGGCTATGTGAGGACAAAGCGAGAAGGCAGCTATCTACATGCCAGGCCAGAAACCAAATTTGCCAGCCTCTTCATCATGAATGTCTAGTCTCCAGACTGTGAGAAAATAAATTGTTTTTTAAGCCATCAAGTCTATATATTTTGTTATAGCAACCCAAGATAATTAACACATATCCTTTAAACTTAAAATGGTAAGTGTAATTATGTAAAAGTTTGTAACACTTCACAGAATAGATAGCAATCTTATAAAACTCAATAGTCCAAGCAGAGAGAGTTCAGAATAAAAAGAAGTAGTTTCAATAGTAGATCATGGAGAACACCTTTATAATTTGCTGGTAGGCAGTACATCAGTATATTTTAAGATTTACTGCTACTTTTGTAGTCTTAGGTCAAGAATAGAAATCTTCTCTACCCACAAGGGCCTTGGTTCTCAGGTACTTGTCCTCTCTCTGTCTTGCAGAAGGACAGTCTTTCCATGTATATCCCTTGGCTTATCTTGTATTTCTTAACTACCCTTTCAATATTCTGTACATGTTTATATCACTTGTCAGTGGGTCCATGTCTTCCTTACTTCCATTATAACATGTATTAAGGTGGATGAAGAAACATAAGAGCGTATTCTCACATCTTACTGTCTTATTATTATCACTGTCTTCATAGAACCTAGCACAGAGCTTGATGAATCACAGGGACGCTATACCTTGAACCTGAATATAATCTTCAGGTGTAATTCTCCAGTCCTAAAGTCCTTAGCACATTTATCATCCCATCCATTTCCCACAGCCCTGCAGTTTGACAATAGGGAAGTAGAAAGAACTCCAGGAAAGGAGTTAGTAAACCTGAGTTTTGGTTCTGGTTCTGAGAATGACTTTTTGACCTTGTAAATTTAACTCAACCTTCCTGGCTTTAGCATTTTCACCTACAGAATAGGGATTAAACCCAACTTCGTTATTTCAGAGCATATTGTGAGAATGAAATGAGACAATGTATGTGAAAGTGACTTCTAAACCTCCAAGTTTAATATAAATGTCAATCATCATTGTATTTACTTACCTTGTTATTATCAGACCACATAGATTGCATCTGCTTCTGGGCCTAATATAAAGCATTTACTCAGTTATATTCCCACTACCAAAAATGATTTTGGAAAGGAGGGGGAATTGAGATCTCCTTCATCCATTCTTTTAAATAGTTGGTATATCAATGAATTAGTGTATTGTTGTTTTTAAGACACATCAAGAAAAATTAGGTTTATGACTATTCTTAACCTTGATTGATTCTAGAAAAACAAATCAATATTTTCTTATTTTCAATCAGCCCAGCCACACATAAAGAATTTTATTTATATTTTGGAATACTTTCATTTAATATAATTCAAATGTATTAATTGACATATTAAGATTATGTAAATTGTATTAATATAAGCTATTTCTCATCATTTACCTAGAATTAGAAAACAAAATTATATAAAAATGTAGTCATGCAAATATAATGACTACATTTTATGTACTATCATGTCAGAATTTCAGGCTTTGCCTTCCTGCTAAATTTAGGAACAAGGCAGGATGCCCACTCTCACCACTTCTATTCAACATAGTATCTGAATTCCTAGCCACAGCAATCATACAAGAAAAAGAAATAAAAGGTATCCAAATTGGAAGGGAAGAGGTAAAATTGTCATTATTTTCAGATGACATGATATTCTACATAGAGAACCCTAAAGACTCCACACAAAAACTATTAGAACTAATAAAAGAATTCAGCAAGGTAGCAGGATACAAGGTTAATATACAGAAATCTGTTGCATTTCTTTACATGAACAATGAAATATCAGAAAGAGGAAGTAAAAAAACAGTCCTGTTTAAAATTATGTCAAAAAAATAAAATACCTAGAAATAAACTTACCAAGGAGGTGAAAGACCTATACTATACACTGAAAACTATAAAACATTGTTAAAGGAAACTGAAGATGTAAAGAAATGGAAAGATATTCCATGCTCTTGGAATGGAAGAATTAATATTGTTAAAATGGCCATACTACCCAAAGCAATCTACAGATTTAATGTGATCCCTAATAAAATATCCATGACATTTTTCACAGAACTAGAACAAATAATCCTAAAATTTATATGGAACCACAAAACACCCAGAATTGCCCAAGCAATCCTGAAGAAAAAGAACAGAGCTGGAGGCATAACCCTCCCAGACTTCAGACAATACTACAAAGCTACAGCAATCAAAGCAGTGTGGTATTGGCACACACACACACACACACACACACAAAGGACATGTAGATCAATGGAACAGAATAGAGAGCCCAGAAATAAACCCAAACACCTACAGTTAATTAATCTATGACCAAGGAGGCAAGAATATACAATGGAGAAAAAACAGTCTCTTCAGCAATTGATGTTGGGACAGCTGGACAGCTACATATAAATCAATGAAATTAGAACACTCCCTCACACCATAGACAAAACTAAACTCAAAATGGCTTAAAGACTTGAATATAAGACATGACACCATAAAACTCCTAGAAGAGAACATAGGCAAAACATTCTTTGACATAAATTGTAGCAATATTTTCTTAGCTCAGTCTTCCAAGGCAAAAGAAATAAAAGCAAAAATAAACAAATGGGACCTAATCAAACTTAAAAACTTTTGCACAGCAAAGGAAACCATCAACAAAATGAAAAAAACAACCTACGAAATGGGAGAAAATACTTGTAAATGATGTGACCAGTCAATGGGTTAGCATCAAAAATATACAAACAGCTGATACAACTCAATATCAAAAAAACAACCCAATCAAAAAGTGGGCAGAAGACCTGAATAGGTATTTCTCCAAAGAAGACATACAGATGGCCGACAGTCACATGAAAAGATGCTCAATTTGCTAATTATTAGAGAAATGCAATTCAAAACCACAGTGAGGTTTCACCTCACACTGATCAGAATGGCTATCATCAAAAATCTACAAATAATAAATGCTGGAGAAGGTGTGGAGAAAAGGGAACCCTCATACGCTATTGGTGGGAATATAAATTGGTGCAGCCATATGGAAAACAGTATGGAGGGTCCTCAAAAATCTAAAAATAGAGCTACCATATGATCCACCAATCCCATTCCTGGACATATATCCAGAAAAGACAAAAACTCTAATTCAAAAAGATACCAGCACCCCAATGTTCATAGCAGCACTATTTACAATAGCCAGGACATGGAAACAACCCATGCCAAGCAACAGATGATTGGTTTAAGAAGATGTCATATATATATATATATATATATATATACACACACACACACATATATACATATAAAATGGAATATTACTCAGTCATAAAAAAGAATGAAATATTGACATTTGCACAACATGGATAGAACTAGAGAATATCATACTAAATGAAGTAAGTCACACAGAAAAAGACAAATATTATATGATATCACTTATATGTAGAATCTAGAAAACAATACAAATGAATCTATATACAAAACAGAAACAGACTCACAGACATAGAAAACAAACTTATTGTTACCAGAGGGGAAAGGAAGGAGGGGGGCATAAATTAGGAGGATGGGATTAACAGATACAAACTACTATACATAAAATAAATAAGCAACAAAGATTTACTGTATAATGCAGAAATCTATATTCAATATCTTATGATAACTTAAAATGGAGAATAATCTGAAAAAATTATATATATATGTATGTATAACTGAATTACTTTGATGTATACCTGAAACTAACACAATATTATAAATCAATTATACTTCAATTAAAAAAAATTTAGGCTTTGTAGTGTATATCCTTTTCCTGAAAGATGCAATAAGCATAATGCAGCACTAAAGGAGTATATTAAATGTTTGTTTACCAGGAAATACCCATTTATTTGGAGATAAGGTTATGGTGAAACCACATATGATCAGAGTTTGTAGAACAGCATCCATGAAACCAAACAGACAGTGATGGAAAAAACCTTTTGAAAATATATGCATCATTTGCCAATTTTTTTATCTTAGCTTTTCAACTTTTTTTTCAGCTTATACACAATTATTTCTGCTCAGTGGCATAATCATTTTCCTCATGAAGTTTATGATATTTTCATAAAATGGAGTAGTCCCTGACAGATTTATTTTCAGTCTCTTCATTAAAATTCATGCTCTCTGTATTTATTGCATAAGTAAGGCACTATGGCATCATCATCAACTGGTCACTTGTAGGCCACTCAATAAATGCCAAACAACATGGCATTTTATTTAATTATTAACATGTCATGAATTTTTTAAATGGGAAACTTAAAAAAAGTCTTTTAGAACAATCCCATTGTTGGTGTGACCTAGAGGAAAATGTGTACCATGTTCTTGGTGAAAACTTAGGTGCTCAGAAATACATAAAATATACAGTATGGGCACAAATTAGAAAGTAATCATGTTTACTGATTGGGGGACTACAGAGAAATTGACTCTGGAGCTGGGTATTAAAAAAAAAAAAAGAGTATGACTTTCCAGGAATATAAGGAATGGAATGCCTTCTTTAAGAGAAAATAAATGAGGATGTTGAAGTGGTGAGAGAGAAGGTTAGGTAAGCAAAGTCTAGAGAGCCGATTGACAAGTTTGTACTTAAATCTGTAGGCAAAAGGGAAATGTCAAGTTTTGTTGTTTTTTTTTTAAAGTAAAAATTTTATTGAGATATAATTCACATGCCATAAAATTCACCTTTTAGTGTACAATGGAATGGTTTTAGTATATTCATGGAGTTGTACAATGATCACCATAATCTAATTTCAGAACATTTTCATTATCCCCAAAAAAACTCTATACCCATGAGTAATCAGTCATTATACACTCTTCTCTCCAGCCCCTAGCAACCAATAATCTACCTCTGTCCACATGGATTTGCCTTTTCTGGAAACTTTATGTAAATGGACCCATATAATGTGTGGTGTTTTGTGACTGGCTTCGTTCACTTAGCATAATGTTTTCAGGATTGATTCATGTTATAGCATGTAGCAGTACTCCATTTTTGTGGCTGAATAATATTCCATTCTGTGGATATACTACATTTTGTTAATCCATTTATCAGTTGGTGGGCATTTGGATTGTTTTCACTTTTTGGCTGCTATGAACATTTTGGTACAAATTTTGTGTGAATGTATATTTTCATTTCTCTTAGGGTATACCTAGTAGTGGAATTCCTGGGTCATATGGTAACTTTATGTTTCACTTTTTGAGGAACTGCTACAGTGTTTTCCAAAGTGGCTGTACCATTTTATATTCTTACCAGCATGTACGAATGTTCCAATTTCTCCACATCCTTGGCAACACTTGTTATTGTCTGTCTTTTTTTATTTTAGTTATTCTAGTGAGTGTGAAGTGGTATTTTATGTGGTTTTGATTTCCATTTCCCTGATGACTACTGATCTTGAGCTTTTCATGTGCTTACTGGTCATTTATATGTCATAAGTGTACCTCTTCAAATTCTTCCCCATTTGTTTTAGTCTGTGAGGGCTATCATAACAAAATGCCACACACTGGGTGGCTTAAACAACAGAAATTTATTTTCTCACATTTCTGGAGGTTGGAAGTCCAAAATTAGGGTGTCTGCAGGTTTGGTTTCTCCTGTGACCTCTCTCCTTAGTTTACAGATGACCTCCTTATCACTGTGTCTTCACATGACCTTTTTTCTGCACATGTACCTCAAAACCCTTCTCATAAGCACACCAGCCATACTGGATTAGGGCCCCACCCTTATGATTTTATTTAGCCACAGTTACTTCCATAAAGGCCTCTTTCCCAGTCGCATTGGAATTAGGGCTTCAACATATGAATTATGGGAGGCACAGTTCACTTTGTAACACCACCTTTAAATTGGGTTATATGACTTTTAATTGTTGAGTTATAGGAGTTCTCTATGTATTCTGAATACAAATGTCTTATCAATATATAGACTTGTGAATATTTTCTTCATGATTTTTTTTTTACTTACTTGATTGTGTCCTTTGAAAGAAAATGTTTTCAATTTTGATGAAATCCAATTTATCTATTTTTCTCTTTCATCATCTGTGCATTAGGCACCATATCTAAGAAATTATTGCCTAAACTAAGGTCACAAATATTTGCTCCTATGTTTTCTCCTAGGAATTTTATAGTTTTACATTTTATATTGAGATCCTTGATCTACTTTAAGTTAATCTTTGTATATGGAATGCATTAGGGTTCCAGCATTATTCTTTGGCATGTAGGTATCCAGTTCTCCTAGTACCATTTGTTGAAGACTATTCTTTTCCTGTTGGATTATCTTGTCACCCTTGCTGAAGATAAATTGATAATAATTGATAATGTAAGCATTTATTTCTGGAATGTGAATTATATTCCATTGATTTATATATCTCACCTATACCAATACCACCTTATCTTGATTACTATAGCTTTGTAGAAAGTTTTGAAATTGGAACGTTTGAGTCCTCCAACTTTGCTTTTCCATATGAATTTTAGGACCATCAGGACAGCTACATTTTTATAAGCATTGTGTTGAATCTGTAGATCAGTTTGGGAAGTATTACTCTCTTAACATTATCTTCCAACCCATGAATATAGGATATCTATACATTTATTTAAGTTCTTCTTTAATTTCTGTCAACATTTGGTAGCTTTCAGTGTACAAATATTGCACTTCCAGGGTTAAATTTATTCCCAAGTATTTTATTCTTTTTGATACCATTGTAAAAAATGGTTTTCTTAATTTCACTTTCCGACAGTTCATTGCTAGTGTATACAAAACAATTGATTTTTATGTGTTAATCTTTACCTTGCAACATTGCTGAAATCATTTGTTAGTTCTAATTTTTTTTTGTTGAATATTGCAGATTTTCTATATATTAGATCATGTCACTACACATAGAGATAGTTTTAATTCTTCCTTTCCAGTCTGGATCCCTCTTATTTCCTTTTCTTGCCTAGTTTTCCTGGGTAGACCCTCCAGTACAATGTTGCCTAATAGTAGCAAGAGTGTATAGCCTTGTCTTCTTCCTTACATTAGGCTGAAAACATTTAATCTTTCACCATTAAGTATAATATTAGCTGTGGGTTTTTTATAGCTGTCTTAATTTTTTTAAGAATTTTTTTTAATAAATTTATTATTTATTATTTATTTATTTATTTATTTTTGGCGGAGTTGGGTCTTTGTTGCTGGCACGGGCTTTCTCTAGTTGTGGCGAGCAGGGGCTACTCTTTGTTGCGGTGCACGGGCTTCTCACTGCGTTGGCTTCTCTTGTTGCGGAGCACAGGCTCTAGGTGTGCGGGCTTCAGTAGTTGTGGCACGTGGGCTTCAGTAGTTGTGGCTCACGGACTCTAGAGCGCAGGCTCAGTAGTTGTGGCACACAGGCTTTGTTGCTCCGTGGTATGTGGGATCTTCCCGGCCCAGGGCTTGAACCCGTGTCCCCTGCATTGGCAGGTGGATTCTTAACCACTGTGGCACCAGGGAAGCCCCTATAGCTGTCTTTTATCAGGTTGAGAAAGTTCCCTTGCATTCCTAGTTTAAGTATTTTTATTATGAAAGGTTGTTGAACTTTGTCAAATCATATGATTTTTGCCATTTTTTCTATTAATGTCATATATTGATTTATTTTCATATGTTATAGCAACCTTGCATTTCTAGTGTAAATATACCTTGTTTGTGGTATATAATACTATTTACATGTTATTGGATTCAGTTTCCTAGTGTTTTGTTAAGGACTTTTGCACCTATATTGTATGGGATATTGGTCTGTACATACTTTTCCTGTGATATCTTTGGTTTCGGTGTCAAGGTAATACTGGCCTCACAGAAGATGCTGAGGGATTGTAAACAAGAGGAGGGTAGTAAAACTTAACTTGGTAAGGAATAAAATAATTTTTCAGGTAGCTCACTCCAGAGCATGGTGAGTGGATTGGAAGATGTGAGGATGGGAGGGGTAGAATTTGGAGTCTTGGAGACCAGTAAGAAGATGATGAAATGACGTAAATTGGAAATGATGAGGTTCTGAATCGAGGTTGTGGGCATGAGGATTGAAAGGAAGTGCTCAAAACAAAATATATTGAGGAGGTATATGAGAAATCTCATTTCTATATTCTCTAACCTGTATTTTCTTGGTGTTCAGTGGGTAAGTATACAGGCCCTTGGGGTTCTTTCATTTTATTTCTGCTGACACTGCTGCTCTCCCTTTCTTTATCACACAAGTATTGGGAAAACTATTCTCTGCTTTTATATAGCTGAGATCAGATGAATTTTAGAAAAGGAACTTTGCTAAAGGACCCATGGAGAAACAAAAGAGAAACAAGAAAAGAAAGCATGCAGCACACTCAAATGTGCCTCAAAACACCATCAGACAAACATAATATAGGTTTCTAACATTCCAATAGCTAATTCTTGCCCAGTAAGCAAGCCCAGTTCTAATCTATATCCTATACAAGGGCCAAATTTAGAGAATCCTCTTTTTGTTTCCCTCCCATGCCCCCTCTACCAGAGTCCATGTTCAAACAGAACAGATTATCTGTAAAATTCAGTGGAAAAAATCAACGGTATTACAGGTACTTGAGTCATCCTTGGTAAAACAATCAAACTTTCCTTAAGAATCCACCATCATAAAAATAAAGGATGAGGTCACTAAGGAAGTTTTTTCTTTCCTCTGTGGCAGAGTTCATCCTTAGACATTCAGTATCTTGGTAGAAATATCAGTTCTCGCTTGTGTCTCTCAAAGGGCAGAGGGGGCATCTACTCATCCATTCATTAAACTAACTTTTTCTGACAGCTCACTATGCATCTGTCAGTAACTTACCAGGCCCTAGGTTCACAGCAATAAAAGGGTCCATCCGTTGTCCCCAAGAGGCAGGAGTTGAGGGGAGCAGGGCTAACACCTAAAGAACCATTTGTAGTACAACATGGTGAGAAGACTGATAAAAGTTAGCAGAGAGAGCACACAAGAGCAACATCTCAGTTGTGTATGATGCAAAGAAAGGGTATCTGGGAAGGCTTCTTGGAAGTAGTGATTTGTGCTTGAACAATGAGTATTTGTTAGCCAGGAGAGGAAAAAAAGGATATTGGTGTCAAGGAAAGGCACTGAAGCAAAAAATAAAGAACTATCTGGATTTTGTATATATCTGCTTTCAGGACACAGTAAAGTTCTCCTAGATGTTCCCCGAATAGTAAATCCAACTGGTCATCTGATAAGACACTGGAATGAGACTCACAGATTGCTTCTAAACTCCTACACAAGTTGCTTTATCTATCTAAGCCTTAATTATTTTACTTTTAAAAGGCAGAAGCGGTATTCTTAATGAACTTTACTGTTCTAACATTGTATGCTCTCCTCAGAAGAGTATTTTTGTCTCTAAATAGGTAGTAGAGATATCCAGAAGGGACTTTTTGGAGTGTAATTGGAATCCTGGGATGGTTGGAGAGATTTGGTGTGGGACAACTGAGAGGACTGGAATTGTAGGTAGATTGAAAGGCAGGGCTGTGGCTTCATTTGGGAGTGGATCAGAGGAGGGAAAGACGGTAGAGATGGTTGTAATGCACTTGGATTGTAGGAGATTCAGGAAGGATCCACTTCTATTTGCTGTACACATAGTTTTGTGTGTGTGTGTGTATGTGGGGGGGGTGCGTGTGTGTGCGTGTATCATTCTGAAATTCATAAAGTGTGGTCTTGTATAACAGCAGTGTGCTGTGTGCATCTGCTTAAAGGAATTATGGCCCAGGGATGAATGAATGAATGAATGTATGAATGTCTCTCTTTCTTCCTTTTTTTTCCTTCTCTTCCTCCCTTCCCTTCTTTTTGACTTGTTCAGAAGGAATTCCTAATCTTGTCACTTTTCCAAAAAGAAAATGCTAAAAATACTAACTGAAGAGATATCATTGTTGAGGATGATCCCTTTATTAAAGTGTAGTAAATACCGAAACATAAGCTAGTGTCCTCTGGGCTGAATACTAGACATATTTGGTCCATAAAATATGTTTAAAGATCACAAGCCGTAATTTAAAACTAAGATTTCACATACAAATTTGAATTCCTAGCTTCTCTTATAAAGTCACAAGACTTGATAGCATTGGAACACTAATCTTAATGACAACAATTAGTTGGACTTGAGTAGTATTTGCCCCCTTTACATGGGGTATGTGCTTCTAACTTAAATGCTTTGTGTCTCAGTTTTCCTACCTTTACATTGGGGGATAGTAAGGGAACCTCGTGGTCTGGAGGGTTAAATAAATTAATATGTGTAAAACTCTTCAACTTATGCCTGGTACAGAATAACTGCTATATCAGTGTTTGCTGTGATTATGATTATTATTCCTTCCCAATTAAACATAGCCTTTACCACTTGCTATTGTCTTCCATCCATCCTGAGTTACTCATTTATGTTTCCTGCCTGGCTTCTATAAACATTTGTGTTTTGATCTCTGCTGTAGGCTTTTCACATTTGTGGATTTGACATTTGTGATTTTAACCACTCTAAAGCCACCCAAATATCCATGACTCATTGAGAATTGTGATTTTGTTGAAGCAAAAATTAGACTCACTCATCTTGAAAGCCTGGTCAGCAGAAGCAAACCACTTAGTTTCTGAGTGGGCCTGGCTTAGCATCCACTTCTCATGTGGTGCTGTTGGACTCCTGTTCTGTGCAATAACTCTCCTGAAGGGCTACCTAAAGGGAAACATCTATTGTAGTGTTCATTTGGCCATCAACACATGTCTTCTGTGCACCTCAGGAGAGTGCCTTTTTCACTGTGATGCAATGTTAGCCCTGCTTCCATAATAAACACTCTAATAAAATATTATTCTATGGCTCAAAGGGTTGGAACACTTGAAAAATAAAGTTCTGAATACAACTGTGAATAATTTCTATAAGAAGAAAAAGAAGGGATGTAGTTAGAAACTAATTGGCTGCACAGAGAGTGCCTGCCAACTCAGCTTTTTTAATGGACCCACAATCATGATGGTAAGACGATCATCAACAATTAATCCAAAAAGGGGTGTCAGGTACCTGGATAAATAGTTGAGGAAAGCAAAAATCCAGCAGGAGCTCACTTTTGAGGAAAAAAAAAAAGACAACTAAGAATAATAAAGGATCTTGGGTTGAAAGAAGAAGAAAAAATACAGGCAAGGCCTGCAGCTGCAGAAAGATAAATGTGATACTAAGAGATAATGGAAAAATAGAGAGAAGGCAGAACTTTCTGACTCAGATCTTGTGATCATCTTTTCTGGTAACCAGAGGTGTCCAACAATGGAATAAGTTGCCTGGCAAAGTTGTAATTTTTTTAGACATTGAAAAGGTTCAAGCAATGGCTGGAAAATCACTGGTCAGGGTGCAGAGCCATCAGGCTCTTGCTCCCAGAGATTCCTCTGCTCAGGTGGACTGGGGACATGAGTTCTGCAGAAAGGTCCTGAATCCCTCTCCTGCACTAAGGAAGTACCACTAGGACAGACCCTACTCTCTCAGATCATCACTTGCTGTCTTGTTTCTGATTCTCTTCCCAGCTCTTTGGATTGGTGTTTTATTTGATTGGCTCTTAGTTTGATTCACTTTTTTAAAAAAGTCTCTTAAGCATATTTTACCCATCTGAAGTTCAGCCCAGTCTCTGGACCCTTTCCTGTAGCTTGAAACTGCTAGTTGAAGGAGAAAAATGAGAGAATATGTTATCATAAATCTAGTGGCCAAATGAAGGAATCTCATTTTTTTCTTCATTTTTATGAGCCTATTTTTCTTTCCTGTTTTATGAAATTGCACTGTAAGTAGGATATTTGGCAAAATTGCCTTTGTAGATCAGTTCACGTATTTGGAAGATGATTGTATGATTTTACAGCATTTGGAGAAACAGACCGTCACATTTTCCTAATAAGGGCTAGGGAGAGAAGAAGGTGACTACAGAAATTGCAAAAAGAGGTGGGAAAGTTATTTTTGTCTTATCCCTTTCTCCTTCTACTAGAGTTAAGTTTTTTCCTGTTAGTAAGAAGGCACGCTGCTCTGCCTCCACTCCCCTGTGACAGGTCTGCAAAGGCCAGAAATGACCCTTGCATCTGACCACAGCATTATGCTATAGCTGCATTCAGGAGTCCTCATGGTGCTGCCGTTACATTCCTCTTTGGCTTTGCGGGCTGAACTGGAGTGCAGAGTGGCAATTGGCCCTTAGCTAAATATAGCTGCGGATATTGCTTGTCCAGCTCTTGGCTATCTTAATAGGGATTGTTGCTTGGTCACAAGAGTATAATTAATGTGCCTCTCTTCCTAGGTGACAGAAGTTACCTTTAAAGAATTGGCTAAGCATGTTCCTTCTGTAAGTTCCAATTCCCCCATCAGAAAATTATGAAATTTAATAAAAATTTTGCAATGATCATAGTAGGTTATTTGTTATAAGTGTGCTTTCAAGATACAGAGAAATATTGCTGAAATCGCACACTGGGGAAGAGGGGTGGCAGTATAGATGGAGGGGGAGAAAACACAGAGAAAAGTTCCTTCTTGTCCTAAAAAAAAATAGAAAATATTTCTAGGGCATGGTGTTCCATAGAACACACTGAATGGACGGTCTTGTGAAACCCAGAGGCAAACAGTGGAGTTTTGCCCCACTGAGTTGCCGTTATGGATAATCTCTCTCTCTCTCTTTCCCCCCTGGGTATCCTTGTCTCCTTCTCTGTTTTTGAACCTCTATTACTATCTACTTCTTGTACTCTGCTTGTTTTTCTTTTTCTTCCTTCCTCCTGTATCCTATAACTTAACTTCTATGCTTCAGTTCGTCTCTCTTTCATTCATTTATATACTGGGACCACTTCTTCTGTCTTCCCTGTGTATGTGGCCACCCCCACCTGTCCTCAGGCATTGACTCATGGTGTTGACATCCTTTCCCACACACCTATACCCACACACTTCCTGTACTTCATGGGTTCAATCGTTCCTTTGCTGGTGTACTCCTTTGCCAGCACTGACTCAGTGGGGCTTCCTCTGCAATTCTGTGTTGGTGTCTGTTTGGATCAATGTCATTTTAGTCTGACATGCAAATAAAGCACCACTGAAGGTTGTTCCTACAGAGCAGAAAGCATGGGAAATGATCTGGGGAATGACAGGCAATGCCATCTGACTGTAAACTCAGTAACATGACTTTTGAACCTCACTGTTCTTAATGAGTCCTTGCACACGTAATCTTTTTAATGAGCTCTAGGTCTTTCACCACATTAAATGGTTCAGTTCAGGAATTTTTAGTTTTTGTTTACTATTTGGTATTGTTTGTAAAAATATCTACCTTCTTAAAATTTAATTTTATTTAATGGTCTATTCATTTACTTTTTTAAAAAGACTTTATTTTTTAAGTAGCAGTTTTAAGTTCACAGCAAAATTAAGAGAAAGGACCTGAGGTTTCCCATAATCCCCTGCTCTCACACATGTTTAACTTCCCCTGTTATCAACATCCTCTGTCAAATATCTAACCTTTTTAAGCTTCTAGTTGTATGATATTTTTCCAATTTGTTAATGGCATTTATCTTCCAACCTAAAACCTTCTCCAGAAGGAGTTAGTTCCCTTTATCTCTGTTCTACCATAGCAATTTGTCTATGTTTCCATTGTGCCATGTCTCATGCTGTATTATAATTATATGTTTACATGCATCACTTTCTCTTGAGGACAATTTTTTTTTTAATTTTCTTTCAGTCAGTGCCAAGAAGATTGTATAGCAGCTACAGCGCTGACCTTTCTAAACGTGTGGCAGAATATGGTCATGCCTGTTCTCAGAAAGCACCTAAATTAACAGAAATGGAAAAATCTTAGGTCCAACAATGCAGGGTCAGATAATAAGAGTTGCATAATCTGAGGTGGAGGTTCAGAAATAAAGGGATCACACAATCAAAAATTTAAGTACCCAGAACCCTTAAAATGAGTCTGTATAATGCTGCTTTGCTAAGGAGCATAACTTTGTTCTATATGGAAGCATAGGTTATATCTGTGCACCTTCATGCCACTCCCACAGGGGATAGAAAAGATCTTGGGAAACTCCTTTTCAGATACGCTGCTCTGGCTGGTTCCTTTCCCCATGCTGACTGCCTGTCAGCACCACCACCCTAGATATCCTACCTCCAAGAAACAGAAGGGTGCCCAGGGAGCTTTGTTCACTCTGATATAACTCTTTGTCTCTGTGGTTCTCCTATCGTTTTGATGTTTGAGAAAGTTTGGACATAGAATTGGCCAATGTCCATGAGTTTTTTCCTCAGTTCCTCAAATCTAGTCCTTATCTTTTTAGACCTAGATCTAAGATAGAATTTAATGAATGAATTTGCCACAAAATCATAGTTTGATATTTTAATTCCCATCATATTCACAGGTTCTGCCTCCACTCAAGGGGAGGGAATTATACAGGGAGTACACACCAAGGTGTGGGAATTTGGTGGGCCATTTTAGAATTCTGCCCACTACAATAAGCAAAGGAAAAATAAACTTGTGTTACAATTTCTATGTTAAGATTCTTTTGACTGCAAGTAGCTATATCAATTCTAAATAACTTAGGCTAAAAAAGAATTAATTGGACATATGCTAGACAATCTTACAGATTCCAAGGAAGAACTGGGCAACCAGCCATTGGGAGTAGGTTCTGGGAAAGTCCTAGAGACCTCAGTTAGTGGACCAGTTCTTCAATGAACCAAAGTAATTGTGCCTCTTAGTTCGAAAGTATAGTAAATTCCTGGGAGAAAATTTGGGGATAGGTGCCCACCCTAAATCAGTCAAATACAACCTGGGATAGGGTCTCATAGTATACGCATAGTTATGGAACCCACTCCTCTATACTGGGAACAGTTATCAGAGAAACACTAATCACTGTGAACTATTCAACTACCCCAGTGGGAGTCTATGCCACAGTGAGGCAAAATGATGCAGTGTTGACATATATCAGTAAGTTTTGTGTAGCTAGCACGAAAAATGTCAGCCAGATAGAAATGATTAAAGTGTTATGTTGTTTAAGTTATATTAAAATACTTAAATTTTCAGTGTTATAAATTTGTCTATTTTGGTTAAACTGTTGCATTTTAACTGATGCAATTTAAAGAGCATTAAACCACAGTCTATATCGTTTTAACTATTTTCAATAGTTTTCAAATGTTTCCAATAAGTAGGATATGTACCCTTCCTGCCTTGGAAGTTTGGTAGTGCGTGGGAAATGCTCCCTGTTCCCCAGGTGTTCCCACACCATGTCTCACTTGTGAGATGGACAGGTGGGGTTAGACTGGGTGGAAGTAATTTGAGAAAAGTTTAGGCATTGTATGCTAACTACACCTGTCACTGCAAGACCCCCTCTGCCACCATACTTTAGCCTTTGACATAGGTGGGTTCGACATTGCAGTTTCTAATGTTCATAAACAATACTGAAAAAATTATATATATTTTACTTTTTCTGAGGCATGAATTGGAGCCATGTGTACTGGGAGACTGAGGTGGAGTAGTGAGACGCTTTGCCAGTGAGTGAGCACTGTTGACCACACAGACCCTGAAACATTTATTTAAACATTTATTTTGTCCCTACTACTGTTGTACATTTTATAAGATGAGAGGAATTAATTGCAATAGTGGTGTTCACCTTGGTTTCATTAAATTTCCAAGGTGTGTTTGTTTTTTAATATAATGATTTTATGTGCAGTTTAATATATATTTATATAATACTTAACAGATTATAAAGCACTTTTCTATATACTCTCTTGATTCTCACATAACCCCTTAAGGCAGTCAGGTAAACCCTAGTCAGAAGGAAGAAGTCAGAGGGCATTGGAACTGAATGTTAGATTCTGGAGCAGGATCCCTTGTCTTTTGACTTCCACCCCTGTGCCTTTTCAATAAAAAGGTACCTTTGTTTCTGTCTGAAATTGTGACTGCCAGTGAAAATAACAAAAGCCTAGCATTAGCATACCAGTGAGGTCTCAATAAATATTCAATGTGACTAGATGGCCATTTTTTTTCTCTCAATTGAGAGTCCAGGAATCTCTTAGTTAAATGTGGAATCATCCTAGTAATGTTTTTTCTCTTTGGGCTTTGTTCCTAGAAGCTCTTTGAAGCACAAACAAAATAGACTCATCCATTATAATTATTATTTATTTTTTAACATCTTTATTGGAGTATAATTGCTTTACATTGTTGTGTTAGTTTCTGCTGTACAACAAAGTGAATCAGCTAGACATATACATATATCCCCATATCTCCTCCCTCTTGCGTCTCCCTCCCACCCTCCCTATCACACCCCTCTAGGTAGTCACAAAGCACCAAGCTGATCCCCCTATGCTATGCGGCTACTTCCCACTAGCTATCTGTTTTACAATTGGTAGTGTATATATGTCCATGCCACGCTCTCACTTCTTCCCAGTTTACCCTTCCCCCTCCACGTGTCCTCAAGTCCATTCTCTATGTCTGCATCTTTATTCCTGTCCTGCCCCTAGGTTCTTCAGAACCTTTTATTTTGAATTCCATATATATGTGCTCACTCTGTATGACAGACTCTAGGTCCATCCACCTCATTACAAATAACTCAATTTCATTTCTTTTTATGGCTGAATAATATTCCATTGTATATATGTGCCACATCTTCTTTATCCATTCATCTGTTGATGGACACTTAGGTTGCTTCCATGTCCTGGCTATTGTAAATAGAGATGCAATGAACACTGGGGTCCATGTGTCTTTTTGAATTATAGTTTTCTCAGGGCATATGCCCAGTAGTGGGGTTGCTGGGTCATATGATAGTTCTATTTTTAGTTTTTTAAGGAACCTCCATACTGTTCTCCATAGTGGCTGTATCAATTTACATTCCCACCAACAGTGCAAGAGGGTTCCCTTTTCTCCATACCCTCTCCAGCATTTATTGTTTGTAGATTTTTTGATGATGGCCATTCTGACCAGTGTGAGGTGATACCTCATTGTAGTTTTGATTTGCATTTCTCTAATGATTAGTGATGTTGAGCATCCTTTCATGTGTTTGATGGCAATCTGTATATCTTCTTTGGAGAAATATCTATTTAGATCTTCTGCCCATTTTTTTGATTGGGTTGTTTGTTTTTTTGATATTGAGCTTCACGAGCTGCTTGTATATTTTGGAGATTAATCCTTTGTCAGTTGCTTCATTTGCAAATATTTTCTCCCATTCTGAGGGCTGTCTTTTGGTCTTGTTTATGGTTTCCTTTGCTGTGCAAAAGCTTTTAAGTTTCATTAGGTCCCATTTGTTTATTTTTGTTTTTATTTCCCTTTCTCTAGGAGGTGGGTCAAAAAGGACCTTGCTGTGTGATTTATGTCATAGAATGTTCTAAGGTATGTTTCCTTATTTATTTTCATTTTGGTTGCTCTGTCCATTGGTGAACATGGGGTTTTAAAGTCCCCTACTATGATTGTGTTACTGTCGATTTCTCCTTTTATGGCTATTAGCATTTACCTTATGTATTGAGGTGTTCCTATGTTGGGTGCATAAATATTTACAATTGTTATATCTTCTTCTTGGATAGATCCCTTGATCATTATGTAGTGTCCTCCTTTGTCTCTTGTAATAGTCTTTAAAGTCTATTTTGTCTGATATGAGAATTGCTACTTCAGATTTCTTTTGATTTCCATTTGCATGGAATATCTTTTTCCACCCCCTCACTTTCACTCTGTATGTGTCCCTAGGTCTGAAGTGGGTCCCTTGTAGACAGCATATGCACAGGTCTTGTTTTTGTATCCATTCAGCCAATGTATATCTTTTGGTTGGAGCATTTAATCCATTTACATTTAAGGTAATTATCGATATGTATGTTCCTATTACCGTTTTCTTAATTGTTTTGGGTTTGTTTTTGTAGGTCTTTTCCTTCTCTGTGTTTCCTGCCTAGAGAAGTTCCTTTAGCATTTGTTGTAAAGCTGGTTTTGGTGGTGCTGAATTCTCTTAACTTTTGCTTGTCTGTAAAGGTTTTAATTACTCCATCGAATCTGAATCCTTGCTGGGTAGAGTAATCTTGGTTGTAGGTATTTCCCTTTTATCACTTTAAGTATGTCCTGCCACTCCCTTCTGGCTTGCAGAGTTTCTGCTGAAAGATCAGCTGCTAACCTTATGGGGATTCCCTTGTGTATTATTTGTTGCTTTTCCCTTGCTGCTTTTAATATTTTTTCTTTTTATTTAATTTTTGATAGTTTGATTACTATGTGTCTTGGCATGTTTCTCCTTGGATTTATCCTGTATGGGACTCTCTGCGCTTCCTGGACTTGATTGACTATTTTCTTTCCCATATTAGGGAAGTTTTCAACTATAATCTCTTCAAATATTTTCTCAGTCCCTTTCTTTTTCTCTTCTTCTTCTGAGACCCCTATAATTCGAATGTTGGTGCATTTAATGTTGTCTCAGAGGTCTCTGAGATTGTCCTCAATTCTTTTAATTCTTTTTTCTTTATTCTGCTCTGTGGTAGTTATTTCCACTATTTTATCTTCCAGTTTACTTATCCGTTCTTCTGCCTCAGTTATTCTGCTATTGATTCCTTCCAGAGAATTTTTAATTTCATTTATTTTGCTGTTTATCATTGTTTGTTTGCTCTTTATTTCTTCTAGGTCCTTGTTAAACATTTCTTGTATTTTCCTCATTCTATTTCCAAGATTTTGGATCATCTTTACTACCATTACTCTGAATTCTTTTTCAGGTAGACTGCCTATTTCATCTTCTTTTGTTTGGTCTGGAGGGTTTTTACCTTGCTCCTTCATCTCCTGCGTATTTCTCTGTCTTTTCATTTTGCTTAACTTACTGTGTTTGGGGTCTCCTTTTCACAGGCGGCAGGTTTGTAGTTCCCATTGTTTTTGGTGTCTGCCCCCAGTGGCTAAGGTTGGTTCAGTGAGTTGTGTAGGCTTCCTGGTGGAGGGGACTGGTGCCTGTGTTTTTGTGGATGAGGCTGGATCTTGTCTTTCTGGTAGGCAGGACTGAGTCCGGTGGTGTGTTTCGGGGTGTCTGTGAACTTATTATGATTTTAGGCAGCCTCTCTGCTAATGGGTGTGGTTGTGTTCCTGTCTTGCTAGTTGTTTGGCATGGGGTGTCCAGCACTGGAGCTTGCTGGTCGTTGAGTGGAGCTGGGTCTTAACGTTGAGACAGAGATCTCTGGCAGAGCTCTTGCCGATTGATATTACATGGGGCTGGGAGGTCTCTGGTGGTCCAATGTCCTGAACTCAGCTCTCCCACCTCAGGGGCTCAGGCCTGACACCCGGCCAGAGCACCAAGACCCTGTCAGCCACACGGTAGTTCTGTGATCTTGGACCAGGCAGTTAACTTCTCTGTGCCTCAGATTTCCTTTTGTGCAACACCTCCTTGCCCCACAGGCCCAGTCAGGTGTGAGGGAAGGGCTGTCACTCACAGGCTGTGCAGGGAGGAAGCCCATGAGGCTGGCGCATGACGCTGGTGCAGGACTGAACTGCGCATGCCTATAATCATTGTTTAATTTCTTTCCAATATGGGCATCAGGGAGAAAGGACACTGAGTGGTAGAAAAGAAGTGATATGGAGCTAGTGATGGGTTGGGCCTTGGGGAATCCCTGGGAGTCCAACAATGCAATACACCAGTCTTAATTAACAGAGAAGTGAATTGTATACAGTCATACACACAGTTTAGTTACATCTTCTATTCCTTTGTTAAGTTAAAAAAATACTGGACATGAGTACGTGTGTGTGGGGAAGTGATGTTAGTGACAAAGTGGGCTGGAAGGGGCAATGATAGATAATGGTCTTATATTGCCTTTTGTGACCTCAACAGTCTTCTGGGCTGGTAGTTAGTCTTTTGACTCACAGCTGTGCTTTGCTAGTTGGTTGATGTTCCAGGTATCATTTTTGTAAGTGAAAAACAAAATGAAAAATAAATGCAGCATACCTGTTTTGTATCATTTAAAGATACAGTGATGACTTTTTAAATATAATGTTGCCCTAGGGCTCTGTATGGTCCTGAAAGTCTGCTATGTTCAAGACGTGTATAAAGCCCAAAGGCAATATTGCATGATTAAAGAAAAGATTTTTGCCAAGGCAATAAACATATGATGCTTTAGTGTCCTTCACATTATCAATCCTTTGTATTAACATCCTTTCCTTCACCTCCTCTCTTTACCACCTGTGATACAGGTTTTGAATCACTACTCTCGAGGTGATTTTTTGTGATTTAGTGATAGTGTATCTTTGGTAATTTTTTCCACCTCTCTCTTTAATTGTTCATTCTTTCAATTTTTGAGTCTCCCTTTTTTCTACCAGAACAATCATTTTCCCAAGGTCTATTGAAGAGAAAGATTATCTTGTTACCAAATTAGCAATAAATTGCTAGTAATTTTAGGGAACTTTGCATTTAAAAGAGGAAGTGTAAACAACTTTTGAATAGGGGAATTTTCTTGATCAATCAGTAGGTTTCACAGATGAGGAAGTGGGCTAAAAACTGGTCAGGAATTAACCCAGTTAGTAAAGGATGCAGGTGAGATTTGTCTTCCTCCAAAATCTGATCTAATTTTACTGCCTAGCAATGCTGACCACAAAGGAAAGAATTTCTTATAGGGGGATTTCCTAATAATGAGAATTATGAAACTTTAAAGGATAGGGTTGTGAGGTCTTGCAAAGAACTCTCAGGCCTCATTGTATTTATTTTGCTCAAGGAAAACCTTACTGCCCAGAATGAACTTTGGTAAAAAGTAAACCCTGCTTTCTTCTCTTTGTTAGGGTAGGCTCATTGAGGAAAAAAAGAAAAAGGTAGCAGCGAGTGGGAAGTAGAGCAACATCAGTTCTGTGCTGTCCTAAGCTCTTCAGTTTCTCCCTGCACACAGGTACAGATCTATGTTTACCACAGCCTGGAGAGAGTATGTCTGGTCATGCTCAGAATGGGAGAGCATAAAATAATCTACCATTTATGTCTCTGAGGGATGTAGAATCACTCTTAACCTGCCCACTAATATGGTTAGGGCTCAGTAGGGTTGAGTGGTGGGGATGAAGCTATGTGTACAGTGCTTAAGATGGGGAGTCTGGTATCAGTCAGACCCAGGTTTGAGGCCTGACTTTGCCATTTATCAACTATGGAACTTCAGGCAAGTTAATTACCATCTTCACTTAAGAGATGAGATAACATCAGGGCCTACCTACCTCCTGGGCTTGATAGGTGGATCAAATGAGATAGTGAACATAGTATGTCTAACATTTATTGAACACTTCCTCTAGGAAGAGTTCAATAAATGTTAGCAAATTTTAAAATGCTAATTTAAATAACTCCTGTATGAGTTCCATGTAATTGTTCCTTTCTGTCATTGCACTAATGGTGTGGTCTGCTACTAAATGATATGCCCTGATGAAAGAGAGAAAAGAAGAAGGGATATGTGTGGGGGAGAGAAAGGTAAACCTGGCTAAATAGCCCACAGATGCTAATGTAACCCGAAGCCTCGGAAAAGCCCTGGATATCCTTCTCTCAGAACGTAACCTGTGAAACAAGTCCTGCTCAGCTCTGCTCTAGGAAGGCAAATGTGCCATTTCCTGCAGTCCTGGCTGAGTGCTTTGTTACAGGGTTAGCCTGGCCCCCACTTTGCTTGTCTTTGCAGGGCTGTCATTGTGTGATTCATAACTCAATATGGACCACAGATGAGGGAGGAGTGAATAGGGGAATTTTCTTTCATGTGACATAAAGTAACGGGGATCAGGGCTTTTCTACAGAAGCATTAATTACCCTTGTCAGTCTAACCAAGAACAAATTTTACTTCAACCAAAGATCATGCTATTTCATGGGCATACCGTGAATGTGCAATGAAAGCTTTGCCATTTATCCATGAGTATAATACATTTAGAGTCTCTTGTGATTTATGATTTTCCCCCTTTCTATTTAAACTAGTATGGTATCTATTAATAATAAGCACCCAATTCCAGAATGTGAGACAGAAGGAAGTTTCTTGGTGACAAGACCAGATTAGCAGTATGAAAGTTAAGTTTTTTCAGACTTCTCAGTTCATTACTTCTCTTACCCTTTTTTCTTCACCTGTTTTTCCCTTTATTGATTGTGGAAACTAATTGAATATTAGAATATTAGAATTAGAAAGAGCCCTAATCTATTTTAAGGAAAAATTGCGAAAGACTAAAATTTGATGAGCACCCTGTTTGATTCTTATCTTTGATAAGCATACTTTACAACTCTGCCAAGATAAAAGTTAATTTATAAAAAACTGATAACAATGCAAATAATACCTATTTATAGAAATGCGTCTGGTAGAGTGCAGTTAATTGTCACTCTATGGATATAGATCAGTTTTACTAGTTTTACATTTGTAAATTCAGCATTCCTTACCGACTACAATTGTGTGGCATTTTGCATTCTCTTTTAAACCAGTTGTAATATCTTCTTGGGTCCTTCATCAAAATCTTGGACGTGTTCATTTTACATACGTGCGAGTAACATGATTTTGTCTTTTTAAAAAATGATGCTTTAACACTCCAGATGATGAAAGAGAAAAAGAGAAAGGGAATTACATAAACTTTTTGTCATTGTTTGTCATTGTTTGACTCAAATCCATGTCTCCTGACCTTGATTCCAGAAACTGAAATTTACACCATGAACTCTTCCCCAATCTACTTTTCTGTATTCTATAATTCCTCACATTTTCTTGGTCCTTCAAAGTCAGACCATGTCTCCAAAGTACAATTAATTGATAGCTTCAGTATCTACTTGGTACATACGTATCATTTTCCCCCAATCAGATGTGTAGAAATTACTTTGCAAAAGGTGGTGAAGATGCTAACTATGGTATATGCTCTGAGGAGCTACTGAGATCCTCTCTGCTTCCTTCTCCACGCCCCTTTCCCTGACAACTCAAAATGCATCTCCTTATCTGACTCTCACTGACACTTGGGTGAGTACTAACACAGCATCATTTATTTTAACAAAAGGAAGTGATCCTAAATAAAACACAAATATACCTGGAGGAGTAAATAGTATTTAATACAGACGAGTTCATTGAATTATTTCCAGTTTGAACTCTAGATGAAGGATGGTTGATAAAAAGAAGACTGGTTTAAAGGATGTGGACATTTAGTGTTTTTGGGGAGAGGCTTATTCTGTCACACTCATCATCTTATGATATCTGTTTATATAGTTTTGGTATTTGAAAGAACTGGTTCTACTCTTATGTCGCTTGACTGCTTAATCGTTGTGCCTCTACTTTCCATGTACTTCTCCCTTCACACAGTCTAAACTTAGTAGTGAGAGGTTTCCTAAGACTGAAGGTGATGACTGTTGGAACCTCTGAAATTTATATCTGAGAATTTCAAATTAGTTTGCAAAGTCATATTTTTCTACAGCTCGCAGGGGTTATACATTTTATACCTTTCTCTCTTTTAACCTATTCAGCATTAACACCTTCTTAAACTGATCTGTTTAACTCTGGTACCCAGTCTTCTCCTATAAGCTTTCCTGATAGGCCTCATGATAATACGTTATCATTCCCTTAGACCCCAGGTTTTTATCTAGCCATTGAGACAGATATCTACCAGGTTATAATCATCTCTATTCATACATGGGCAAATATTAATGAAGCTTCACATAATATGGTATTATACAACATACTACGGAGGTACTTAATTTGTACAGACACTTGCTCTCTGGATATTCTTAAACTCTAGTGAATACCTACTTTTCTGTATCGCAAGGGCATCCTTAAATTTCTTAATTAACTTAACTTAATTAACTTCCTTCCACCTCTTCTTTCTTCCTTCCTTCCTTTTTCTTTTTTTCCTTTTCTCCCTCCTTTCTCCCTTCTTTCATTCCCTCACTAAGTACTTACTAAGTTCCCAATATGTGTCCAGCACTTTGCTAGGCACCATGGAATGTGCTATATCATCCAAATTAAACATTTTTTAGGTCAAAGTTTTAGAGGTTATATGAACTTAGAATGTACAAAAAGCCCATTTTTGCCTGGAGATGATTTTTGTTTGTTTTTGTAGGGAGACATGAAGAATATTGTTTGAAATTTCTACCATTTAGAAAATTTAGATAGAAAGGCCAACTTTAGGTTGGGTCATGACAAAATGTAATCTTTCAGCATGGTTAATGAGCGCTTGTTTTGGTATATATTTTTAAAATATCAAACTGTGAAGATAGTAATAGTTATATACATTCTGAACATTTTCTATGTCAGCCCTCAATAAGGCATTTTTTTTTTTTTTTAAATAAATTTATTTATTTATTTATGGCTGCGTTGGATCTTCGTTTCTGTGCGAGGGCTTTCTCTAGTTGCGGCAAGCGGGGGCCACTCTTCATCGCGGTGCGCGGGCCTCTCACTGTCGCGGCCTCTCTTGTTGCGGAGCACAGGCTCCAGACGCGCAGGCTCAGCAGTTGTGGCTCACGGGCCCAGTTGCTCCGCGGCATGTGGGATCCTCCCAGACCAGGGCTTGAACCCGTGTCCCCTGCATTAGCAGGCAGATTCTCAACCACTGCGCCACCAGGGAAGCCCAATAAGGCATTTTATATATGGTTGGCATGATCAAACTTAGTCTGGGACCCAGAGATAATGTCCTTAACTAGGCAAAAGGAAATCATATGCAATGATAGAAGCAAGAAATTCAATTGAACAGGCACTTATAAGTGATTATCTTCTAGAATTGAGAAAGAACCTCTAAAACTGATATTTAGATAAGATGTTTTTCAAGCCAGGGCTCAAACTGACCAATATCAGCTCTATTGAACTCTTACTTTTCCTTTTCCTTCTTCATTCTGGGTAATTCAACAGTACTTCAAAATTAACCTTTGGAAAACCTTCCTTGAATTTTATGTTTGTGTGAAATTCCCCTTTATTAAACTGTTTCATGTGATAAGATGTAAGAATAAGTCCTGCTGGATATGGAGAAATTGGAACCCTCACACATTGCTGGTGGGAGTGTAAAATAGTGCACTTGGAAAACAGTTTTGGCAGCTCCTTAAAATGTTAAACATAGATTTACCATATGACTCAGCAATTCCACTCCTAAGTCTAAGCCCAGAGAAGTGAAAACATATGTTCACACAAAACTCTTGTACATGAATGTTCATAGCAGCATTATTTATGATAGCCCAAAAGTAGAAACAACCCAAATATCCATCAACTGATGAATGGATACATAAAATGGAGTATATTCATGTAAGGGAATATTTTGACAATTAAAAAGGAATGAATGTTTGATACATGCTACAATATGAATACACCTTGAAAATATTGTACAAAGTGAAAGAAGCCAGTCACAAAAGACTGCATATTGTATGATTCCATTTATATGAAATTTCCCAAAGAGGCAAATCCATAGAAAGAGAAAATAACTTAGTGGTTGCCCAGGGCTGGGGTTGGGGGTAAATGGGTGATTGCTAATGGGTAAGAAGTTTCTTTGAGGACTAATGAAAATGTTCTGGAATTAGATTGTGGTGATGGCTACACAATTCTGTAAATATATTAAAGCTACTAGAATTGTGTATACTTTAAATGTTTAAATGGTGAATTTTATGGTATGTGAGTTATATGTCAAAAGAGCTGTTAAAAAAAAAAAACCTTTCAGGAAAATATGCTTAAACGTAAAAAAAAAAAATCCTATACTACATGGATTTCCTTCTGTACCAGAGCCAAGAATAGTACCATATATGTGAGGAAACTGAATAAATATTATTGATCTGGCTAGCTGGAAGTTTGAATTTGAGCTCTTGCCAAATTCTAGGTGGTTATTTCAACGAGAGACTGGGAGATTCAGTAAGGGCTGTGGAAAACCACTAACAGTTACTGGCTGTGACTGCTGGCTTTTGTTTTCTATTCCTTGAGAAATGACAGTAATGATGTCCCACAGTGGGGCATGGGGTGTGTGTGTGTGTGTGTGTATGTGTCTGTGTGTGTGTGTGTCTGTGTGCGAGAGAGAGAGAGAGAGAGAGAGAGCCTGACACATAAGGGTACATTATTTTTTTATTACTGGTGTTATCATTACCTTTATCTAGGAGAGCACAGCTTCAGTGCCAGATGTCACATTTGGGACTTGTGTTTAGGGTAGGGAATATGTTAAAATAGCCACAGAGACACTTGGCCTTCAGCTCTCCTGTATTTAAAAAATTTTCTTCTCTGTCTCAGCAAATTATTACTTTAGTGAAATGAATTTTTTCTTTCTGAGTTTTCAAAGTGTAAGTTTTTACACTACAGTACTTGGCTATGAAAGGATTTTTTTAGGAACACCTCTTTTTAAAAATTGAGGGCTACTGAGGTGAAGTACAAAATTAATTGAAAGCTGTGTGAATTTAAAAGCAACTGAATTTAGTTGTTTTTTTTTTTTATAGAAAGTATTTATTTACTTATTTATTTATTTATTTATTTATTTATTTATTTATTTATGGCTGTGTTGGGTCTTCGTTTCTGTGTGAGGGCTTTCTCTAGTTGTGGCAAGTGGGGGCCATCTCTTCATCGCGGTGCGCGGGCTTCTCACTATCACGGCCTCTCTTGTTGCGTAGCACAGGCTCCAGACGCGCAGGCTCAGTAATTGTGGCTCACGGGCCCAGTTGCTCCGTGGTATGTGGGATCTTCCCAGACCAGGGCTCGAACCCGTGTCCCCTGCATTGGCAGGCAGATTCTCAACCACTGCGCCACCAGGGAAGCCCGAATTTAGTTATTTTTAAGAGTGAAAGAATTATCAGTTTAAATGCAAAGAACAAGGCTCTAATTAGATAATGCAATCAATGGCAAAAATATCCTTCTGAGATGAAGAGACTTTAGGGACTCAGTGAAGGAGCCAGGTGTAAAAAGAGAGAGAATTCGAGGTTAAAAATTATAGAGAGAAAGGCAGAGAATAACACCAATGCTCCCCAAAGTGCTGTGTTAAAAAGCTAGCACATTTAATAAAACTGCTAATTAGTTTAAAGCTTAAAAAGCACAAATATCGGGCTTCCCTGGTGGCGCAGTGGTTGAGAATCTGCCTGCCAATGCAGGGGACACGGGTTCGAGCCCTGGTCTGGGAAGATCCCACATGCCGCCTAGCAACTAGGCCCATGAGCCACAACTACTGAGCCTGCGCGTCTGGAGCCTGTGCTCCGCAACAAGAGAGGCCGCGATAGTGAGAGGCCCGCGCACCACGATGAAGAGTGGCCCCCGCTTGCCACAACTAGAGAAAGCCCTCGCACAGAAACGAAGACCCAACACAGCCAAAAATAAATACATTAATAAAAAAAAAAAAGCACAAATATTTTAAGCATATGTGGGTTTAAAAACTCTATTGTTTTTCAAAGAGAAATCAGACCTTTATTCAAGAATGTGGTATGTGTTGTTAGCATATTTTTAGAACACAACTGTGGACACAAGTAGAATTATCGTATGTTTTCTACATCAGAAGTCTAAATAATTTTCTATTTTAAAATTCTAAGATAAACTTATTTTCATATTATAATATTCCTGAAGTTTAAAAAAGTTGTATTGAGAAATGGTAGAATTTTCTCTTTTTTCTTTTTTCCTTGTTTTCTGAAAAGCTGCTATCAAAATGAGGGTGCTATTCAGTGGCATCAGAGAATTAAGAAAAATGGTAAATGTAGTGTTACATTATGGCTACAAAATGGAAGTTCCCATAATTAAGCTAGCCTTCATTAGACAAAGAAGTGTACTAGAAATATGGACCATTACAAGTCAGGAAGCTAAATTGTGTTACCACCTGTGGTGACACGTTGGGATGTGTTTAATTGCAAAATGCTGGGATGTATTTAACGTCCATTCACATTCTGAACCATATAGAATTGTGCTGTCTAATATATGTGGCTATTTACATTAATTGCAATTAAATAAAATTAAACATGTAGTTCCTCAGTCACATCAGCCATGTAGGGCTAGTGGTTACTGTATTTTACAGTGCAAATACAGAATATTTATATCATCTCAGAAGGCTCTGTTGGATAGTGCTAACATACAAAGCTACCAAAAAGATATTTGTTTTTGCTAACGGACTGACTTTATATATAAGTTGATTGGTTTAGGTTACTAATAAGGCAGAATTTTGACAGCAACCTTGGGCTTTAATTTCACATAGAATTTTCTCTTCAGTGGCCATAGAAATGTCCTTTAAGCATATCCAGAAGCGTCATCGACATGTGTTAATAGACTTAGGGACTGGGTGAGAGAGTATAAAATAATCATTCAATCATTCATTCATTCAGCAAATACTCATTGAGCACCTACTATGTTCTGGGCTTATGTTCACTCATGCTAGACCCACATGGTACAAAAAGGAAGACACTGTCCTTGGCCTAAAGAAACTGTATCATAGCAGACTGAATTAAGTCAGGGCTTAATTATGGGGCTAACAATAGAAGTGGAGTCTGTGGGAACACCGTGAAAGGAATTGGGTACCAAATGGAAATAATTGCAAATCCTACTTTATTTTTTTTAAAAGCGGTTTGTGACACTTAAAAAGAAGGTGGGTTCCCTGGCAATAAGGGAGAAGAATTGCATGGAATAGTTCTCTTTTATCCCCCACAGAATCCAGCATAATCCTAAATTCATAATAGATGGTCAGTATAGCAACTGAATAATTTAGCAAGTACCAACCACTTAACTGTTTTTAGATCTTTAGAGGAGTTTTCTTAAAATAGCTATCTGTTTTAAAAAGCAATTAAAAAAAAAAAAAAGACAACCAATCAACCAAAGGAAGAACATATCAGGATGACTGCTAGAAGTGCAGGGTGGTTATGTGAGCAGAAGTTAAGGCAAACATAACTTTCTTAAATTTCAATGTATTTTTAATTTACCCTTATTTAATATCAACCAAAAGGGCCTTATAGATATCAACTACAGAGGTTTGTTTTTTTTTCCTGATAATTTATGATAAACTATAGATGATTGACAGGGACTATAATAGGAGGTCTGAGCACTACCTACTGGGTTGGAAGTAGTCTGAACTTGGTAATGTTGAAACCCTGCTTAAAAAAAAAAGAGTCAGGAACCAGGAAGATGTGTGTCGATGCACAGTTGTGGTGAACAGTAGGGTGGGCATCAGCTCTCCTGAAAATATTTATGGATTGGGCAGTTCCAAACAATCATTTTATTCTCATAGTTACCACCAGATGGATTGCCCAGTTCCTCCTACTTTGTATTAAACAACATGTCTAATAAATATTCAACACTTAGCACATGCAAACTGTACTTGTTGAGCCTCCCTAACAGCCACTAATGAGGACATTAGCTTTCAATTAACTGTGTAAAGCTTTGGGTTTGGACTAGAACATTCATTCAGCACAGGCATCAATTTGTAGATCGTTATAGGACATTAGTTGGTTGCTAGACAACCATGTGTCCTAGCAGATTTTAGGCTGACCTCCAATGATAAGCAAGGATTTCAATGCTTAAATTGTGTCTTATTGTCTCTTCCACCTGGACTAGTCTAACAATTCTTCAAGTCTTACCAGGCAAAGATTTAGGGGAAGCAGCTGGTAAGTTCAAATGATGGAATAAAGTATGAAAAAGTAGAATATTTCTCTTGAATTCACAGGTAAAAATGTTAGTGTAGCTTGACACTGGTGACAATCTCAGCCAAACTGCTGAGAGGACTGCCACAGGGTATCAGGTATAATTTTACAGATTAATTTTAGTGTCTTCTTTGGATTTACTAGAGTTTCATGATTATTATACTACTATTTTAATAAAAGTTTTCTATGAGAAATATGATTTACAAATATTTTCCATAGTTTTGTCTCATTATATACAAGCATTTTCCATATATATGCCTGTGATATTATAATGGAACCAATGTGAAAAGTAGAACATAAATATTACTTTGCAAAAGCAAATTGCTCTACCTCAATGATCTACTATTTAGTTGTGTTCTACAAGTAATCTTTAATAAGCAGATCTCCCAGATTGTGTAAAATGCCACAAGACAGAGTTGACAAGTTGGAAAGCGACAAATAAGTTGATTTGTATGTCTTACACATTTGAGTCAGGTTTGCAAATTTTGTGAGGCTTGTCTATGGAGTGCTGGTCATGGTTGTGGCCTCTGGGATTATTCTACAGTTTACATTATATTCATTCCATGAAGCAGGATATAGGCCCTGTCTGTTCCTTCCCTGTCGTTAAAGGTTGAATCATATTTCTCCAAAATTCATATGTTGAAGTGTTAACCCCTTAGTATCTCAGAATGTGGCCTTATTTGAAAATAGCGTTGTTGCGGATGTAATTAGTTAAGATTATGTCATGCTGGAGTAGGGTGGAGCCGTAGTCCAATATGACTGGTGTCTTTATAAAAGGGGGAAATTTGGGTACAGATACGCACACAGGGAGAACGTTATATGAAGGCAGAGATCAGGGTGATGCTTCCCTAAGCCAAGGAACACCAAAGATTGCCAGAAAATCACCAGAACAAGTTTAGAGGCATAGAACAGATTCTTTTCCATAGCCCTTGGAAGGAAGCAACTCTGCTGACACTTTGATCTTCATCTAGACTCCAGAACTGTCAGATGATAAATTTCTGTTGTTTAAGCCACCCAATTTTAAGTATTTTCTTGTGGCAGACCTAGCAAATTAATACACCTGTAGTAGTAAAGTAAGCAGATGTGTATTCATTTTCTGAGGTAGTCAGTTCTACCAAATATCCTGCACTGAGGTAAAGCTTCAGGCTACTGGCCATACAACACTTTCAAAATGTAGAGGGGATAGAATCAATAGACTTAGATGCTGCTGCAAATTCATTTGTGTCCTCCATCAATAATACAGCCCTTGTGGCTGATCCATATCAACTTCATTCCAGCAAGTGATTTTCAATGATATCAAAAGAAGCCACCCACTGTATTCATTTTCAGAAGCATGTGTCAGCACTCCCTAAAACCCACACTGATCTCTTTCCAGTAGCCTCCCCTGCTTTGAGGAAGCAGAGAAGGACCTGATAAAAGCCCAATTAAAAAGATTTGCCATTGACTGGGGCACTTTTCTGGATATAACTGAAAGCATCTCATACATCTGCAGTCCATTAGTGTAAGCCACACCTGCCGGAGGCTCATCGGCAATTACAAGTTACAAGACACTGAATGTCCCCAGTGAGTCCTGTAAGGTAAGAGATAAACACACACTGAACTGGAAAAGTGCAGTGCATTATGATGCTCTTCACATTTGGTTCAAGGCCCTGGTTGAGCTCTATGGCCATTAATACCAGTATTTCTATCTGGGACTGGTCTCCTTTGAAGCAGTTTCCTAAAACTGTTCATCACACGTAGTAAACACTTAGAAAAATCTATTGATAGAATCAATGGAGGGATAAATAAATAGAACTAATGCCCTAGAGGTGGGTTCTGGATTCACCCCTAAGCTCTATCTCTGTTTCTTTTTAAGAGCCCTTGACTGGGTGTTAGCACTGTGTGATCACAATGTCTTACACACTCATAAAATAAAGTTCCTATATCTCCTTGCCACAGGCTTGTCCTATTGCTACACCTCTTATCTATTACTCAGCATCAAGTTGTACCTCATTCCTCAAAGTGTATCAAAATCCACCTAGCTCATGGTCCATTTGGCAGATATTACTGACCATGTGTTTACTCAGTTGTAAAAATAAGTTTTATACGTTGATCAAAATTTGGTGAACACATAAGCTGCAGCACAGATTGAGGACAACTAATTTATTTGTTGGGATTTAGATTCATTTAATCTCCCCTGATGTACCCCTAGAACCCCTTCAGTTTACGTTATTAATTAACCACTCTAATGGTTGCCATATGTGTATCCAGATATCAGCATAAGCACACACACTCAGCATCATTCTCTACACTAAAGCAGCAGCAATGGAGACTAGAGTTCAGAATTCACAACGGAGATTCCCAGTGAAAGGGCTGTAGTGAATTAGCAGACACGTAAGGCCAGCAATTTTTGGCTGGTTATTCTACTAAGAAGGCTATGATTAGTCAAAATGCATCTGGCTATTTCCTCTCCTGATTTAGACAGCTGGATTCCTTATAATTCCCTTCTTTGACATTGTGAATGATAGTGCTCTGTCATTTAAAGGACAGGGAGTGATATAGATTTATGGGAAGATGGAGGTCAAGTTCTGTTAGCCTTTGAACACAACAAAGATGGCACTGATGACCCATCATCAATGCATATGTTTACCCTTATTTATCCAGTGGTCAGGATGGGTTTCTACTTATCTAGTTTACACGTTCTCATTTGGTATCTTTTTAAAACACACTTTGGATCTATAAGGCTCTAGCCTGAATTTGGACGATGGAAGAGGGCAGGCTTTGGCCTAGATTAAGGCCAACACAAGGTAATGATCAACCTCATAGCCTTGGCCTTATCAGCATGATGTTCTCATCTGAGAGAAGCATGAAAAGTGGAAAAACCATGGTTCTCAGAGTCAGACATACCTGGAGTGGTATGTCTGCTATTCACAGGCCAATTCTCGTTGAAAACTTATTAAAACTCTCTCAGAAATGCAATTTCCTTTGATTTAAACTCAGGCTAGTAATAGTACCTTCCTCCCATATTTGTGTATTTGTGTGTGTGTGTGTGTGTGTGTGTTTGTGTGTGTGTGTGTGTGTATGTGTATCATGACACAGCCTATGTTAAATAGAATAATATATTGGAAAGTATCTGCCACAGTGCCTGGCACCAAGCAGGTGTTCAATTGCTAATCCCCTTTTCTTCTTTCTTTTTAACCAAACCAGGATGCTGGAAATGTTCTCTCTGACTCATAGCCCTGCTTGCAAAGCACTGCCCCCTTTAGACCAGAAACACATAAACAAATAAATATCCGATTTGGACAAATTCTTTTTAAATCAATAAAAATAAACTTCACCTTTAGGAGACCTTTAACTGCTCGACAATAAAGACCCAGTTGTTTTTTTCACCACTGCGTAATTGTTACAGTGTGATCTGGAAGAGAGGTGGGTACTTTGCCAAAATACAAATGTTGTAGACGCTTTGAGTGCATGAATAATGCATATCCAGTAACTACCTGTCTACTAGAAAAATGTCATTTTTAAGACCAGGATTTTGGGAATAATCAGAAGATATAGGTTTTGATAATGAATAAACCTCTTCCCAATTCGATGTATATCATGTTATAGTCCCTCTTACTCTATCTTGTACATTTTCTTTGTTGGCAAAATAGAGATCACTTCATACATAGTAAGACATTGGCACAGGTGTTTGTCAAGAGAAGGAACTTGTTTATGTCTCTTTTGTCTGTATTTAGACAGAAGACCCTCAAGGATCTTGTGCTATTTTGTAATCTTTCCTCTTACTTGGCGTAGTGCTGGCCACAAAGGAAGTAAATTCTCAGTGATTAGAACTGAATGAGTCAGAACACAGAATTATGGCCAAGAATAAAAGAGCAGGATGAGTCAGAGAGGAGTGAGAGGAGCCAGGGTTTGAATGGGGAAGTAGGAGGAAGAGAAAGGAGAGACTAATGTGTAGAGATAGCAACTGCTCTGGGGGTGGAAGCTGTTTGGAGAAGCAGACATACTAGAATCTGACAATCCATGTCTGAAACATCAGCCAAAAAAATCCTATCTTATACTGTCCTGTGAAAGTAGAGAAGGACCTAATTGTACATATTTGGCTCTTCATATTAGTCTCCTCACCTCCTTCTGGTATTGGCTCAAATATCAACTTACCAATTAGTTCTTCTCTGACAACCCCATCCCCCAATCTATCCTTGCATTCCTTATACCTTTCATTATTTTTATGTTTTTCTCCATAGCACTTATCATCATCCAACATACTATATATTACTTATATCTCCTTTATAATATTGGCTCTATAATTGCAGGAATTTTCCCCCTACTGTTATATGTTTAGCATACAAAACAGTGTCTGGCACCTAATAGAGGCTCAACATGTGTTGAGTAGGTGAAAGAATGAACTAATGAATGAATGGATAAATTGAGCGTCTACTGCATTCCTGCTACTGTGTTAAGTGGATACTGTGGACATAAAGACAATAAGGCAGTCTCCTTGCCCTCAAAGTGCATGTAAAGGCAGACAATGAAAGTGATAGTCTCCAAAAATTATTATTCATGTCCTGAGCATTTTGGTAGAGGTAAATGTGGGTTTCTGTGGGAACACAGAGAAAAGACCTCTAACCCTGGCTTAATTAGGAAACGAGAGGCTCCAGGAAGTGTTCCTTGAATGAGTGGTCTGAACTGGGACCTGGAGAATGGGTAGAAGTTAGCTGGATTCTAAGGAAAGCAAAGGCCCTAATCAAGCAATATATGTCTTGAGTGCATACAACTGTACTTTGAAAGGTTAAATACGGTGATCAATTAACCAAAACTATAACTGGTTTATGCATAGTTCTGACCACGCAGACCTTAATAGGCAAGGAGAGACTGGCCATTAGAGCTGTGATAGAATGATAGCTTCTGAAGCTGAGCATTAAACATGAAGCCCTAGATTAGGCACCCCAAAATAAGGCAGATGCCAAAAGGCAATAAGAAATCAAAGAAGGTAATAGGCATCCCATTTCCCTTCTTAGAGAATACATTAGGAATTTTTATACTTAAATGAAGAGATTGTCTAATTCAGTTTGGATAGAGCAAACCTATACAAATTTTGATGTCCAATACCATAAAGATACCAGCTATGTAAGAAAAAAGAACATCATCTACTTTGAGCCCATGGTGTACTGGAGCCACCTATTCAGCTCACAAAAGCCAGTTCTTAAACTTTCAGAAATCCTGAGCCAGTTGTTAAACATCCATTACTAAATTATATAAACTTTCAATTAAATAAATTATATTAAAACAAAGATGATAAGGACTCCAAACATGTTTTACTGCATTTTACTATTAGCTCTGCTCTTGAGCAGATTTATATTTATTATATCTATATGGTGGAAACACTTTGGAATGAAGTGATGCACAATCTCTTCGCAAAACCCTGAATTCAGTGATGATGTGTTGGTAGCTAGAAGTCAGCCATGTTTGGAGTATTTACTGCATGGAAATTGGCACACATTAGGAATCATGTGCCCCCCCACCCCGTCCAGAGAACTAGTCATTAAACATTTTCTTGCACATCACTGCTTTGAACCTAGCGACCTAATAGCTTGATGGTCTGAGGGCTGAGTTTGTCAGGTTCAGCCCACAGAGTAGACCTTTGTCATAACTACAGTTGTTCAGTACCTTTTAAATGCTTTTCTTATATTTTGGTAATTTCCTGAGGTGTATTAGAGTCCAAAATGCCTCTCCCACCTCCCTTGCCACTAGGCACAGGTGTGTGACCTAAGAAGAGGGTGCTGCTTGGAATCTTTGCTGCTGGCAGGGTTGGTGGAGTGTGGGCGAGGGGTATGAAGCATCAGGGGCAGTGGTGGAGCTGCTCCTATGATGGCCTCTGGGTCTCCTAGGCTGTGAGAACTGTGCTGTCTGCTTGTGCCATGTGATGGGTAGATCACACATTCAAGGAACTGCACAAGTGACGTGGCTCTTATTCAGGGCTTATCAACCTCAGAACTGAGCCTCAGCCTGATTTTCTGGCTGTGTGTTTCTGGAGATCCTGTGATCTTCGTCTTTCATCAATTTATCTTCAGCTTGAAATAACTAGAAGGTTTCTGAGGTTTCAAGCAAAGGACCCATTAATGTAGCAGCTTATTTCTATTTTAGTACACCATAAATGAAACTATAATTGTTAAACTTTGACATTATAGAACAAAAATATAATTATATGGCATAGATTAAAATCTTTACTGCCAATTTATGTTTTTATAAAAATGTTGAAAAATGTAGAAGTACTTATTACCCATGACTCATCACTACTAACACAATATTTCTTCCTTTCTCTTTTTTGTGCGCAGTATGTCTTAATAAGAGCAAGCTCACACTGTTTATATTATATTGCATTATAGTACATTGGTGGCATTAGTTATATGTATTTAATAAGCACTACCTGCGTTTGTCTTTCTAAATCAAAATTGTATTAATTTCTCAATTTAGATATAATTTATATGAGAACTTTCTTTTGAGTCTGTTTCTTCTGAAGCTTTGCTAATTTCTGATTTGGGGAGAGAGAGTCTGATATTCTGGAACAAGCATGGCCTTTGAAATTCATTTATTCATTCATTCATTTATTTAATAAATGATTGTTGATTATATACCATGTACAAGGCACTGTTGGTAAGTGATAGAGATACAGTAGTGAATACATAGACAAAAATCCTCACCTTCAAGGAGCCTATACTTTGATGGGGGAGATAGACAATACAGCTAATGAGTAAGTACATTAGAGAATATGGTAAAGGTGATAAGGCACTATGGAGAAAGATAAAACTGAGCAGGGAAGATGGGAAATGCTGGGGGTAGGGAAGGTATGTACAATTCTAAGTAGGGTAGTTAAAGTAGGACTTGCTTGTTTGCAATCCCACTCCTGGGCATATATCTGGAGAAAACCATAATTTGAAAAGATACATGCACCCCAGTGTTCACTGAAGCACTATTTACAATAGCTATGACATGGAAGCAACCTAAATGTCCATTGACAGATGAATGGATAAAGAAGATACGGTACATATATATACACAATGGAATATTACTCAGCCATAAAAAACAATGAAATGATGCCACTTGCAGCAACATGGATGGACCTAGAGATTATCATACCAAGTAAAATAAGTCAGACAGAGAAAGACAAATATCATATGATATCACTTACATGTGGAATCTAAAAAAATGATACAAATGAACTTATCTACAAAATACAAACAGACTCACAGACTTAGAAAACAAACTTATGATTACCAAAGGGGAACGATGGGTGCAGGAGGAGGGATAAATTAGGAGGTTGGGATTAACATGAACATACTACTATATATAAAATAGATAATCAACAAGGACCTACTGTATAACACAGGGAACTGTACTCAATACTCTGTAATAATCTATATGGGAAAAGAATATGAAAAAGAATAGATATATGTATATGTATAACTGAATCACTTTGTTGTACACCTGAAACTACCACAACATTGTAAATCAACTATACCCCAATATAAGATTAAAAAATTTTTAAATAGTAATAACATAGCACTCACTGATAACATGACAATTGAGCCAGGACTTAAAGGTGAAGGAGTTGCTGGGGAAGAGCCTTCCAGGCAGAGAGAGGAGCTAGTGGAAAGGCCTGGGGTAGGATCTTATCTGTAGTATTTGAGGAACACTGAGGAAGCCAGTGTGGCTGAAGTAGAATGAGCAAGGGGGAGAGTAGTAGTAGATAAAGGTGAAAGAGATGAAGGGGGGAGTTTGGATCATTTAGGATTGTTGACCACTACAAGGAGTACAGTTTTTACATTGAGTGAAATGGGAAGACATTGGATTATTTTGAGCCAGAAGAGAAACATGATTTCAATTATGTTTTAAAAGTATCACTCTGACTTCTGCTATTCAAAGTGTTGTCTGTGAACCAGGAACATTGGCATCTCCGGGAGCATGTTAGAAATGGAGACTCTCAGGCCCCACCCCAGATCTGCTAAACCATAATCTGTCTTTAACAAGATCCCCAAGTGATGTGTATGCACAATACAGCTTGAGAAATAGTAATGCAGACTGAGGTGGAGGGTAAGAGACACATCCAGGGAGCAGTAAGAGGCTTTTTCTTGCTATACTCCTGGTAGGATATGATAATAGCATGGGCCAGGGTAGTGTCAGTGGAGGTGGAGAGAAGAAAAACTGAATGTGGGTGGTAAGAGGAAGGCCAAACCAAGAATGACTTTATAGTTTTTGGCCAATGCAAGTGGAAGGATGGAGCTCTCATTACCTGAGTTGGGGAAACAAAACAAGCGGAGAAGATTTCGTCAAATTATGTTTGAGATGTGTGAAGGTTAATTATATCTGTTGACTTGGAGAGTGTTTTTGGATGAGATTAACATTTAAATTGGTAAACTTTGAGTAAAGCAGATTGTTCTCCATAATGTGGGTAGGCTTCATCCAATTAGTTGAAGGCCTGAATAAAACAAAAAGACTGGCTTCCCCCAGCAGGAAGGAATTCTCCAGCAGACTGCCTTTGGACTTCATCTTTATCTGTACAATTGGCTCTCCTGGGTATCTGACTGTCAGCCCACACTGCAGATTTGGATTTGCCAGCCTCCACAATTATGTGAGCCAATTTACCAATTCCTTATAATAAATTTAATATATAAAATAAAAGGTTTTGTATATAAATAAGGTTTTCCTGTTGGTTCTGTTACTCTGGAGAGTCCTAACTAATACAAGATGTTAAATAGTTATGTAAGTTTAAAGTTTAGGGAGAGGGCTTCCCTGGTGGCGCAGTGGTTGAGAATCTGCCTGCCAATGCAGGGGACACAGGTTCGTGCCCTGGTCTGGGAAGATCCCACATGCCACAGAGCAACTGGGCTCGTGAGCCACAATTACTGAGCCTGCGCGTCTGGAGCCTGTGCTCCGCAACAAGAGAGGCCGCGACAGTGAGAGGCCAGCGCACCGCGATGAAGAGTGGCCCCCGCTTGCCACAACTAGAGAAAGCCCTCACACAGAAACGAAGACCCAACACAGCCATAAATAAATAAATTTAAAAAAATAAAATAAAAAATAAAATAAAATAAAGTTTAGGGAGAGACCAAGTCTCTGGACAAAAAAAAAAAATTGAGAATCACCAGCATAATCTAAAGTCATTGTATTAAATACAGTTACTAAAGAAGTGAGGTAGATAGAGAAGGGAGGAAGCCAAAAGGACTAAATTTGGGACCCTCCAATGTTAAGAGGTCAGAGAGAAAAGAAGAAATCAGCAAAAGCTGTAATGGAGAAGTCAGGGAAGAGGAGAAAAAACAGGTGAATGTGATGCCTGGAAGCTAAGTGAAGAAGTTTCAACAAAGAGGTTGTAATTAATGCGTCTAATGCTATTGATAAGTGAGGTAAGATGAAGACTGAGAATTACATATACCGATATGGAGGTCTTGGATGACCTTGATGAGGTCAGTGTCCATGGAGAGGTGGAACCATGGAAAACCTGACTGGAGTGAGTTTAGGGGAGAATGGGCGGAGAATGATTAGTTAAATATGTGTGTATGAATATTTTATTTATTTTAAAATTATTTTTAAAATCAATGACTTTTTATAGCCGCAGTGGGTTTTACAGAAAAATTGAGCAGGAAGTACAGAGAGTTCTAATATACTTATCTCTCACAGTTTCCCCTAATATTAACATCTTGAATTAATGTGGTATATTTATTACAATTGATGGACCAATATTGATACATTATTTTTAACTAAAGTCCACAGTTTACATTAGGGTTCACTCTGTATTGTATAGTTCCATGAGTTTTGACAAATCTATGATGGGTCAATCCACCATTACAGTGAAACTTCTGAATCACAGATCCGCTGCTTACTAAGCTGTGTGAACTTGAGCGAATGACTTCTAACACTGAATCTCTATATATTGTTATTCTTAAATAAGATAAAATAAATGAAAATGCCTATCATAATTACTGGCATCTATTAAGTGTTAATACACTTCCACTCTCTTTTGAATGGAAACCACGAGGTATTGCCAAATACTCGCAGTTTTATTAAAATGCAACGTTGCAATTTTGTAATAAATGTTTTTAGCTTAATGTGACTTTTTTTCATTTTAATCTCAGGGCATCTATCTTTCCCAAATAACTGTTTTACTGCCATAATTGTTGGTATTTGGTCCAGGTGACTGTTGGTTCAGGGTGATAAAAAGGCCAAGTCATCAGGTGATCTTCATATGGGTCAGTTAATTCTACAATAAGAAAAATGGTTACATTGCCACAGATACATCTCACCAACCCTGGCCATCCATCTCTCAGATAGACTGAAAGAGGCCTCAGCCCAAGCGAACAGATAATCTCAGTGCAATCTTATCACTTTTAGAAAAACAACAAATGCCATAAGTCTCTCAAGTGGTATAATACTTTTTAGGTGAAAGTCATTTCCATCTATACTTTTTGGCAGAAGTTTAAACATTGCATGGGAGGTTAATTAGACAAACTTTAAGGACCCTTTCAGCCTGACACCTTCACAAAATTTATATTTAACAGCTAGTAAAATAAGTGTGAGATTCTGGAGTCGGAGAACAGTACTCTTCAGGGAGAAAAGAATATTGACTGTTGAAAGGAAATCTATTTTAAAACTTGAAGTTTTGATGGAATTTATAGAGCAGAAGAAAGGTGAATATTTCTCTAGGTTCTATTAGAAGGAGATTTTTGGTTTGGTTCTGGAAGCTGTAATGATCTTTTATTTCATGGAATCACATTTTTTTATAAGATAGTATTATAGGAAAATATATAGTTTGTGGAACTAATGACTAAGCTGAGCTGAAATGGATTGGTTCAATAAGAATATAGACTATGGAAACAAGTTTTTTCTCAGTTTTTCTGAAAAATGCATTAATTATAACCTGTCCTTTTGAATTTTGAGTGGAAGTCTGACCATACTTCTTGGGTCTCAGGTTGACAATAAATTCTGGCATGGAGGTGGAGTTCACTAAGAGGAGTGAGTATGTTAGTAAAGGTGGTGGTAGGGACTCAGAATGGGACACAATCCATCTATCAGGTAGAATAAGTCAAGTCAGCAGCAGTTTTTATAGCAGCCCAGGATTGGACAAGGGAGGATTAGAGTGGGCATAGGTTTCACAGTGCTATGGATTAAAGTTTCAGGTAAAGACTAGATAAGATTTAGGGTCAGGCTAACCAGATCAGGGCAATGGAAGTCAGGAAAAGCAAAGCCAAAGAGATGCCAAAGAGAACTCAAAGATGAGACAAAACCTTCTAGCTAAACCAGGTTGTTTCAGTTTGACTGGTTGCCTAGGTTTCCAAGGTACAGTCATCTACCAGGTAACTCTTTATGGCCCTCACATAATTAAGTTTCCAGTTACTCAGACATTCGCATAACATTTTCATGAGTTTTGGTACATTCAGGTAGCACTATATGATTAGCTACTTCATATGTATTTTCTTAAATGGATTGACTTTTAAAAACCTTAAGCATTAAGTATATCTTCTTTAAAAGGGAACTTCTTATCACTATTTAAAATGTGGAAAACTTTTCACTGTAGAAAGAAGATAACTATAAATATAAATATAATGGAAACAAAGCAATGTTTATTGTAACTAATTATTCTTTCCTGCATTTTTCCAGACTCAGATATTGATATCCATTATCTCTTTATTAAATGGGAGATTAACTTAGTATTGGATCACTGATCAACTAGTATCAAATTGAGTCTTCCTCTCTAGTCAGAAGGGCTGAAGGAAAACAGAAAAAGGCATGATAACTTTTTTCACTATTTGATTCAATGCTATTTATTACCTGTTCTAGGCGTGATATGAAACCTTCTCACAAACCACCCAAAATCATTGCATTTACAACTCAATTTCATTTTAAATGTCTTATTTGCGGAGATACTACTCTAGAATAAAATTTCTAAAATCTGGACAAGTTCCAAACCTTAATGTACAGACTTCTGCTGATCTATCAAAGGATTGATGATGGTCCATATTGAAATAAATTTAATGAGGGCAATATGTGAATTTTTCTTAATGTTAAATTCATTCAATTTATGGTTCTTATGAGATTAATCTTATTTTTTAATGTTAAAATGTTTATTCATATGAAATGACAATAATGATGGAGGATGAATTTTTCTTATTTTATATTATAAACATATATAAAGGCTTATCCTTTCCTATTTTGAGAAAATATTTTTCTGATTAGTCAAGACCACAATTTTGGAAGCCTCAGGTCTAGACTTTTAACTTTGAAAGACTGCAGATTCTCTACTTATTCTTGTGCCCCTTTTGCTCCATCATCTCAGAATGTGATCTCCAACCTCAAGGTTATCTTCTTGGTTCAACATGGCTGCTACAGCTCAGCTATGATGTTGAAGTTTCAGGTTAGAGAAAGAAAAAAAGGAGAACATATAAAATGGGTGCCTGATGATTTATATTCTTTTAAACAGCCTTTCTGGTTGCCCATACAACACTTTTGCTTACATCTCATTGACCAAAACCTAATCATATGGCTACAACCAGGTGTATATACACTTGGAAATGTCTTTTGACTTGGTTTCCATACAAGTAGAATCAGGTTTCTTTTACTAATGATAAAGAGGAAAGCAGATATTGAGTGGCAACTGGTGTCTATACTGCACCATCTTTCAATGCTAGCTCAAGTCACATGGTTCTTTTTCTGAAACACACAATCTCTTGTAGACTCTCTCACCTGAAATAACATCTTTATTCTGTAGGATTCATTTGGTTTTTTATCACATTCTACTTTCCTTGCCTTCTTGTCTTTTCTATCCAACTATATAATAAGCTCTTTGAGTGCAGTAGTTATTTTTATACCTCTTTAGATCTACATGCATTATCTAGCACAACATCTTTTATATAGTTGATGCTTAATAAACTTTTGTCAATTATTTTATTAGGGTATCGAGAATGAGTAAAGAGGTACAATGGCAGAGTTGGGAGGAAAACAATTAAATCTCAACTCTCTGCACCAACATACCTCTCCTCTCCCCAGAGTTTTTCTAGGGTTGACCCAGCCTGTACTACTCAAAATCATCTGGTAGGCCATCTCTCCTATGCATGCCATTGTTACCTTTTCCCAGAGCTACTTTCCCTCATGTAAAACTTCCTTTCAAACTTCATTTTTGTGTGTGTGTGATTCATGACCAAGAGAAAAGTTTTCAGGAGTGTAGATGGTTCTCTGTGAAGCAGGAGTTGGTAGCCATCCAACTTTCCTGGGCAGAGATCCACACTACAATCTGTGAGTGTCCAAATTGGCAAGAATTCTCTGGATTCAGCAGAAAGAACACTACCTGGACAGACAGCAGAATTTGAAGTCCAAATTGCCTTTTCTGGCTTGAGTGACTCCCTAAAACTCATTGCCAGCGAGGATGAGCTCTGTGTGTCCCACTAACTCTAGACACTGGGCCCTCCAGTCAAAAAAGGATTAGCCTGGATCCTCCTCCCAGGACTATATTTTGAAAAAGGAGAAGAAGATTAAGAAGAGAGCCTTTGTTTCTCAGTCACCTGTGAGTATATCACTCGGAGGAAGTGAAGTAAAACTCGCAGGAAGAGAAGTAAAACATGGCTAGTTTCCTGTAATTATCACCATATATTTACATATATTAAAGATTAATGCTAGACTAAATAGTGAGGCTCTGTGTGTGTGTACATATGCGTGTACAAATCAGTATGTTAAATATATCTGGTAAATTTTCATGTCTTTGAGGGAGTCTTTACCTCTAAATGTTTTAACCTAGTTAACCTTTGTTACTTGGAAAGAATAGCTGAAAAAAGGAGTTCGTCAGATAAATATATGAATCTGTGAAGGTCACAGTGAAATAAAGTAATGAAATAAAATATCCAGGGCAACCAAGTAATACTTTTACAGACCTTCTAAGAGACAGCTGAAATTTCCAAAGAAAATACATTGGTGTCAGAAGTCAGTGATGCAACTATTGAAAATAATCTCAGCCATGTTCTTCTTCTTCTTTTAGGCAGCTTGGAAATGTAGCCATTGTGGTGTGAGCAGAGAAATCAGTGATTTTTAACCCAAGAGGTTTTGTGAATTGTGCTACCCTAACTGCCTGAACTAAGTTTAGAGCATTTGAACTGTAAGGAGTTAATTATTGTTAATCCGGACCACTGAAGGAGGGCATGCAAAGCAATTTTCAAGTAAACACTTTCTTAAACCTTTAGGCTTTGGTTTCTCACCTATAAAATGAGAGAACTGGGCCAGGCTAAGTCAGAGGCTTACTTCAGCTCTATGTTTCGTGGTTCTACAGAGTCAGCTGAGTAGAATCAAGGTGGTGCATTGACTTCATGCCAAGTTTGATTAAATTTCTGACACCCTTAGTAAGGTTTTCCTGTCTGAACCAACACAATCACACTGAACACTGATTACATTATGCTTCCTACCCCTCCCCATTTCCTCATAAACGTGGGTTGTTGCAAACAATTTTCCTCAGGTTTAGACTATGGCTTGGTTGAATTCTTACTGACTCATTTAGATGCTGTATCATTATCTAATTTTGTTCATTGCTCACTTAATCAGGTGCTTCTATGGAAGGCAGTCTCCAGAATGTAAAAAACAAATTGTTAGGCAAGGCAAGAAGTGGAAAACAGGTGCACTATGCTCAGCACTGCTAACTTAATATAGCGGAAAACTATAATCTGGTTTCTGGGGAGCACCCAGCCCTACCTATCAAAACCTGGGTAAAGTTATTGCTTCTCCCTCATAACTTAATCACTCACCTTCATTCTCAATATATATGAAGCAATAACCAGATCAATACCATCTCCCCTTCAGGCTATTACAGCACCCATAGCTTGCATTTTCTGATTGCTTCAGACTTCAGTGAAAATAGGGCATAAATTACTTTCTTAGTGCCTTCTCCTTGTCTCTTCTACTTCTTTCGCAGGAAAGTTGTGACTTTCTTTTTAATTAAAACAGATAAGTGATCTTAAATGGCTTCACTTCCTTCATCTACTTTTGCTCATTTCTCCCACTGACCTCAAACTATCCATGAAAATAGTATATTTCTTTTTAAACAGTGAATATATATTCACGATATCCTTTTATAGACATCTTTCTGACTATCCAAAAATTCAATTAACAAATATTTGTTAAGCATCTACCAGAGATGCTAAAACAAATAAAGCATGTTCCCCTAAGGAGTTCACTGTCTAGGGAAACCTGTAGACATGTAAACTGACAAATACAAATAGCATGGGCTATGTCAGAGGTAAGTACAGGATATATGGGAACAAATAGGAGAGAAACACTTACGTCAGGTAGGTCAGTCAGACAGGGTCAAAAAAAGCTTCTCAGAGGAAAAAACACCAGCAGTGAGTTCTGAAGAACAATTGTGAGTTAAACATTGAAGTGAAGGAAATGGGGATTTCAAGCAGAGAGAGAAACTAAAACCTATGCCAAGAGGTGAGCAGGAGCATGGAGCAGTGGAGTAATTGCAAATGGCTGAATATCACTGGAAAATAAAGTGGAAGTGGGGTTAGGGGGAATGGCAAGAAATGACAGTGACAAGCTACATGGGGGCCATGACGTGGATACTCCAGTAAGCTATACTACAGAGCTGGGATTTTATTCCAAGGACTGTAATTAAATCAAATGATTTTAAATAAGAGAATAACATGATTAATGTGCATTTTAGTGATACCACACTGAATACAAGGTAGGGTCCAGAACCAAGAGCAGGGCTAGGCATGTAGTAGGCCCCTGGGAAGTTTTTGTTGAATGAATGAATGAATGAATGAATGAAATGTGTCAGGGCAAGAATGGATGCAGATATAGATAAATCGGGAGCAGGGAGTCCTGGTAAAAGACTGTAATAATGATTTAAAATGATAATGCTGAGGATGGGGAGAAGAGAATGTATTTGAAAACAATTAAGGAAGTATACTTGATAGAACTTGGTGATTTTTTTAATATACGTGGGCAAAAGACAAAAAAGGAATTCAAGATGACCACCAAGTTTATGATTTAGAGAATTGAGTTGAGAAGTCTGTGACATTCACTTAGATAGAAAACACAGAAGGTGAAGTAAATACTAGAGGAGAAGATGGAGATGAATCATTCAAATTTGGACAAGTTTGATTTGAAATGTAGTACAAGTTGAAATATTCAGTTCATTGTTTAAATCAGGAACTCAGGAGGTAAGTATAAGTTGAACATATATATTTGAGTGAATAAGTAATAATTAAAGTCATGGAGACTAAGTGGAATAACATGAGGGCCTGAGATAAAGTTGGGAAAAAGATGGAGACTTGAGAATGCCAACCACTTTGATGGATTTTCCTACTTCCCCATTAGTTGTGAATTGCTCTCCTGTCCATTGAGTTAGCTAAAACATACTGATGAAAATTTGGGATTCTAAATATGAATTTTATAATGAGCCTGACCAGAAACAGAACACAAAAGAAAAAGAGTGGATGAATATACTAATAATCTGTACAGGTAAGTAGGCAGATAATGACTGCGGTGGACAATTTAAGTAAGAAAATTGATTTGAGGGAGACTTGTTAAAAGATTTTTAGGTATGAAACTCAGGGGAACATGTAACTCGGGGCTCAGTTGTCATTAGAGACTGGAATTATATCTAGAGTATAACAAGATGCAGTAACCCTGAGAACCCATGCTAAGAATTGGCTGACTAGCCTGAGAAAGAAAGTGATTGGATTTATAAAATTCACTTTTCTGAATTATACTGTGGTAAGCTGGATGCAAAGAGTTAGCTGGATGTCATGGTTAGTTTACCTACATGACATTCCTCACCTTAGATGAAGGCAGACTCTCTATATAACATGGCTAAATAAAAAAGCCACATGGTAACACACTATCTCAGAGGCTATAGAATATGAAATAGGACTGTGACCCAAGAGTAAGTTTATTTCCTTGAATGTTTGTGTCAGAATTCACCAGACTATCTCCTGGAGGGTTTCATATACTAATATTGTCTAGGGTTTCGCTAACCTTTGAGTTAAGAGATTCTTTTAAATGTAATCATTTTGGTTGATAATAAAGCTTATTTACACTTGTTCTTCCCTTAATAGGAACAGAAAATAACCACCCACTATCAGTCCTACATTATCCAGTAATATCTTAAAGATTAACCAAATCTCCCTACATTTTTTTTCTTTTTATTTTTTATAAGGTTTTTTTTAACATCTTTATTGCAGTATAATTACTTTACAATAGTGTGTTAGTTTCTGCTTTATAACAAAGTGAATCAGCTATACATATACATATATCCCCATATCTCCTCCCTCTTGCGTCTCCCTCCCACCCTCCCTATCCCACCCCTCTAGGTGGTCACAAAGCACCAAGCTAATCTCCCTGTGCTATGTGGATCTTTCCCACTAACTATCTGTTTTACATTTGGTAGTGTATATATGTCCATACCACTCTCTCACTTTGTCCCAGCTTACCCTTCCCCCTCCCCATGTCCTCAAGTCCATTCCCTACGTCTGCGTCTTTATTCCTGTCCTGCCCCTGTGTTCTTCAGAACCATTTTTATTTAGATCCCATATATGTGTGTTAGCATACGGTATTTATTTTTCTCTTTCTGACTTACTTCACTCTGTAGGACAGTCGCTAGGTCCGTCCACCTCACTACAAATAACTCATTTTCGTTTCTTTTTATGGCTGAGTAATAGTCCATTGTATATATGCGCCACATCTTCTTTATCCATTCATCTGCCGATGGACACTTAGGTTGCTTCCATGTCCTGGCTATTGTAAATAGAGCTGCAATGCACATTGTGGTACATGACTCTTTTTGAATTATGGTTTTCTCTGGGTATATGCCCATTACTGGGATTGCTGAGTCATATGGTAGTTCTATTTTTAGTTTCTTAACGAACCTCCATACTGTTCTCCATAGTGGCTGTATCAATTTACATTCCCACCAACAGTACAAGAGGGTTCCCTTTTCTCCACACCCTCTCCAGCATTTATTGTTTATAGATTTTTTTTTGATGATGGCCATTCTGACTGGTGTGAGGTGATACCTCATTGTAGTTTTGATTTGCATTTCTCTAATGATTAGTGATGTTGAGCATCCTTTCATGTGTTTGATGGCAATCTGTATATCTTCTTTGGAGAAATGTCTGTTTAGGTCTTCTGCCCATTTTTGGATTGGGATGTTTGTTTTTTTGATACTGAGTTGCATGAGCTGTTTGTAAATTTTGGAGATTTATCCTTTGTCACTTGCTTCATTTGCAAATATTTTCTCCCATTCTGAGGGTTGTCTTTTTGTCTTCTTTATGGTTTCCTTTGCTGTGCAAAAGCTTTTAAGTTTCATTAGGTCCCATTTGTTTATTCTTGTTTTTATTTCCCTTTCTCTAGGAGGTGGGTCAAAAAGGATCTTGCTGTGATTTATGTCATAGAGTGTTCTGCCTATGTTTTCCTCTAAGAGTTTGATAGTCTCTGGCCTTACATTTAGGTCTCTAATCCATTTTGAGTTTATTTTTGTGTATGGTGTTAGGGAGTGTTCTAATTTCATTCTTTTACATGTAGCTGTCCAGTTTTCCCAGCACCACTTATTGAAGAGGCTGTCTTTTCTCCATTGTATATTCTTTCCTCCTTTATCAAAAATCAGGTAACCATATGTGTGTGGGTTTATCTCTGGGCTTTCTATCCTGTTCCATTGACCTGTATTTCTGTTTTCGTGCCAGTACCATACTGTCTTGATTACTGTAACCTTGTAGTATAGTCTGAAGTCCAAGAGCCTGATTCCTCCAGCTCCATTTTAGTTTCTTAAGATTGCTTTGGCTATTTGGGGTCTTTTGTGTTTCCATACAAATTGGGAAATTTTTTGTTCTAGTTCTGTGAAAAATGCCATTGGAAGTTTGATAGGGATTGCATTGAATCTGTAGACTGTTTTGGGTAGTATAGTCATTTTCACAATGTTGATTCTTCCAATCCGAGAACATGGTAAATCTCTCCATCTGTTTGTATCATCTTTAATTTCTTTCATCATTGTCTCATAGTTTTCTGCATACAGGTCTTTTGACTCCTTAGGTAGGTTTATTCCTAGGTATTTTATTCTTTTTGTTGCAATGGTAAATGGCAGTGTCTCCTTAATTTCTCTTTCAGATTTTTCATCATTAGTGTATCGGAATGCAAGCAATTTCTGTGCATTCATTTTGTATCCTGCTACTTTACCAGGTTCACTGATTAGCTATAGTAGTTTTCTGGTATAGTCTTTAGGATTCTCTATGTATAGTATCATGTCATCTGCAAACAGTGACAGCTTTACTTCTTCTTTTCTGATTTGGATTCCTTTTATTTCTTTTTCTTCTCTCATTGCTATGGCTAAAACTTCCAAATCTATGTTGAATAATAGTGGTAAGAGTGGACAACCTTGTCTTCTTCCTGATCTTTGAGGAAATGGTTTCAGTTTTTTACCATTGAGAACGATGTTGGCTGTGGGTTTTTCTTATATGGCCTTTATTATGTTGAGGTAAGTTCCCTCTATGCCTACTTTCTGGAGGGTTTTTATCATAAATGGGTGTTGAATTTTGTTGCAAGCTTTTTCTGCATCTATTGAGATGATCATATGGTTTTTCTCCTTCAGTTTTTTAATATGATGTATCACATTGATTGATTTGCATATATTGAGAATCCTTGCATTCCTGGGATAAACACTACTTGATCATGGTGTATGATCCTTTTAATGTGCTGTTGGATTGTGTTTGCTAGTATTTTGCTGTGGATATTTGCATCTATATTCATTAGGGATATTGGCCTGTAGTTTTCTTCCTTTGTGACATCTTTGTGTGGTTTTGGTGTCAGGGTGATCGTGGCCTCGTAGAATGAGTTTGGGAGTGTTCCTCCCTCTGCTGTATCTGGAAAGAGTTTGAGAAGGATAGGTGTAAGCTCTTCTCTAAATGTTTGATAAGTCACCTATGAAGCCATTTTGTCCTGGGCTTTTGTTTTTTGGAAGAATTTTAATCACAGTCTCAATTTCAGTGCTTGATATTGGTCTTTTTATATTTTCTATTTCTTCCTGGTTCAGTCTTGGAAGGTTGTGCTTTTCTAAGAATTTGTCCATTTCTTCCAGGTTGTCCATTTTATTGGCATAGAGTTGCTTGTGGTAATCTCTCATGATCCTTTGTATTTCTGCAGTGTCAGTGGTTACTTCTCCTTTTTCATTTATAATTCTGTTGATTTGAGTCTTCTTCCATGTTTTCTTGATGAGTTTGGCTAATGGCTTATCAATTCTGTTTATCTTCTCAAAGAACCAGCTTTTAGTTTTATTGGTATTTGCTATTGTTTCCTTCATTTCTTTTTCATTTATTTCTGATCTTTATGATTTCTTTCCTTCTGTTAACTTTGGGTTTTGTTTTTTTCTTCTTTCTCTAATCGCTTTAGGTGTAAGGTTAGGTTATTTACGTGAGATGTTTCTTGTTTCTTGAGGTAGGATTGTATTGCTCTAAACGTCCCTCTTCGAACGCTTTTGCTGCATCTCATAGGTTTTGGGTCGTTGTGTTTTCATTATCATTTGTTTCTAGGTATTTTCTGATTTCCCCTTCAATTTTTTCAGTGATCTCTTGGTTATTTAGTACTGTATTATTTAGCCTCCATGTTTTTGTATTTTTTACAGATTTTTTCCTGTAATTGGTATCTAGTCTCATAGCATTGTGGTCGGAAAAGATACTTGATACGATTTTAATTTTCTTATATTTACCAAGGCTTGATCTGTGACCCAAGATATGGTCTATCCTGGAGAATGTTCCATGAGCACTTGAGAAAGTGTATTCTGTAGTTTTTGGATGGAATGTCCTGTAAATATAAATTAAGTCCATCTTGTTTAATGTATCATTTGAAGCTTGTTTTTCCTTATTTATTTTCATTTTGGATGATCTGTCCATTGTGAAAGTGGGGTGTTAAAGTCCTCCTGTGTTAAAATCACAGCTATGATTGTGTAACTCTTGATTTCCCGTTTTATGACTGTTAACATTTGCCTTATGTATTGAGGTGCTACTATGTTGGGTGCATAAATATTTACAATTTTTATATCTTCTTCTTGGATTGATCCCTTAATCATTATGTAATGTCCTTCTTTGTCTCTTGTAATAGTCTTTATTTTAAAGTCTATTTTGTCTGATATGAGAATTGCTACTCCAGCTTTCTTTTGATTTCCATTTGCATGGAATATCTTTTTCCATCCCCTCACTTTCAGTCTATATGTGTCCCTAGGTCTGAAGTGGGTCTCTTGTAGACAACATATATACGGGTCTTGTTTTTGTACCATTCAGCCAGTCTATATCTTTTGGTTGGAGCATTTAATCCATTTACATTTAGGGTAATTATCGATATGTATGTTCCTATTACCAATTTCTTAATTGTTTTGGGTTTGTTATTGTAGGTCTTTTCCTTCTCTTGTGTTTCCTGCCTAGAGAAGTTCCTTTAGCATTTGTTGTAAAGCTGGTTTGGTGGTGCTGAATTCTCTTAGCTTTTGCTTGTCTGTAAAGGTTTTAATTACTCCATCGAATCTGAATGAGATCCTTGCTGGGTAGAGTAATCTTGGTTGTAGGTTTTTCCCTTTCATCACTTTAAATATGTCCTGCCACTCCCTTCTGGCTTGCAGAGTTTCTGCTGAAAGGTCAGCTGTTAACCTTATGGGGATTCCCTGGTATGTTATTTGTTGTTTTTCCCTTGCTGCTTTTAATATTTTTTCTTTGTATTTACCTTCTGATAGTTTGATTAATATGTGTCTTGGCGTGTATCTCCTTGCATTTATTCTGTATGGGACTCTCTGCACTTCCTGGATTTGACTGACTATTTCCTTTCCCATATTAAGGAAGTTATCAACTATAATCTCTTCAAATAATTTATCAGTCCCTTTCTTTTTCTCTTCTTCTGTGACCCCTATAATTCGAATGTTAGTGCATTTAATGTTGTCCCAGAGGTCTCTGAGACCATCCTCAATTCTTTTCATTCTTTTTTCTTTATTCTGCTCTGCGGTGGTTATTTCTACTATTTTACCTTCCAGGTCACTTATCCGTTCTTCTGCCTCAGTTATTCTGCTATTGATTCCTTCCAGAGAATTTCAAATTTCATTTATTGTGTTGTTCTTCATTGTTTGTTTGCTCTTTAGTTCTTCTAGGTCCTTGTTAAACGTTTCTTGTATTTTCTCCATTCTATTTCCAAGATTTTGGATCAACTGTACTACCATTACTCTGAATTGTTTTTCAGGTAGACTGTCTATTTCCTCCTCATTTGTTTGGTCTGGAGGGTTTTTACATTGCTCCATCATCTGCTGCATATTTCTCTGTCTTCTCATTTTGCTTAACTTACTGTGTTTGGGGTCTCCTTTTCACAGGCAGCAGGTTCGTAGTTCCTGTTGTTTTTGGTGTCTGCCCCCAGTGGCTAAGGTTTTTTCAGTGGGTTGTGTAGGCTTCCTGGTGGAGGGGACTGGTGCCTGTGTTCTGGTGGGTGAGGCTAGATCTTGTCTTTCTGGTAGGCAGGACCGAGTCCGGTGGTGTGTTTTGCAGTGTCTGTGAACTTATTATGATTTTAGGCAGCCTCTCTGCCAATGGGTGTGGTTTTGTTCCTGTGTTGCTAGTTGTTTGGCATAGAGTGTCCAGCACTGTCGTTTGCTGGTCATTGAGTGGAGCTGGATCTTAGCATAGAGATGGAGATATCTGGGAGAGCTTTCACCATTTGATATTACATGGAGCCAGGACGTCTCTGGTGGACCAATGTCCTGATCTTGGCTCTCTCAACCTCAGAAGCACAGTTCTGACACCCAGCCAGAACACCAAGAACCTGTCAGCCACATGGCTCAGAAGAAAAGGGGGAAAGAAAGAAATAAAGAAAGAAAGAAAGAAGATGGAATGAAGGAAAGTAAGAAAGAAAGAAAGAAGAGAAAAGAAAGTTATTAAAATAAATTTTTTTTAAATATTAAAAAGTAATTAAAAAAAAGAAAGAAAGAAGGAACAGAGCAACCAAACCAAAAAACAAATCTACCAGTGATAACAAGCACTAAAAACTGTACTAAAAAAAAAAATAAAAGGACAGATGGAACCCTAGGACAAATGGTAAAAGCAAAGCTATATAGACAAAATCACACAAAGAAGCATACACATACACACTCACAAAAATAGAAGAAGGAAAAAAATTATATATAAAAGGAGGAAGAGAGAAACCAAATCAATAAACAAATCTACCAATGATAATAAACTCAAAATAGTAAACTAAGAGAAACATAAAACCAGAAACAAATTAGATGCAGAAAGCAAACCCCAGTCTACAGTTGCTCCCAAAATCAACTGCCTCAATTTTGGGATGATTCGTTGTCTGTTCAGGTATTCCAGACATGCAGGGTACATCAAGTTGATTGTGGAGATTTAATCCACTGCTCCTGAGGCTGCTGGGAGAGATTTCCCTTTCTCTTCTTTGTTTGCACAGCTCCTGGGGTTCAGCTTTGGATTTGGCCCTGCCTCTGCGTGTAGGTCGCCTGAGGGCGTCTGTTCTTCACTCAGACAGGACGCGATTAAAGTAGCAACTGATTAGGGGGGCTCTGGCTCACTCAGGCGGGGGGGTGAGGGAGGGGTACGGATGCGGGGCGAACCTACAGCAGCAGAGGCCGGCGTGATGCTGCAACAACCTGAGGCGCCCCAGGTGTTCTCCTGGGGAAGTTGCCCCTGGATCACAGAACCTGGGCAGTTGCGGGCTGCACAGGCTCCCAGGAGGGGAGGTGTGGATAGTGACATGTGCTTGCACATAGGCTTCTTGGTGGCTGCAGCAGCCTTAGCGTTTCATGCCTGTCTCTGGTGTCCGTGCTGACAGCCACGGCTCGTGCCTGTCTCTGGAGTTCATTTAGGCAGTGCTCTGAATCCCCTTTCCTTGCGCAGCCCAAAAGAATGGTCTCTTGCCTCTTAGGCAGTTCCAGACATTTTCCTGGACTCCCTCCTTGCTAGCTGTGGCGCGCTAGCCCCCTTCAGGCTGTGTTCACGTAGTCAACCCCAGTCCTCTCCCTGGGATCTGACCTCCGAAGCCTGAACCTCAGCTCCCAGCCCCCACCCCCAACCCCCGGCGGGTGAGCAGACAAGCCTCTCGGCCTGGTGAGTGCTGGTCGGCACTCATCCTCTGTGTGGGAATCTCTCTGCTTTGCCCTCTGCACCCCTGTGGCTGTGCTCTCCTCCGTGGCTGCAAAGCTTCCCCCCTGCCACCCCCATCTCCGCCGGTGAAGGGCCTTCCTAGTGTGTGGAAACTTCCTCCTTCACATCTCCCTCCCTGAGGTGCAGGTCCCGTCCCTATCCTTTTGTCTCTGTTTTTCCTTTTTTCTTTTGCCCTACCCAGGTACATGGGGAGTTTCTTGCCTTTTGGGAAGTCTGAGGTCTTCTGCCAGCATTCAGTAGGTGTTCTGTAGGAGTTGTTCCACATGTAGATGTATTTCTGATGTATTTGTGGGGAAGAAGGTGATCTCCACGTCTTACTCCTCCACCATCTTGAAGGTCTCCCACCCCAGCTCTTTAATATTGCTTGAAATTCATTCAATAATTCAACAACAAATATTTATTGAGCGCTTACTTATGTACCAGGCACTCTATTAGAAGCTGAGGCAGTAAACAAGTTGGGTAGTAAGTCCTGCCCTCTTGGAGTTGATTACATATTGGTGGAGGCAGGAAATGAACATGTAAACAAAAAATAAGAATTTCAGATAATGAGAATTGCTATGAATAAAATTATGATATTGTGATTTGTAAGAAAAATATATAACTGGTTATTCAGATGACCAAAATATATTTCTCACATATATTTGTTCTTCCTCCACAGTTCAAATTTTTTAAGTGTTGAAAGTGATAAAGTTGTCTTTTGTTATGTTAATGAGATCACTTTGTAAAAGCACCTAAGGTTGGGGACTGGTGCCAGTGAGGCCAACCTTGTGATTAGAGGGTTGGAACTTTCAGTCCTACTCCCTGACCTCTAGTGGGGGAGAGAGATTAGAGATTGAGTTCATTCGCCAATGGCCAAGGATTTAATCAACCATGCCTACGTCATGAAGCCTCCATTAAAGCCACAAAGGATGAGTTTGGAGAGCTTCTGGGTTGATAAACATATGGAGATTTGGGGAGAATGGTGTGCTCCAAGGAGACATGGAAGCTCCATGCCCTTTCCCCACACCTTGCCCTATGCATCTCTTCCATCTGGCTGTTCCTGAGTTATAACCTGTTATAATAAACCCATGATCTGGTAAGTAAAATGTTTCTCTGAGTTCTGTGAGCCACTCTGGCAAATTAGTGGAAACCCAGAAGGAGGTCATGGGAACCTCCAATCTGCAGCCAGCTGGTCAGAAGCAGAGGTTACAACCTGGGCTTGCAACTGGCAACTGTAATGGGGTGAGGGGAAGATTTAGGGGGTTAAGCACAAGCAGTCTTGTAGGACTGAACCCTTAACCTGTGGAGTCTGAAGCTATCTTCAGGTAGTGTCAGAATTGAATTGAATTACAGGACATCAAAGTGGTGTTTGAAGCATTGCTTGTTGGTGGTGGGGGAAACCCAAACCCCATATTGGAATGGGGTCCACAACCCTAATGAAAAATAAAACAGGAAATGGGATAGAAAACAATTGAGATAGGGCAGGGGAAATACCTTAGGCAGGAGAATCTGGGAAAACCTATGAGCAGGTGAAGGTCTAAGAAATCCTGAGCATATTGGACATGGCCTTTAACTAAGGAGGGTCTCAGTGAAGCTTGGAAATTATTTCTAAATTCATCAAGAACTTTTTATAGTAGTATAAAAGTAATACATGCACCTACTAAAACATTTTTAGAGCATAGTAGGATATAAAAAGCCCAGCCCTACTCCTCAGAGCTATATTATTAACCATTTTCTTGTGTATTCTAAAAAATCCCTATCTTTGTATATATAAATGCATGTATATATGAATAACCTTTCTTTACAAATGGCATCATATTAGCTTACTCTTCTGAACCACTGAGATCCCCCTTCAAGAAAGAACTTGCCCAGTTCCAAGGGATGCAATGAGCTGATGGCCTCCAGCTTTTAAGGTCAGCCTCAGCATTTGAGCCAACAGTGGTTCCATCAATGACTGAGCCAAACTATGGTACAAAGGCCTACCCATTTCTACTCAACTGACACTTCTCTAATATAAGGCACATTTAAGTTACATCTGTTTTTACTTTGCTTTGGTTTGTTTTGCTATTAAAAACAATGTAGCAATTAGCATCTATAAACATACATGCATGGGTGCTTATTTTTCTCCACCCTCTAATACTGTTCAATATCTAATTTTAGTCTGATAGAAGAAAAACAGCACTTCACTAATGCTTTATTTTGCAACGTCATAATTATGAGTACGTTCAGAATTATTTTATCTCTTACTCACCATTTGTATTTATCTCTGAACTTCCTCTTTGTGTTCTTTGCCTTTTTAATACCAGGTTGTTGATGTTTTTCTTATTGATTTGCTGGAGTGTTTTGTAAAAGAAATAAACTCTGTTCCATAAATATTGCAAATACTTGTTCCTGTTTGTGGTTTGATTTTTAAAATTTTAATGGCATTTTCCCCATTCAGTAGTCTTAATTTGTGCATAGTCAAATTTATCCTTTTTCCAATATAGCTTCTGAGTTTTGTGTCATGGTTATAAAGTTCTCAGCTCTAGTAATATTTTCAAAATAAGTCCTTATCTAATTATAATATTTTTAGATTTTTTTCCCTATAAAATTTGGGCTTCATCTACAATTTTGATATAGTCAGGTAGAATTTCAGCTTTTTTTCCTTTGCCAAATTATCCTCATCATTTCTGAATATTCCATCTCTTCCATGCTAATTCTAGATTTTTCTTTTATAATAAACTAAAACTACATATCTATTTGGCTCTGTTTCTGAATTTTATATTCTATTTTACTGATCAATTTTTTTATCCTTCACTGATACCAAACTGTCTTTTATTATTGTAGATTTATCATCTTTTAATAGCTTGTAGGAACTAAACCCTCTAATTTTTAACTCTTTTTTTTAATATGGTAATTGTTTCTTATCAACTCTTTATTATTTTTTTCATAAATTTATTTATTTATTTATTTTATTTTTGGCTGCGTTGGGTCTTTGTTGCTGCATGCGGGCTTCTCTTGCTGTGGAGCACAGGCTCTAGGTGCACGGCTTCAGTAGTTGTGGCTCGTGGGCTCTAGAGTGCGGGCTTAGTTGCTCTATGGCATGTGGGATCTTCCCGGGCCAGGACTCGAACCTGTGTCCCCTGCATTGGCAGGCGGATTCTTAACCGCTGTGCCACCAGGGAAGCCCTAACTCTTTTTAAGTTATCTTCTTTCTTTAGGATCTCCCTGGCTATTCACTCATGTTTATTAGCAATGTTTATTTTTTACATTATTTTCCACAGATATCTTTTGCTTTTGGGTGAGTAGCTAAAATGTGAATCTAAAACAAATTCAATTTTAACCTTTGATTTATTTTTCCAGGTGAAGTTCAGCATTATTTTAAGTTCTCCCCCCCCTCCCCAAATTTCATTATTTCAGATGGGATAAAATTGGATTTCTAGAATAAACAAGCTCTTCATATTATACTATAGTTTTGCAAGATGTTACCATTGGGGGAAAGAAACTGGATAAAAGAAACGTAGTCTCTTTCTTCATTTTCTCTTACAACTGCATGTGATTCTACAATTACTTCAAAATTAAAATTCTTTCTTTTTTTAAATACCTAGTACAATGTCTGATATATAGTAGATTTACCCATATTCTTTTTTTTAATATTTATTTATTTATTTATATGGCTGTGCCAGGTCTTAGTTGCACACACGAGATCTTCCTTGTAGCATGCAGGATCTTTTAGTTGCGGCATGCCCAATCTTTAGTTTCAGTATGTGGGATCTTTAGTTGTGACATGCGGGGTCTTCAGTTGTGGTATGTGAACTCTTAGTTGCGGCATGTGGGATCTAGTTACCTGACCAGGGATCGAACCCGGGCCACCTGCGGTCCAGTGGCTGAGACTCCATGCTTCCCCATATTCTTTAACATAAATTCGTACAGGTACTCTTCAGTTTCTGGGTAAGCATTCATAAATATGTCTCTAAGGCAAATTTAGTTAGCTTCGAGCCAAACTATAAAATTGGTGTTATACTCCCACATCTCTAGGAGGCTGATTTGAAAAATAGTTATAGCAATTAAGAAGTATGAGAATGTGCACTAAATTATAATAATTGGCTGTTGGATCATAGGATCTTCTCCACTAGGGTTCTTTTAAATTTTGTAGCAATTCCTGTATTTAATATTTTTTCTCACTTTGAAATTTCTCCATAAATCACTAGCACGCCTCTCCCTTCCCAAACTAGAAGAAATGGACGATACATGTGGGTGCCATGTCACTTTGCATCTGGAATTTTGAAACCAAAAAATCTTTTTTGCTTGCCACTTTTCTAGGAAATGCAGATTACTGACAGGGCCAGTCGTAAGAAAAATTAGGAGGTAAATAAATCCTGCCTTGAAACCCAAACTCATTTCCCTTTCCAGTACCATCCCCCAAGGAGTTCCTGGGGGACCATTTTCTTTCCCTCCTCCTGCTAGTCTCCCCCAGTATATTCTATTGGCAAAACCTCATGGGAGCCAGCTGGCAAAGCAGCAATGTGGTCTGAAGGGTCCCAGACACAGCAAGAACAAAAGTATAGAAGATTAAGTTTGAATCTGAAAAATAGTACCTTGATAACTAGCACACTATTTTATTTTTAATAGTCTGTTATTTACCCATAAATTCTGCTCACTGTTGTCTTGGGTCAACTTCAGTAATGATATTTATTCATGTGTCCATTGAACTACTGACAAGGGAGATTTTTTCCAAAGGTTAAATGTCAAGAAAACTTGACTCTTGGACTTGCTCTGCCAGTATCTGGTATTTTTTTAACTTAAGAAAAAATAAATAATATAAATTTTTGTTGTTTTTTGGAAGGTATCATAAGGGCCATCTAATCTCATACATTTGTTCTGTAGAGTATCTTAGTAATTTTTTATACAGTAGGAATTCTTTGCTATCTGTATGCAACCTATTTTGTTTTCTATGAAATAGGAGTACTGGACCAAATGACCTTGACTCTCTGTCCAATATGTGTTTGCCCATCTCTGCCAATATCTCCTCCACCAACCACAGCCTATCATTCAGTAAATATATAACTAAATGTTTGGCATTGTACTAAGCCCTGAAAGTGGATTTCCTGTCTTCAGGAATATTACAATCTATAAAGGAGACAGAAAGACAAACAGCAGATATTAAAATAGTGTTTTAGGTGTTCTGAAGGAGGTACACACAGAGCGCTAGGCAACCATGGTCGAGGGACATTTAATCCAAACTAAATGTGGATCTTGAATTGAATCTTGAAAGACAAATGAGAATTAGGTATCTGAGAAGAGAAAGAATAGGAAGAAAACAGGAGGCCATTCCAGGTAGAAAGAATAACACATGCAAACATTAGGTCATGGGGGGAAGTTGCTATGAGCAACTCTATGCCAATAAAATAGACAACCTGGAAGAAATGGACAAATTCTTAGAAAAGCACAACCTTCCGAGACTGAACCAGGAAGAAATAGAAAATATAAACAGATCAATCGCAAGCACTGAAACTGAGACTGTGATTAAAAATCTTCCAACAAACAAAAGCCCAGTACCAGATGGCTTCACAGGCGAATTCTATCAAACTCTTAGAGAAGAGCTAACACCTATCCTTCTCAAACTCTTCAAAAATATAGCAGAGGGAGGAACACTCCCCAACTCATTGTACGAGGCCACCATCATGCTGACACCAAAACCAGACAAAGATGTCACAAAGAAAGAAAACTACAGGCCAATATCCCTAATGAATATAGATGCAAATATCCACAGCAAAATACTAGCAAACAGAATCGAACAGCACATTAAAAGGGTCATACACCATGATCAAGTGGGGTTTATCCCAGTAATGCAAGGATTCTTCAGTATACGCAAATCAATCAATGTGATACACCATATTAAAAAATTGAAGGAGAAAAACCATATGATCATCTCAATAGATGCAGAGATAGCTTTTGACAAAATTCAACACCATTTATGATAAAAACCCTCCAGAAAGTAGGCATAGAGGGAACTTACCTCAACATAATAAAGGCCATATATGAAAAACCCACAGCCAACATTGTTCTCAATGGTGAAAAACTGAAACCATTTCCTCAAAGATCAGGAACAAGACAATGTTGTCCACTCTCACTCTATTATTCAACATAGTTTTGGAAGTCTTAGCCATAGCAATGAGAGAAGAAAAAGAAATAAAAGGAATCCAAATTGGAAAAGAAGAAGTAAAGCTGTCACTGTTTGCAGATGACATGATACTATACATAGAGAATCCTAAAGACTCTACCAGAAAGCTACTAGAGCTAATCAGTGAATTTGGTAAAGTAGCAGGACACAAAATGAATGCCCAGTAGTCTCTTGCATTCCTATACACTAATGATGAAAAATCTGAAAGAGAAATTAAGGAGACACTGCCATTTACCATTGCAACAAAAAGAATAAAATACCTAGGAATAAACCTACCTAAGGAGTCAAAAGACCTGTATGCAGAAAACTATGAGACAATGATGAAAGAAATTAAAGATGATACAAACTGATGGAGAGATATACCATGTTCTTGGATTGGAAGAATCAACATTGTGAAAATGACTATACTACCCAAAGCAATCTACAGATTCTATGCAAGCCCTATCAAACTTCCAATGGCATTTTTCACAGAACTAGAACAAAAAGTTTCACAATTTGTATGGAAACACAAAAGACTCCAAATAGCCAAAGCAATCTTGAGAAACTAAAACGGAACTGGTGGAATCAGGCTCCCGTACTTCAGACTATACTACAAAGCTACAGTAATTGAGACAGTATGGTACTGGCACAAAAACAGAAATACAGGTCAATGGAACAGGATAGAAAGCCCAGAGATAAACCCACACACATATGGTCACCTGATTTTTGATAAAGGAGGCAAGAACATACAATGGAGAAAAGACAGCCTCTTCAATAAGTGGTGCTGGGAAAACTGGACAGCTACATGTAAAAGAATGAAATTAGAACACTCCCTAACACCATACACAAAAATAAACTCAAAATGGATTAGAGACCTAAATGTAAGGCCAGAGACTATCAAACTCTTAGAGGAAAACATAGGGAGAACACTCTATGACATAAATCACAGCAAGATCCTTTTTGACCCACCTCCTAGAGAAAGGGAAATAAAAACAAAAATAAACAAATGGGACCTAATGAAACTTAAAAGCTTTTGCACAGCAAAGGAAACCATAAAGAAGACAAAAAGACAACCCTCAGAATGGGAGAAAATATTTGCAAATGAAGCAAGTGACAAAGGATAAATCTCCAAAATTTACAAACAGCTCATGCAGCTCAGTATCAAAAAAACAAACATCCCAATCCAAAAATGGGCAGAAGACCTAAACAGACATTTCTCCAAAGAAGATATACAGATTGCCATCAAACACATGAAAGGATGCTCAACATCACTAATCATTAGAGAAATGCAAATCAAAACTACAATGAGGTATCACCTCACACCAGTCAGAATGGCCATCATCAAAAAAAGCTATAAACAATAAATGCTGGAGAGGGTGTGGAGAAAAGGGAACCCTCTTGTACTGTTGGTGGGAATGTAAATTGATACAGCCACTATGGAGAACAGCATGGAGGTTCCTTAAAAATCTAAAAATAGAACTACCATTCAACCCAGCAATCCCAGTACTGGGCATATACCCAGAGAAAACCATAATTCAAAAAGAGTCATGTACCACAATGTTCATTACAGCTCTATTTACAATAGCCAGGACATGGAAGCAACCTAAGTGTCCATCGACAGATGAATGGATAAAGAAGATGTGGCACATATATACAATGGAATATTACTCAGCCATATAAAAAGCGAAATTGAGTTATTTGTACTTAGGTGGATGGACGTAGAGCCTGTCATACAGAGTGAAGTAAGTCAGAAAGAGAAAAACAAATACTGTATGCTAACACATACATATGAAATCTAAAAAAATGGTTCTGAAGAACCTAGAGGCAGGACAGGAATAAAGATGCAGACGTAGAGAATGGACTTGAGGACATGGGGAAGGGGAAGGGTAATCTGGGACAAAGTGAGAGAGTGGCATGGATATATATACACTACCAAATGTAAGATAGATAGCTAGTGGGAAGGAGCCACATAGCACAGGGAGATTAGCTCGGTGATTTGTGACCACCTAGAGGGGTGGGGTAGGGAGGGTGGGAGGGAGACGCAAGAGGGAGGAGATATGGGTTTATATGTATACGTATAGCTGATTCACTTTGTTATAAAGCAGAAACTAAGACACCATTTTAAAGCAATTATACTCCAATAAAGATGTTAAAAAAAAAAAAAAAAGAGCTGGGGCTACATGTGGTCTCATTTCACCGAGAAGATAAACTGGGTTTCTCCAACTTGGAAACTTGACTTCATTCTCTATCTTCAGTTAATACAGTATACAGTTAGTACCTACTATATAACAGAGCCATGAACTGTGAGGCATAACAAAATAAATAATTTCTGTCTTGCTCTCACTAATCTTAAAATTGGTAGGTCATTTCTATTTAGCCAGCTGTCAGCAGAGAGGTTCCTGAAACAGAAAAGACCAGGCAGAGGTGAGGATGAGAGAAGTGGTTCTTGTCTCATTAGTCGGTGGGGTGCAGAGGAGTTTCTGTTCCCCAGTACTGGAAGACAGGGTCCTGGAAACCACCATCACATCATATCTCCTGGGATTTACCCCACGTGGAAACAATTCTGATATGCTAGCCCTCCTCTCTGCCAGTGTTTCTCACACATATGGTTTCTATGGTTCCCCTGAATCTCTGATGCCTGGGAGGGACCCCTGCCATGTATGCCAGCTGGCTTGTGGGCCCTGTGTTCTCACCTCATTTCTGCCAACCCTGTTTCAGAGAGCTGGGCCTGGTTTCCATTTTATCCAGCCTTATCTCTGAGAGCGTTTTTCTGAACACAGCCATCCTCAGGACGAGAAAAGAAATATAATCAGGATACAAGTATTTCAATACTCATTGGATTCTCTGTTTGGAAATTTGCTCTATTAGAGACTCATTTCTTTGAGTTAATACATTAGCCTCTTTTGGAATTCAAATGCTTTTGGGAATAAAGGGGCACATTAAAATATTAAGACAATAAAGAGGAAGCAGGCAAAACTACTAAAACTATAGTGTGAAAATGTAAATCAGGCATTTGGATTATAGGGTATCAGAAGTGAAAGAGATATATATATATATATACACATATACATATATATATATATATATATATATATACACATATACATATATATGTGTACTTAAAAATGTTTTTCTCCTTCCTTCTTGCTTTTACAGAATGAGAACACTAAATCCTGGGAAAGCACAGCAGCTTGGCTAAGGTCACAACAAAGGTTCTTGAATCCCTGCCTCTTTAGAATTTGAGGGGTAGAACTTGTCAGCTGTTAAGTGGAGATCCTTAGGCCTGCAGTCAACAGGCTGTGACACTGAGCACCTGGGTTAGTATCATAAAGAAACATGTTTCTGGAAGCCCTTTTCAGTTATGCAGCAGTTAAGGACTTGGGTTCTGTTTAGAGCAACATAGATTTAGCTCTTGCTTTGCTATGCGAATTGGGCAAGTAACACCGTCTTTAAGTTGCAGTGTATTCACCTGTAAGAGACAGATGGTGATAGTATCTGCTTCATAAATGTGGTATAAAAATTAATGAGCTAAAGTAGGAAAAGCATGGAGCAAAGTCCTTGGCTTATAGTAGTAGTTAATAAACACTGACTGTTAAAAGTGAGTGATTAAAGTCAAGGTTTACCTACTTCACAGTGTTGTGAAGGGCTCCCCCAGTGTCTGGAAGGTTGCTCCAGCCGTCTAGCCTCTCATTCACACTGCTTATTTGCATCTCAATTTTCACAGCTTCAAAATGGAATAGATGATTCATTTCCCTTACCTTCCTCCCAAGAGTATCCCATTTTTTAATAAAACATTTAACTTTAGATGGGCATATTCAAATCCATACTGGAGAATATGGAAGGGCTAGGGAATGTGGGAGAAGCAATGGAAATGGTAGAGTTTTGAGATACTTAAAGTTAGCACCCACCTGTTTCCCCTGCTTTCCATTGGCTAAAATGTAACACGGATTGAAACCTGAACATTTGGAATGCCACTGTGTCCCCTGGAAACTCTACCCTGAGGTTTAGAGGTTAGAGGAAGGCTCTGTGTGGTTCTAGTGTGCTCCATCCAACTCTCTGATTCATCTCAAAGATCCAAGAAGAATACAGAGTTTATGTAGCTGGCTTACCCCAGCAAAGGAGATGGGCTCAGACCTTACTCCAAAAGAAACCAAATTCTTATTAAAAAAAAAAAAATTCATGCTCTTAGAGGAAAAGCAGACTTAGGTCTTAGACACTGGAGTGAAAAGACTTTGTCATGACAATAAGTCATCTTTGTGGCTTTCCCAGTCACTTATTCCTCTCATAACAGCCTAAGTTTCTCTGAAGGTCCATGGAATCACCCAGGAGTTTGAAAATGCAGATTCCTGAGCTATACCCTACAGAGAGTTTGGTTAGGTAGATCTGGAGTGGAGCTTTGGAATAAGAATTTTTAATGAGCACCCTTACCTGATTCTGACTTGAGGGACCATTTGAACCACACTTGGAAATATATTAAGTGAAATACATGCACATTAAATCCCTGTGTCAGTTAAACACAACCCACATCTCTTTCATGTTCTTAACTCCTTTTTACAAGAACCACTCATTTTACCTGGAGCTGAGATATGATTTCCTTGCCCGAGAAGTTGAATAAAACAGAACAAAGGAATTTAGAAAGACGCTTCTAATTTCAAAATATACTGAAAGGGAAAAGAACAAGGTAAAAATAGTCTGCTACCATTTTTGTAACAAAGAAAAGGAAATCAGAATATACAGACATATAAACAAATATCTTCAAAGGGAAACACAAGACTGTTAAAACAGAAACTAAAGAAATTGGTTGACTACTGGGGAAGGGTGAAAATAAAGCAATAATACAGGGAATAATATTTTTCGAAGTTTACCTTTCAATCTAGTTTTGACTTTTAAACTACATTAATGTTTTGCATATTCAGAAAACATTATCAATTTATCAAGCATATAGTAAAATCTAGAAATTGAATACAGATAGAAACACATGAATTGAACTGTATGTCAAATTGATAATATGAACACAAAGAAGCAAAGCCAGAATTAATTCAAGTAAATTTTGAACACTGTACTCTGATTGCATCCCACCTTCAGTGGAATATTTTCTAAAGATGAAAAGAAACTATTGGTGGTGGAATCGTTTGAAACTATTTTGTGTGTATTGCAGAACTGAGCAAATGAGCAAATATATTGGTGTTTGGGGGGCATAGAGTTCTCATGGTAGGAGAGTGGTAAAAAAAATATGGAAAGGGGGAAGGAGAGCTCTGTTGTATTGGATTAGAATTGGAAGTACAAACTCATGACTTTATCAAAATATATATTTTCTTGCTGGGTACAAAGAAAGGGCTTAGAACAATTACACTTAAGTAGCAGTGAATGTATTTATCACCCTGACCTTGGTTTCTAACTACCACTTTCCATTCAAAGGAACCAGGACTACCTGGAAGACTGACTGACCCTAAGTCTGGGGCAATGAAGTACAAGGTGAGCCAGGAGCATTGAATTGAATCAAAAAGTAAAGAAGTGCTCAAACACTGATAAGAAAATGGCAAAAATAAATAAATAAATAAAAACATGGATGCCAGATTAAAGGGGCTTCCATTGACCAAATTTGAGACAACTAGAATGTCAATTTAAATAATGGCAGGGATGGATTATAATAAACCTCTGCAAGGCCATAGTGGTACCAAAAACAATGGGAGTGGATGGAGAAAAAAAAGAAATATTTATTTCTACAAAAGAATAGTAACTCATAAATGTAGAAGGAATGTTAAATGATGGTTTTCTAAGGCTGTCAATGACCACTGTAATAAGTGATTCAAGCAAAAAGCATCAAAGCATGCTAAAACTATTGTGTAAAATGTTGATCTAATAATCACCCAGTTTCAGAACTATTTATTAATTACAGAGGGAACATGCTACATTTACAATGGAGAAATTTGATAGCATCACTTTAACCAAATGATGAAACTTACAATCACCAAGTTTGACAAATTGGCAACATATGCCTCCTGATGTGATGTACTACGAAGAACACATCCTGCCAAAAATGTTTAACCTTATTCTAATCATGAGGAAGCAATCAGAAAAATCTAAATTGAGAAAGTCTGCAAAACAACTGGTCTAGACACTTCAAAATGTCAGTGTCTTAAAAGTTAAAAAGAAAGGCTAGGCATGGTTCTAGAATACAAACTATTAAAGAGATATGATGACTAAACAATGCATAATTCTTGATTGAATACTGGATTTTTTATAAAGCTGTAAAAGACATTTTTGGAACAGTTTGGGAAATTTGAACATAGATTGTATATTATACAATATTACTTATCAAGGCTAAAGTTTCCTAAAAATGATAAATTCCATTGTAAATATGTAGGAGAATGACCTTGTTCTCAGAAATACATACTGCAGCATTTTGGTGTCTGCCACTTAATAGTTCACCAAAAAAGGAAAAGAAAAATGAAAGACAAAGCAAATGTGGCAAAATATTAACAATTGGTGAATCTTGTAAAATATTATCAGGTGCTCATTTTATTACTAGTGCAACTTGTCAGTAGGTTCGAAAATTTTCAAATTAAAAAGTTAGAGGGTATGGAGGGGGCAAATAAAGAAGGCAGTATTGGTTGCAACCAGTATTAGTTGCCAGAATGGTGTGGTGTATATACTTCTGCTTATCACTGACTGGGCGGGGTATGCGCCTGCTAATAGCCCCACTCATTAATTCATTTCCCTCTGCAGTCTGGCTTTCTCCCTTCCCCCTCCCCTCACCAGGATGTGCTTAGGTACAATAGTGAGGGGAGGAGGAGGAACATGGAGAGCATTCTCTGTATTACCATCTCAGAGGGATATTCCCACTTCAAGCACCTCTCCAAAGGGCTAATGGCCTACAGAGCCTTATTACCATCCTGGGATAAGTTCAATTTTTTTTTTTTAATGATAGCAATTTGTTACACCAGTTTGCCACTTGCCTGCTGCTTCCTTGTTAATCCAATAATCTATATGAGCAAAGCAATTTGACGTACCTCCTTCCCATCTGCCGCCCATCATCCAATCTATATCTTAACTATCGGTGATTTATTAGTGGAGTCTGCATTAAGCACATCTCCACTCCATTGTTGCCCTCCTTCTCAGCCTCTCGCTTGGATACACTCTCTGGGTGTGTTAGAAGGCAAACTCAGCGTGAAGATTAAAAACAACAACAGAATAATAAATTGAGCCTCAGTTCCAGGAGTTGTTCCTTTCAAATAATTAGCATTTATGCACATCCACACACTAAGCAGATCCATTTCAGAGCCAGTCTTAAGAAATGTGAGAAACTAGGATATTTCTCCTCATGTTTTTCACTCTGTCCCCAACCTCGATTTTTTAAAATTGGTTGAAGTTAGTCATTGGAACCTGCAAATAGACGGTGGCCCAGCTGCCCTAACTGCCCTAACTGAATGTTGCATTCCTCATCCCCAGCCTCCTGGGTGTCCATTCACTTGAATTAAGGGCCTGCATGAGCCCTGGACCCTGAACTCTTTCCTGCAGAGACCAAAGGGCCAGGTAGCTATTGGCTAGATGTACTGAAGCAGCTCTGAAGGAGGGACTTTGTTCTCAAAAGTATAAGCCTGCTTCTCTGAACATCAGGGCATTACTTGTGATTGCTAAGCTTCATTTTTCTCCATGTACTCCAGCCTACCCAAGAACAAAGGCTCCAGGAAGACACTCCCAGAGGAGGGACAAATTGGAGTTGGGCAGGTTGAAAATGGTGGTGTACAGCAATGTCTGCTGTCTGCTGTGGGCTGAACATGCCATTCACTTTGAATTCTGTGCTATCCTTTGCCTATAGAAGCTGGATGCACATGGCCCAACCTAAAACCTATAGTAAGAGAAGAAACATGGGTATAGGATGGAAATTTCTAGAACCCATTGCTATCACTATCACGATTCGCAGTTTCCACATAGTAGGAATCCGGATTGCGTAGTGGTTAGCTCACTGGCTGATAAGTGAATTCTGGTTCTGCAAATTCCTATCTCTGCTCAATAGCAAGTTTATTAATCTGTAAAATAGAACTGCTTCATAAGGTGGTGATCAAGAGTAATAATGATTAATCAGTAAATTGTTTTTATTCTCCTTTTCTCATCAAGTGTCATCTGATTTTTAATTCTGTAATGACTCTCCCTTTTTTTTGTAAACAACTTTATTTTCCATTAAGTGCCTCAGGAGTCCTAGTTGCATTTGCCTTTTGTCCTTGGTTCTGTTTGCATTGGGCTGATTTTACCTGGCTTGTTTGGCTGCTCTCAGGCTTGCATTGTTCTTGATATCTCCATTCCAGACAGTGGCCTTGAACTGTCTGCTGGGTGAATGACACATAGCTTGTGGTGTGAGTGAGCTGCCAGTAAATAGAGGGGGACTTTCCTGAGTTGATGGGTTTTAAGAAAAGGAAAATGAAAAAAGACAGTCAACCTGACTCTACAATCTACATTTGACATTCCTATTCTTACAAAGTCAAGGGTGGCATCTTGTCATCCTTTTAAGCTCACCTAGCAATGTGCTTATAATAAGGCAACAGTTCTGAACAGCTGGCATGTTCCGTTTCACAAGTGACCAAAACTTGTAATTTTGCATATAGCCGTTGTTGGTATAAATATTTTATCCTCACAAGTAAATGCTGATTGGCCAAAGGGTATAAATTGTCTGATTTCATTTCTTTTCCCCTCATGGAACTTAGCATGGTGCACTGTACTTAGTAAGTGTTCGATGAATGCTTGAGGAACAAGTAACTGTGGTTTCACCTTGCAGAATGATAACATATTTTACTGATTCATTTTCCTTTGAGTCGTTTTCTCTCAAAACTCTGTATTATGAAACTTTTTCCTCTGTTCGAGTTGCAGTGCTTTCTAAAAAAAAATCCCCCTCCATCTTTTCTTAATTAACAGGCTTTTCCAGGACTTTTTTTTTCTTTCTCTGTGACAGTTTCCCACTATTGTCTGTTTGCAGCTGTTACATGGTTGAGAACTGAGTAGACATGCTAATGATTGCCTGGTGTGTGGGCGGAGCACCTCTGAATTCTCCTCGACTGGCCATGCAGCCTGTTCCTACTTACTCTTTCTAAAATAAGCCTCTAGTTGGCAGCCTGGGGATGGGTTATTTGCAGTTTCTTTCTGTGGGGGAAGTTCTTGCTTGGACTAGCTATCTGTGTTTCTATTTAAGCGCAAATAAACATGTTGCTGCTCCCACACTCCTTAGGTCTACACCACACTCCAAATTGCCTGAGTCAGCCATGCACAAACTCGTCCAGATGACTAGAAACCAGCTGTGGTTTCTGTGTTTAATCAGTTAATTTAGCAAATTATCTTGTGTTTTTTGTTTTTTGTTTTTCTTCTGTCCATATCCAGTCTCTTCCTATATTGGTCTTAGATGTATTCTCTAGAAAATTGAGTCATTATATCACTGAATGGATTTGGTCCTTGTAATTGTCTTTGGAACTCTTGTGGCTGAAACTGAACAACTCCATCGAGGAATTTTGAGCACTTCATTGTTTATTTATTCTTTCCTGCAGCTTTGAGGAAATGATACTTTTCCAAGAGGCATTACATAGGTGTCTGAATTTCCTAGCATCTGGGATGAAGATCTGTAGTACTAATCTGAGATTCTCATTCTGAGTCACGTATTTCAGCCAGTAAACTGGAATCAAGCTAGTTAATCCCCTTTCAGTATGTTTTGCAGCTGTTAGGATTCCATGACCGTTATGCAAAGACACAGAGAATCTCACTGATCAGAGAGCAAGCTTCAGGGGACAGGTTGGAGGCCTGGAGAGACGGCAGGCTTTGAACAAGGCACAAGGCGGTTGCCAACCACCCTGTTAATGCAGGCAGGGTCTCAATGACCTTTAGGATGCTTTTAGCTTTCCAGTCTGTCCTAAGACTATTCTTCTTTTCTTATGGAGCTTCTAAGGTGGCTTTCCTTTTGAAAATAAAAGCCTGAAGTGTCCATGCCTAGAGAAGTGGGCCTCATTAAAGACTTAAGACAGCAGGCTAAGTTCTTTCTATTTTAGGGGTTCTTTGGAACATAACCACTATGTCCATTAAAAACCAGGAAGTCATGTAGAAGAAGCTGAAACTATGAGATTTCTTTGACAAATCTTTTACTCTGCTGCCCACTGAACATAGAAGGGAACTATGGAGAAACAAATACACCTCTGGGTTTTTCTTTGAGGGAAAGGAAAAACTTTCTCTGAGGAGGTAGGAATAAGGGATAGACAAAGTTAGATTATGCATTCTTGTGAAGGGGATTTGTCTTATTTATCCTACTTCTTTGCCAAATTATTCCTCCTATTGCTACCTCTCCAGGACATAAATGAATAAATCTTGGCATTTCCTAATCTCATACATTTTCATAGATTCATATATATCACCTGCAATAGTAATGAGATTGAATTTGAAATTAGCGCCTATTTTGTTTACGTGTGCCAGGAGCTGTGGACTTCCTCAGAGCCTCAAAATACAGCACCACAATTCATTTCCTGAGTTCTAGCCCATGGCTCAGTTGTGCTGCTCTAAATAAGTATTCAGGTTAAGTTGCTGGTGGGTGTTTATCACTTTACTCATCATTTGTCTCAGCTTGGGGAGTTTTTATTGAAAGAGTCAACATAAAAAGTAACTCTCACAGCTGGAGAAGTTGCAAATATGTGATGAGATGATCAGACTAATTGGCCAGGTCTGATAATCAGTAGGTAACCCACTAATTTTGACATAGAAAACAAACAAGAGATTGAGTGGAGTAGGTTGATTTTTCCAGCTAAGAAGAAAACATCCCTTTAAGATGGGGAGACTATTCTGGCTAGAGACACTAGGATATTTTAATTGCTTTGTATTACATACTGATTTTACTCGCGGACTGTGAAAGTAGGTACAGATGGTTGGCTAAATAAGAATTGCAGTCTGTTTAGGATTCCGGCTAATGTGAAGAAAATATAGAGGGAGAAAACTTGAGAATAATTCAGACCAGTTTATAGTGGACATTTGTTTTTAATCCAGTGAGAGTGTGAATAAAATGGCACTGCTACCACAAACAATAAAATGAAGGCAGAAATATCAACAAACCCCCTCCCCTCTCTGATACCATGTCTCTTTGTGGTCCAGTGTCTCTCCAATCTGTTATCAAAACAAGAAGTCATAGCAGTAGTTCTCCCTGTGTGGTCCCATCTACCAGGGGCATCAGCATCCCCTGGAATCTTCTAAGAAATGCCAATTCCCAGGCCCCACTTTGGCCCTACCGAATCAGACACTCTGAGGGAGGGGTCCAGAAATCTGTTTTAGCACATTCCCCCCCCTCACCCCCCGATCCTGATGAACACTAATGTTTGAGAACCACTGGTGCATAACCTTGATGCTCAGAATATGGCTTACAGACCAGTGGCCAGGGAATCACTAAGAATTTGTAAGAAATGAAGAATCTTGAGCCCCTCCTCACAGTTTGCATTTTAAAGCAAACCCCCAGGTGATTAGGGTGGCCATTAATACTTGTGAAGCTCTGGTCATTATCCGTACTTTCCTCTTCTTTAATGAAGACCCAAAATGTTTATTCTGATACTTGGAATGAAGATTACATTTCTGAGCCTACCTTTCAACTAGGTCTAGCAATGTGTCTGAGTTTTGGCTGCTGAAATGTAGGCAGAAGTCTTCTAGGAAGTCTTCTCTAAAGATAAGAAGCATGAACCATTTTTGTCCTTCCTCCATTCTTCTGCCTGTAACATGGAGGTGATGATTGAGGCTCCAGCAGCCAGCTTTGATTGTGAGAAATAAGGTTTACATCAAGGATGACATAGTAGAGAGATGGCAGGAGCAGGGTCCCTGATGAGAGTGGAGCCAGTCCTAAATTGACTTGTATTATGTATGAGAGAAGTAAACTTACCTCTTTATAAGTATAAGGTCTCTGTTCTGTTTAGGTCTCTGAACTTTATCTTCAGTGATTTTTAATTCATAACTAGTTATCACCAAGACTTGCTAATTTTACCTCAAAATTTGTTCTATATCTCGTTTTCTCTATACCTTATAACCCAGCCCTTGTTTACACCCTAATCATCTCTTACTCGTTTCTAAAATACTTCCTGTGTTCAAACCTCCAGTTCTTTACCTTTCAAATTTATCCTCCATTGATGCGAATTATCTAATTAAAATGGAAATCTCATCTTGCCATTCCTTTGTTTATACACCTCCCTTTCCAGTAGAATAGTTTTCTAGCTTGTTTTCTATTATTTCCCTATGCCCATCATAATGCCCAAGCATACAAAATGTCTTACAGTCCCAGAATTCCTTTTGATTTGTTATGGATCCATGCTGTTACTTTCATTCTGGAATGCTCTATCTCACTTCTGACTAGAAGGCATATTTTTAGTTACCCTTCAAGATGTGCAGCTCAAGGGTGACATTTTAGTTGTGTACCCCATGAGACAAAAATTAAGAGCATGGAACCCAAATTTAGGTATGCTAATTTGCATATTCAAAATTTATGCTTGTATTATTGTATTTATATTACATATGTACATTACAAAGCCAACACAAAATTATAAATAAAAAACAAGTAGAAGTTTTCAGGTTTCATCTTCACTCCCATGAACTGGTTTGTGTCTCCTGAGGTAAGAGCACTGAATTTGGGAGACCAGTTTCTCTAATCTGCAATGTTTGCTATGATGATCCGCACCAAAGCAGAACTGATAATGCTCTCTTTTGTACCTCCATAATTTTATATTTGCTGACCTGTTTCTCCTTCTATTTTATGAGATCCTTTAATCAGGGGCTGGATCCTATTCATTTTTGCATTACTACCAGCTATTGTTTGGCCAGTATTCATTTATACTTTAATTCATTCAATCAAATGACAATCAATAGTTATTGAATGTCTGCTATATATTAAGCAGTATTAATGTCTGCTGTATTGTTCTAGGTGCTGGGGACTCAGTAGCAAATTAATCAAAGTTCCTGACCTCAGTTAGCTTACATTTTAGTGTATGTGTGTGTGTGTGTGTGTGTGTGTGTGTGTGTTTGGGGGAGGGTTGGTGGGGGAGAGATAGATAATGAGCAAACAAGTAAATGTAAATAAAATGCTAGGTGTGATATGCTCAATGAAGAAGAAAATAGTGACATCATTTGGAAATAGACCTAAACTGAGGTTCTAAACAGTTGCCTGTTTCTGTAAACCTAACCACTTGAGACATCAAACAGCTGTGTGGTTCTCTTCATATGATTTCTTAATTCCCCTTCCTATCCCAGCAGAAAGGGTGGATTCTTATCAGTATGATAAACCATGTAGAGAGAAAGGTTTGTAAAACACCAGGTTCCTCTCCCCCTATTGCTTTACTTCTTTTATTAGAAAACTAGGGCTATTTAGTTCTACAATTGTGTACATTAATCATTATTTACTTGGCACTTCTCCTGTTCTATTGCTGAGAAGTTCCTCTAGCCTACTTTCTGACCTTGCTCTTCTAATGTTTGTTCTGGACCTAGCCCTGCATGTGAATCCTCCTCCCTAATACCTGCATCTCTATTCTGTTCAGGGGTGACATCCAAAAGGCCTTCTTATATCTTATCCATCCCTCAACCAGTTCCTTCCCCTCTGTCCTTTGATCATGGATAAATTTCCTTTAGTCTTCAAACTTTCCCTCAAAGATTTGGCCAAGATTTGCCATTTTCTTCAGAGATACCATTCCTCTCCCAACCTCTTCAATGAAGCCAGGTCCATTTTTTAACTCCCCTGTCTCTCATGACCAGAAGAAGAGATAAGTATGTACTTGTTTCTTTGTGGTCCCTTTAGTCCACTATCCCATGATAACATCTTCTTCATTAAGGTTCTTCTATTTGATCATGCTACCTACCTTTTTTATTTCCTTGTTACAAAAATCTACACATATTATGGAAACCCTTCCACCTCCAAATTCAATAGGTGAATCACAATTATTATTTATGTACTTATTCATATATATATGTATATATTTTTTGACTAGCACATTTCTTGTGATTTAGTCCTCTGTAAAACTTAGCCATTCATGTGGTTGGGACTTCACTTTTTTTATTTTTTTAAACATCTTTATTGAAGTATAATTGCCTTACAATGGTGTGTTAGCTTCTGCTTTATAACAAAGTGAATCAGTTATACATATACAATATGTTCCCATTTCTCTTCCCTCTTGCATCTCCCTCCCTCCCACCCTCCCCATCCCACCCCTCTAGGTGGTCACAAAGCACCGAGCTGATCTCCCTGTGCTATGCGGCTGCTTCCCACTAGTTATCTATTTTACATTTGGTAGTGTATATATGTCCACGACACTCTCTTACCCTGTCACATCTCACCCCACCCCCTCCCCATATCCTCAAGTCCATTCTCTAGTAGGTCTGTGTCTTTATTCCCGTCTTGCCACTAGGTTCTTCATGGCCTTCTTTTTTTTTTTTTTCCCCCTTAGATTCCGTATATATGTGTTAGCATACTGTATTTGTTTTTCTCTTTCTGACTTACTTCACTCTGTATGATAGACTCTAACTCCATCCACCTCATTACAAATACCTCCATTTCATTTCTTTTTATGGCTGAGTAATATTCCATTGTATATATGTGCCACATCTTCTTTATCCATTCATCTGTCGATGGACACTTAGGTTGCTTCCATGTCCTGGCTATTGTAAATAGAGCTGCAATGAACATCTTGGTACATGACTCTTTTTGACCTATGGTTTTCTCAGGGTATATGCCCAGTAGTGGATTGCTGGGTCGCATGGTAGTTCTATTTGTAGTTTTTTAAGGAACCTCCATACTGTTCTCCATAGTGGCTGTATCAATTTACATTCCCACCAACAGTGCAAGAGTGTTCCCTTTCCTCCACACCCTCTCCAGCATTTACTGTTTCTAGATTTTTTGATGATGGCCATTCTGACCGGTGTGAGATGATATCTCATTGTAGTTTTGATTTGCATTTCTCTAATGATTAATGATGTTGAGCATTCTTTCATGTGTCTGTAGGCCATCTGTATATCTTCTTTGGAGAAATGTCTATTTAGATCTTCTGCCCATTTTTGGATTGGGTTGTTCGTTTTTTTGTTATTGAGCTGCATGAGCTGCTTGTAAATCTTGGAGATTAATCCTTTGTCAGTTGCTTCATTTGCAAATATTTTCTCCCATTCTGAGGGTTGTCTTTTGGTCTTGTTTATGGTTTCCTTTGCTGTGCAAAAGCTTTTCAGTTTCATTAGGTCCCATTTGTTTATTTGTGTTCTTATTTCCATTTCTCTGGGAGCTGGGTCAAAAAGAATCTTGCTGTGATGTATGTCATAGAGTGTTCTGCCTATGTTTTCCTCTAAGAGTTTGATAGTGTCTGCCCTTACACTTAGGTCTTTAATCCATTTTGAGTTTATTTTTGTGCATGGTGTCAGGGAGTGTTCTAATTTCATACTTTTACATGTTCCTGTCCAATTTTCCCAGCACCACTTATTGAAGAGGCTGTCTTTTCTCCACTGTATATGCTTGCCTCCTTTATCAAAGATAAGTTGACCATATGTGTGTGGGTTTATCTCTGGGCTTTCTATCCTGTTCCATTGATCTATATTTCTGTTTTTGTGCCAGTACCAAACTGTCTTGATTACTGAAGCTTTGTAATATAGTCTGAAGTCAGGGAGCCTGATTCCCCCAGCTCCATTTTTCGTTCTCAAGATTGCTTTGGCTATTCGGGGTCTTTTGTGTTTCCATACAAATTGTGAAATTTTTTGTTCTAGTTCTGTGAAAAATGCCAGTGGTAGTTTGATAGGGATTGCATTGAATCTGTAGATTGCTTTGGGTAGTAGAGTCATTTTCACAATGTTGATTCTTCCAATCCAGGAACATGGTATATCTCTCCATCTATTTGTATCATCTTTAATTTCTTTCATCAGTGTCTTATAATTTTCTGCATACAGGTCTTTTGTCTCCTTAGGTAGGTTTATTCCTAGATATTTTATTCTTTTTGTTGCAATGGTAAATGGGAGTGTTTTCTTAATTTCACTTTCAGATTTTTCATCATTAGTGTATAGAAATGCAAGAGATTTCTGTGCATTAATTTTGTATCCTGCTACTTTACCAAATTCACTGATTAGCTCTAGGAGTTTTCTGGTAGCATCTTTAGGATTCTCTATGTATAGTATCATGTCATCTGCAAATAGTGACAGCTTTACTTCTTCTTTTCCGATTTGGATTCCTTTTATTTCTTTGTCTTCTCTGATTGCTGTGGCTAACACTTCCAAAACTATGTTGAATAATAGTGGTGAGAGTGGGCAACCTTGTCTTGTTCCTGATCTTAGTGGAAATGGTTTCAGTTTTTCACCATTGAGAACAATGTTGGCTGTGGGTTTGTCATATATGGCCTTCATAATGTTGAGGAAAGTTCCCTCTATGCCTACTTTCTGCAGGGCTTTTATCATAAATGGGTGTTGAATTTTGTCGAAAGCTTTCTCTGCATCTATTGAGATGATCATATGGTTTTTCTCCTTCAATTTGTTAATATGGTGTATCACATTGATTGATTTGCGTATATTGAAGAATCCTTGCATTCCTGGGATGAACCCCACTTGATCATGGTGTATGATCCTTTTAATGTGCTGTTGGATTCTGTTTGCTAGTATTTTGTTGAGGATTTTTGCATCTATGTTCATCAGTGATATTGGCCTGTAGTTTTCTTTCTTTGTGACATCTTTGTCTGGTTTTGGTATCAGGGTGATGGTGGCCTCGTAGAATGAGTTTGGGAGTGTTCCTCCCTCTGCAATATTTTGGAAGAGTTTGAGAAGGATAGGTGTTAGCTCTTCTCTAAATGTTTGATAGAATTCACCTGTGAAGCCATCTGGTCCTGGGCTTTTGTTTTTTGGAAGAATTTTAATCACAGTCTCAATTTCAGTGCTTGTGATTGGTCTGTTCATATTTTCTATTCCTTCCTGGTTCAGTCTCGGCAGTTTGTGCATTTCTAAGAATCTGTCCATTTCTTCCAGGTTGTCCATTTTATTGGCATAGAGTTGCTTGTAGTAATCTCTCATGATCTTTTGTATTTCTGCAGTGTCAGTGGTTACTTCTCCTTTTTCATTTCTAATTCTATTGATCTGAGTCTTCTCCCTTTTTCTCTTGATGAGTCTGGCTAATGGTTTATCAATTTTGTTTATCTTCTCAAAGAACCAGCTTTTAGTTTCATTGATTTTTGCTATTGTTTCCTTCATTTCTTTTTCATTTATTTCTGACCTGATCTTTATAATTTCTTTCCTTCTGCTGGCTTTGGGGTTTTTTTGTTCTTCTTTCTCTAATTGCTTTAGGTGCAAGGTTAGGTTGTTTATTCGAGATGTTTCCTGTTTCTTGAGGTAGGCTTGTATTGCTATAAACTTCACTCTTAGCACTGCTTTTGCTGCGTCCCATAGGTTTTGGGTCGTCGTGTCTCCATTGTCATTTGTTTCTAGGTATTTTTTGATTTCCCCTTTGATTTCTTCAGTAATCACTTCGTTATTAAGTAATGTATTGTGTAGCCTCCATGTGTTTGTATTTTTTACAGATCTTTTCCTGTAATTGATATCTAGTCTCATAGCGTTGTGGTCGGAAAAGATACTTGATATGATTTCAATATTCTTAAATTTACCAAGACTTGATTTGTGACCCAAGATATGATCTATCCTGGAGAATGTTCCATGAGCACTTGAGAAAAATGTGTATTCTGTTGTTTTTGGGTGGAATGTCCTATAAATATCAATTAAGTCCATCTTGTTTAATGTATCATTTAAAGCTTGTGTTTCCTTATTTATTTTCATTTTGGATGATCTGTCCATTGGTGAAAGTGGGGTGTTAAAGTTCCCTACTATGATTGTGTTGCTGTCGATTTCCCCTTTTATGGCTGTTAGTATTTGCCTTATGTATTGAGGTGCTCCTATGTTGGGTGCATAAATATTTACAATTGTTATACCTTCCTCTTGGATCGATCCCTTGATCATTATATAGTGTCCTTCTTTGTGTCTTGTAATAGTCTTTATTTTAAAGTCTATTTTGTCTGATATAAGAATTGCTACTCCAGCTTTCTTTTGATTTCCATTTGCATGGAATATCTTTTTCCATCCCCTCACTTTCAGTCTGTATGTGTCTCTAGGTCTGAAGTGGGTCTCTTGTAGACAGCATATGTATGGGTCTTGTTTTTGTATCCATTCAGCCAGCCTGTGTCTTTTGGTGGGAGCATTTAATCCATTTACATTCAAGGTAATTATCGATATGTATGTTCCTATTCCCATTTTCTTAAATGTATTGGGTTTGTTATTGTAGGTGTTTTCCTTCTCTTGTGTTTCTTGCCTAGAGAATTTCCTTTAGCATTTGTTGTAAAGCTGGTTTGGTGGTGCTTAACTCTCTCAGCTTTTGCTTGTCTGTAAAGGTTTTAATTTCTCCATCGAATCTGAATGAGATCCTTGCTGGGTAGAGTAATCTTGGTTGTAGGTTTTTCTCCTTCATCACTTTAAGTATATCCTGCCACTCCCTTCTGGCTTGCAGAGTTTCTGCTGAGAGATCAGATGTTAACCTTATGGGGATTCCCTTGTGTGTTATTTGTTTTTTTTCCCTTGCTGCCTTTAATATGTTTTCCTTATATTTAATTTTTGACAGTTTGATTAATATGTGTCTTGGCGTGTTCCTCCTTGGGTTTATCCTGTATGGGACTCTCTGTGCTTCCAGGACTTGATTAACTATTTCCTTTCCCATATTAGGGAAGTTTTCAACTATAATCTCTTCAAAAATTTTCTCAGTCCCTTTCTTTTTCTCTTCTTCTTCTGGTACCCCTATAATTCGAATGTTGGCACGTTTAATGTTGTCCCAGAGGTCCCTGAGACTGTCCTCAGTTCTTTTCATTCTTTTTTCTTTATCCTGCTCTGTAGTAGTTATTTCCACCATTTTATCTTCCAGGTCACTTATCCTTTCTTCTGCCTCAGTTATTCTACTATTGATCCCATCTAGAGTATTTTTAATTTCATTTATTGTGTTTTTCATCATTGCTTGGTTCCTCTTTAGTTCTTCTACATCCTTGTTAAATGTTTCTTGCATTTTGTCTATTCTATTTCCAAGATTTTGGATCATCCTTACTATCATTATTCTGAATTCTTTTTCAGGTAGACTACCTATTTCCTCTTCATTTGTTAAGTCCAGTGTGTTTTGACCCTGCTCCTTCATCTGCTGTGTGTTTTTCTGTCGTCTCATTTTGCTTATCTTACTGTGTTTGGGGTCTCCTTTTCACAGGCTGCAGGTTTGTAGTTCCCGTTGTTTTTGGTATCTGTCCCCAGTGGCTAAGGTTGGTTCAGTGGGTTGTGTAGGCTTCCTGGTGGAGGGAACTAGTGCCTGAGTTCTGGTGGATGAGGCTGGATCTTGTCTTTCTGGTGGGCACGTCCACGTCTGGTGGTGTATTTTGGGGTGTCTGTGGCCTTATTATGATTTTAGGCAGCCTCTCTGCTAATGGATGGGGTTGTGTTCCTGTCTAGCTAGTTGTTTGGCATAGGGTGTCCAGCACTGTAGCTTGCTGGTCGTTGAGTGAAGCTGGGTCTTGATGTTGAGATGGAGATCTCTGGGAGATTTTTGCCGTTTGGTATTACGTGGAGCTGGGAGGTCTCTTGTGGACCAGTGTTCTGAAGTTGGCTCTCCCACCTCAGAGGCACAGCCCTGATGCCTGGCTGGAGCACCAAGAGCCTTTCGTCCACACGGCTCAGAGTAAAAGGGAGAAAAAATAGAAAGAGGCTATAATATAGTGAAGTAAAATAAAGCTATTGTAAAGCAAAGCTATACAGACAAAATCTCACCCAGAAGCATATACATATACACTCACAAAGAAAAGGAAAAGGGGAAAAATTAATATCTCCTGCTCCCAAAGCCCACCTCCTGAATTTGGGATGATTCGTTGTCTATTCAGGTATTCAACAGATGCAGGCACATCAAGTTGTTTGTGGAGTTTTAATCCGCTGCTTCTGAGGCTGCTGGGAGAGATTTCCCCTTCTCTTCCCTGTTCGCACAGCTCCTGGGGTTCAGCTTTGGATTTGGACCTGCCTCTGCGTGTAGGTCGCCTGAGGGCGTCTGTTCCCCGCCCAGACAGGACGGGGTTAAAGGAGCAGCTGCTTCGGGGGCTCTGGCTCACCCAGGCCGTGGGGAGGGTGGGGTACGGAGGAGGCGGGGCGAGCCTGCGGCGGCCGAGGCCGGCGTGACGTTCCACCAGCCTGAGGCGCGCAGTGCGTTCTCCCGGGGATGTTGTCCCCGGATCCCGGGACCCTGACAGTGGCGGACTGTACAGGCTACCGGGAGGGGCGGTGTGGAGAGTGACCTGTGCTCACACACAGGCTTTTTGGAGGCGGCAGCAGCAGCCCCAGCGTCTCACGCCCGTCTCTGGGGTCTGCGCTGATCGCCGCGGCTCGCGCCCTTCTCTGGAGTTCGTTTAGGCGGCGCTCTGAATCCCCTCTCCTTGCGCACAGCGAAACAAAGAGGCAAGAAAAATCTCTTGCCTCTTCGGCAGCTGCAGACCTTTTCCCGGTCTCCCTCCCGGCTAGCTGTGGTGCGCCAACCCCTTCAGGCTGTGTTCACGCCGCCAGCCCCAGTCCTCTCCCTGCGATCCAAACGAAGCGGAGCCTCAGCTCCCAGCCCCGCCCGCCCTGGCGGGTGAGCAGACAAGCCTCTCGGGCTGGTGAGCGCTGCTCGGCGCCGAGCCTCTGTGCGGGAGTCTCTCCGTTTTTTCCTCTGCGCCCCTGTTGCTGTGGGGTCCGCGCTGATAGCTGCGGCTCGTGCCAGTCTCTGAAGTTCGTTTAGGTGGCGCTCTGAATCCCCTCTCCTTGCGCACCAGGAAACAAAGAGGCAAGAAAAAGTCTCTTGCCTCTTCGGCAGCTGCAGACTTTTTCCCCGGACTCCCTCCCGGCTAGCTGTGGTGCGCTAACCCCTTCAGGCTGTGTTCACGCCGCCAACCCCAGTCCTCTCCCTGCGATCTGACCGAAGCCCGAGCCTCAGCTCCCAGCCCCGCCCGCCCCGGCGGGGGAGCAGACAAGCCTCTCGGGCTGGTGAGTGCTGCTCGGCGCCGAGCCTCCGTGTGGGAATCTCTCCGCTTTGCCCTCCGCACCCCTGTGGCTGCGCTCTCCTCCGTGGCTCCGAAGCTTCCCCCCTCCGCCACCCGCAGTCTCCGCCCACGAAGGGGCTTCCTAGTGCGTGGAAACCTTTCCTCCTTCACAGCTCCCTCCCACTGGTGCAGGTGCCGTCCCTATTCTTTTGTCTCTGTTATTTCTTTTTTCTTTTGCCCTACCCAAGTACGGGGGGAGTTTCTTGCCTTTTTGGAGGTCGGACGTTTTCTGCCAGCGTTCAGTGGGTGTTCTGTAGGAGCAGTTCCATGTGTAGATGTATTTCTACTGTATCTGTGGGAAGGAAGGTGATCTCCGCGTCTTACTCTTCCGCCATCTTCTCCAATACTGGGACTTTATTAATAAATATCTTGGTTCCATACTTCTTTAACTTCCTCATTGCTTGTTATCTCACTCAAAATGGCCCCACACTCATGATCTCGAGCTCCAGATTCCCTTCTCTGATCACAACTTTGTGTCCTTCCTTTTCTTCTCTTTCATTCCTGCGACCTGCTCTTTGTCCTTATGACCTTCAGGTTCTTGACTCCTCCTTCTTCAAGCTCTGCTCTAGCCTCATAAGCCTTCTTCTCCAGCCTATACTCTATAGTAGGTTGTTTCAATTATGCAGCGGCTACCATTATAGAAACTATTATCTCCTACACTTCATGACATTTCCAATTATTATTATTTTTTTTTTTTAGTCAATCACTCATAGCAGATGACTTCCTCTTTAGTATGTACTTTACCATTCCCCTCTTCTTTTGTTTCCATTTCTGAGGAGAAGGTGCTGGTCTTCTTCCCTGCTGAACCACTGAACCTAGTCCTAGGCCTCCTGCCTCAAGATGGTGTCATGGAGAAAGCATGGCCTTTGGCCCTTGCCTCACAAGAGCTAGAATTTCAGGCCTATTGTGGACGTAGATATATGTCCTGGAGCAACATGTTTAACCTACTTGCACCTTAGATTTTCATCTTTAGTAGAAAATAATAATAACATCTTTCTCACAGTGTTGATGTGAGAACTAAATAATAAAACATAAATGTATCTTGCACAGTATTGGGACCAAGTAGGCACAGACTATATGTTAGTTTATTCCTTTCATCTGGTGCTGTATTAAGAATTCTTACCCTGCTTTCGCTTTTTACATAAGCTCTCTAGGTCCTTTTCCTCTGTGTACACATGTGCTTATACCTGCCCTACTCTGAACAAGCTTTCCTCCATTGTTAAGTAGTAAATCTCATGGTCTTTTCTTAGTTCTAGGCCTCCTTGGTCTCAAGGTTACATCTGGTACTACTGACTACACCTTTCTTCTTGAAACTGTCACCTCCCTTGGTTTCCATAAGTAAGTTGCTATCCTACCTCTTACTGCTCCTTATTTATTAACTTTTCTGTTCTTTTTCCTGCTTCTCCTAACAAATAAAATGTCCCCCTAAGATAAGACCCCTGCTTTCTGCCCTTTTCTTTCTACAGTTATTTCCCCAATGTTTTGATTCCCTTCCCTGGCCACAGTTCTCACCTTTGAAGTGATTTCTTCTACCAAATCTCCCCCAAGGCCCAATCCCAGATTTCTACCTACCCGTCTCCATCTGCATGTCCTAGTAATACCTTAATATGTATAAAACTGAACTCTTCATTTGATCTTCTTAATAACACCCCCAAAAAGGTGCCATTATTATTAAAAATAATCTTTGCATTTTTCTCTATCTTGCCTCACATCTAATCAGTTGCCAAGACCCATTAAGGATACCATCACAAGTTTGTGTTTCTCTTCAGAAATTATTGTTCCTAGTACCATCACTCTACTTCAGACGTTCATTACCTCTTCTCTGTACCTTAGAAGTACATTCCTAGCCAGTCTCCCATCTTACATCTACCTTCCCCATCTATACTAGATATACTTAGTGACACTTTCCAATTCAAAGCACTTTGGGGGCTCCCATTGCTTTCCAGCATTCCAGGTTCTTCATAATGTTGTCCTGGCCTATTTGACACCATCTAACATATTTATCACTGCTTGACTCCTAATGACCTACATTTCAACCAATCTGGAGTATCTGCCCTTCTCCAAGCATGACTTACCTCTTTTTGCCTTCATTTGCACATTTTTAATGTACCTTTGGTCTGAAATGCCTTCTGGTTCTCCTTTTATAATTTGAAATCCTACCTCTCTTTTAAGACTCATCTCAAATCATTCTTCCTTCTTGAAATCATTTATGTTCCTCATCTAACTTCTCACAACTTTAAGAGATTTTTTTTCTTTAAGAAAGAAATTCAATTCTTCCTCATATTATAGTTATTTGTACACTTATCTACTATCCACATAGTATGTTGTCTAAGAGCTAAACTGTGTTTTACTCATCTTTTTCTCCCATTTTGTGCTGAATATATTATCTTGCTAATAATATTTAGACCACATATGTGTTGAATTGACTTAAACTGGAAGTACACACTGGTTTATTATGTGCAAATCAAAACTCTGATTTAAAGAAAAAGGAATAACTTATTGATTTAGGCTTTTTCCCCCATATAAAACAATATAAAACTCCACAAAAATAGTCTAAGCACAGAAAAAATAAATAGCTGACCAAGAATGGACAGTGAGGTAACAGGCAATAGAGCAAGAGAAAGAGGATGGCTGTTTAAGACTTGGTTTCTAAAAGATTGTCATAGAAGCAAAAAAAAAAAAAAAAAAAAAAAGAAAGAATCACTCATCACTCGATTTGGTAAACTGGCTTCGTTTTGTAGAGGATTCAGTTTAGCGTTTGAGAGACAACAATTATTTGCTTGGCCTCTTACTGTCATTTCCAGGGTAGATGACTTATAAAAATAGTAACCTTGAAAGTCTGGGCTACTAAACATATACACAAAGGTTAAACAATTAAATGTCATTACCATCTAGCCCTCCATGAATCTGGTAGTGTGTGTTACATGTTTGTGCCTCAATTTATTCATTTTTCAAATGTCACCTCCTTAGAGAGGCCCTCCTTGTCCCCTCTACCTAAATAGCATTTCTCTATCACGTGACCATCAGTCTCTTTACCTTCTTTCATTCTTCATAACACCTATATGACCCATCTGTCTTCCTCACTGGAAAGTAACCACCATCAGGGCAGGGACTTCGCTATTTTGTTCTTGGCAGTCTCTCTACTTTAGTCTAGAACAGCCTACTACATGGTGAGAGCTCAATACGGAAATATGTTTTGTATGAATGGAAGTGCCAAAAATATTTGACCCTTATATGACATGTTTGTTACAACCCCGAATTCTTTGATAGGATATTTTATTTTGTGCCACTCAGGTTTTGCTCACCTAGGCAATATAATTGTAAAGCTTTCTAATCCTTTCTAGAAATCCTCTTTCGTAAATTGACCAACCTACTCTTTCCATAATTTATTTTGCTTATTCTATGAGAGAAGTTGGCTCAAATTTTCCCAGTAAGTGAAAATGGGTTTCTAATTCGGCTTTCACTGCTTATTCTTTCCTTTTAATTCATGGTCATTCTTGTTCCAGCGAGTCCCTGTTGACCTACTCAGAATCATTACTGGGAACCAGAAGATGGTATGTAATTGAATTGGTATCGCTGCTGTCACCATCAATTTGTGTAGGAAAAAAGGCTGAGGAAACACAAAGGCAGAAACTATAATTGAATATGGTTACTCCAAAGGTAAAACAGAGTTGCAATTTTCAGAGAGCATGGCAGGTCAGATGGTGAATGGGTAAGGACTGAGTGAGATGAATTATCCCTAGGGAATATGAAAACCAAAGAAATGGACTTCAGCCAAAATGGATGGTCAGAAGTCACTAAACCCACAGCTTTCACAATGTCAATTCTTTTTCTAGGCATTCAAGTACAATTAACACTGGATTATGAGGTGAATAGGGGATCAGGAGATGTGGGTTCTAGTTCTGATTTCTTCAGTGAAGGCAAAACAATTAACAAATTAATTGCCCTGGGCCATAGTCATCTCATTTATAATATTGGGACAATAACATAATTTCTGGCTCTCAGGGCTGCTAAGAGGACCCGATAACATGGTATCTTTGATTGCTTTTGAATAGTGCTTCATGCTGTTTGGAAGCTAAGTCTTATTATTACTTGATCAATGCCTTATTTCTACAATGACTAATCATTTCAGTTAGCTTTTTATCCATTACAAAAAGCATACCACAGAGAATTGGCTTGCTCAAATTATGTTTATTTAACTTCCACCCTCCCATTAATATGTATTATCATGGCTAGGAATGTAACAGTCTGCAAGTCAGGAAATATGGAAGTGATATCTGCCTAGCATCCTTATGTTTCAGCGCTTCTCTTGTCACAGTGAGGGATGATGTTTACTTTGATAATATTTTATCAATGTCATCCATGATTCTGTTGCCTAAACTATTATTTTTATTACTTTGTTATAAATACTATTGAGGGAACATGTGACTAGACAGTATGCCCATTATGGATCAGGCCTCCATCCTCTCTTCCACCCAGAATTTTCTCCTACCATTGTTTTTCCTTCTTCAAACCTTACTGCATTTGGTGATATTCTAGAATTCATTCATTGTCTTACTCTAATTCTGGCCCCAATTAGTCATTTAACATAAAGGCTCTGAACGGCTTAAATTTTGTTTCCCTATTTCATATGTCTCTAAAAAATGTTTAAAAGGTACCAACAGGCTAAAACTTATTTCCTTTTGTGTCACCTGTTACTCTCAGAAATATTGGCAACTGGGTATAGAGGTAAAAGTTTGAAATCCCAGTGAGGGTCTGGAAATTGATTGTCTATTAAGGACAGGTCATCATACAGCCTAGTATGCCTAGAGGATTCTGGTTTATACCTGGTGTCCAGGAATAATTATCAACTATACTCCCCTGTCAGCCACAAAATGCCTTATTTTAAGCAATAAGTAACATGACCACCCTATTGAGGACAGTATTTCCAAAGCACCTTCCAACTCTCAGAATCGTGGGTTATTAGAGCAAGAAGGGTCTTTAGGGTCACCTGCCATTCTCTAACCACATGGACACTGAGTAAAGCTTCAATAACTCTGGTCAACCAGATAACTTAGTTTTGCTGAAGACTATCCATATAACTTTTTATGAACCCAATTTTTTCTCTGACATTGAGTTTTAGTTCTAAACTGCTACCACTGGCCTAGAACCTATATGATTTTTCTCTCTCTCTCTCTCTTTGGTGTTTAGTGATATTTTCTGATTATGAAATTAGTACATAGTATTTAAAAATTGAAACATTATGAACAATGTAATAATTAGAAAGAAAAAGTGCCCCCACAACTCTATCTTCTAGATGGAGCCTATATTAAATATATTTGACATATATTTAGTGTTCTCTTTTATTTTATTTTTTTTCTTGTGCTAAGATCCAAGGAAAGACGTCTTACAGAACAGTTTTAGAGATCTTTCTAAAGGCAATTAGAGTCATATCGAGTGATCCAAATCAGTCTTTAAACTGGTTTTTCTAGAAATCAGTTCTCTCTAAAGGCACATGAACTAGAAATGGGGTAAGGGCAGTTTTGTTTCTCCCCTTTATGCCTCCCTGTCTTTGCATTAGGAACTGTCATCTGATTGTGCAAAAGTCCACTGATAAGGGGTGGCATGCCCTGTTTTGGCTGATTCAACATGGTATGAATTACCTGCTGGTTATATTGTGACTCCTAGACTGGAATGCTAATGGTCCTCTTTGGCTTCTATGGCTGTGTTTAGTTGCAGTGATTTGCCTGAACAGATCAATGGTGACAGGAGGCAGATGTCTGAGAGTCCTCATTTCCCAGGATGAACTGTCATGGTGGACAGACTCTCCATTGTGCACAGAATGTGGCTTGGATACCAAAAGCACATGTCTAAAATGAAATTCTGGACTTTATGTTATAATGAAGCCAATGCCGTAGAGCTAATTAGCAAATATGAGTACTAAGCTTGCCTATGTAGCTTTTGCCACTAATTAATGTGAAAGTAAGAGAAAAGAGATAAAATGGCAAAATAGATAAATAACTCTATCATACTTGTCTCAGTTACTGCAGGAAGCCAAGAGGGACACAAAAGTATTTTGAAAAATGTAAAGTTTTACTCAAATGTTAAGCTTAAAATAATTAAGTTTATTATAATTGCTTTGTGGTATTTAGGTGAATATTCTGGATACTTCTTTTATTAAGTTCTGCCTAAGTAAAGTGAGATTATTGTAGCCTATGCCATTTTGGCCACATTGGGTGGATACAGTTAAACTGTATCTTACAGCTCTAGGATATCCCACACAGAGGGATTTTAACACTAATCCCTTCAGTTTTATGATCAGATATATGTTTGGTCTGGTGTAGAAAATGTTCCATCTCTTGTGTTTAATAATCAGACAATCAAGTTATGCCACTTAATTCTTTATCAGTTGACAATTTGGATTAAAAAATCATCCTTCAATTGTTTCTCACATTAAATTAATCCAAAAGTAGGCTTCTTGATGCTTCTGTACTACTTCCCTTTCCTCTTAGTTTCAGAGTTCCTCATTTTCTAATACTGAGAGCTCACACTCCCCTGGGGTACCTGACCTCTGCTTTATTTCAAGCCCACCTGTGTTCTCATCTTTACTGTCAAGGATCTGATGCTGATTCTGTGCTGGCACTGTCTTTTGAGCTCCTCAGATGTGTATTATTAATGCTACCAATAAAAAATACTTTCATGCAAAGCACATTTTTGGAACCTGGTAACATTACAAAAACAAAAATAATAACAAGGCTGATGATATTTATATGACTATTCAGTTCCACCTAGCTTGGGTTTGATAGCCTGTATGATAATCCACAGCAGTAACAACAATAATAGAAGATGGAGGTGTTTGAGAAAATCACAGTGTATAGGATTGCGCCAGCGAGTCCTAGTCCAGCTCTTCCTGCTAATCAAATTGGTGATGCAATCTTCTCCATTCCCCAGGAGTCACCTCTCTCCTCCAGGAATGACAGAGAATATATTTGATGCTTCTCACCCTGCCCAGATCCACGACCTCCTACCCCTTTGAATAGTCAATACTGCTAAGGAACCCAGTGACCCCATGGCATTCAGCCTTAGCCCAGTAGCCTGTTCTTTCTTTTTCTTTTCTCCCCTTGCTGCATTGAATTGCAAATCTAGTCGTGCCTCAGTGAAAGCACTTATATTTCTGATCTGCATCCTGACTCCCCTCCTCCTCTGGGACAGCAAAAACCCTGAGGAAATGTAGTCAGCCTCAGTTAAGCCAAGCCTCTGATCAGATTAGCTCCCTGTTTAATAAGACTTGAGGTAGCCATCCCAGCTGCGCTCCATCCCATTTCACATAAGCAGAAGAATTGAAGAATCGATGGCTGAAGACCCTTATTCTGTAGAGTGGGGCCTGTGAATGTAGCTTTGGGCCCAGTTTCTCCAGTTTTTATCATGAGAGTTGGGGCAAGAGCCATATTTGCAAGTTTCAACAGGGAGAGTTAAACCATAGAAGAGCTGAAAAACCTTACCTAGGGGAGGCGACAAAAGTATTTATTAGGCGACTAATAAAACTTTAGATCCTACTTTTAAGCATTTAGCCCAAACATGATTGTTTTGATAGCATAAGGTCACAGTCCTTCCACCTCCCCAGCCCTCTGGGCTCTTTTCCTAATATGTAAAACGTATTGGATTAACACAAGCTAATTCTTAAAGCCCCTTTCTGCTCTGAACTCCCTTGAGACTCTCAGGCCCTATAAAGCTTTTATGGAAAAGATATTTTGAGGAAAGGATGAGGAGACCTCAATTTTGGCTTTCATTCAACTATTCATTATTTGGCAAACATTAGTTCAGTACTGATCACGTGACAGCACCCAGGTGAGTAACCACAGCACCTGACTGCAAAGAATTCGTATTTTACTGGAGAGACAGGTCCATAAAGTATAATCATAATCCAATGTGGTCAGTACAAAATCAAGACCATACAGGGTATTATGAGTATACAGAAGAGAGCTGTACTACAGCTGGCCCAATGGGATCACAGAATAGAGCCTATTGAATTTATATGGTTATCTTCCAACCCAAATATGTCATCAAAAGTGGAGGTTGGCCCAGACAACCTCCACTAACCAGATATGTATCTGGTTACTTATCTTAAGAAAGAATAGGTAACCAGCAATATTTTAAAATATTAATGTATCTGTTTTTGAAAACATGCCAAAAATTAGGACAGGAGGGTTTGTTATTAAATGCTTTGTTGCTCTTTGACTTTGTAAGTTGCTGTAGAGTGCTATGTTCTACTTCAGGTTTGGACATAGGCCTTTTCTCTTTCTTAGACAATATCATTGTGCAATAGAAAAAATACTGGATCACTAGTCAGGAGACCTGGGGTTTGGTTTTGGCTCTGCCACCAACTAGCAAAGTGACCTTGGTCAAATTACTTAAACTTCAATCTTTTCTATTAAATAACATGGTTGGATGAAATGATCCCCAAGTTTCCTTCCAGTTTTGATAGGATAGTTTCTGTTTCCCTGTGAATCTCTGATTGTTTCTGATCCCAAGTGTGTCTGTGAATGTGTGTGGTTGACAAAATAGGCTCAAAACATAAGAAATTAGTATGAGGCTATGTCACAGGTTGGGTTCCCTGGGAAGCAGGCTCTGGGATGAAGACTATCAAGCAGATGGTTTATTGGGCGTGCTCTTGGGATGGATTCCAATGGAAGGGAAAGGAATGAATCAGGAATGAACAGAGGGACAAGTAGAGCTCTGATGCAGTCTCAATGGAAAACACAGACAGGGTGAGACTTCAGAGACATCCTGAGTTGGAAAGAGGGCTATACATTTATACCCTTTTGTTGGGCAGTCAATGGATACAGCCTGGGATGAAGCAGCTCTCTTTAGTCAAAATAATCCTCAAAGAGGGCTGAAAATTGAGGGCTTTCTGCCGGCAGCACTCTCAGTAGCTGGAAGAATGAGTCCTTCATTCCTGAAGGGGACACTACATCACAGCATCCTCCCCACAATGTCTGTGTTCTCTCACTATTCTGAGCATTGATAGAATATATTTGAAAATACCTAACAGTGTGTCCATACTCAATCGATGTTCATTTGTCCATCTGGTCTACCCGCCCACCCATCCATCCTTTTATTACTTTTTTTTTCTTTTTCAGAGCTTATAGGACTGAAAGGAGAGAATCAGTTAGTAATTCCTCTTACTAGCAAGAAGAGAATTCCTGTTTAAGGAAGGAGATTGTATCTATTGATTCCCTTCTAATCTGAAGCTACCTCTTTTCTATACTAATTAGCAATAACAATTGAATACTGCTCTGGTTTGCAGACTTTTTGAAATATGCTATTTTATTTGATCCTCACAACAAACTTATGTGGCAGGCTAAGCTGGTATTAATAGTCTCACTGTAGAGATGAAGAAACTGAGGATAAATCTAGTAACTTGTCCCAAACCAGGATGAGATGAAAGGAGACTTTGAATCCAGGTCTGCTGATTTCTGGTCCAGGGTTATTTCCATGATGCCAGAGTCAGCAGGGCCTCACAGGCTATGGAGCAGCTGATAACCTGGGCTTGGGGCAGCCTGTCTTCCTGGAGAGTTTTTTCTCAGCAGAAGCTGAGTTACTGTACAGCAGTAACTGCCAGGGACAGGGAGCCTATGGGCCCCTTCCCAGTGTTTCAGTTCCCTACATTTCAGCCCCCTGCAGCTCACTGAGCCTGTGTAGAATCCCGTGTGTATATTGTCAGCAGACCCACTAAGCTTGGTAATATTACACACAGAACAGCAGACATTGTTCCCTGTGACTTAGTGTGGATTTATGGTGAGGAAAAGTCCAGGCAGACAGATGTAATGTGTCACCATCCCATAGACCAGTGCTTCTCAAACCTTAACTTGCATTTGAATCACCCGGAAATCTTGTTAAAGTGCAGACTCTGGTTCAGTATGTCTGGGGTGGGACTTGAGAGTCTTCATTTCAAGCACGTGCCCAGAGGAGGCTGGTGCTGTTGGTGCATGGATAATGGTTTCCCTCTCTCCCAGTCACAGAAACCCACAATCCTTCACCAAAGAAGCCCAAGACTGGTACTTGCTTTAAAGGCTAGCTGGAGCCAGTGATCTGAAAGAAACAAGTCATAATTTTATTGTAGTTATAGTTTCTTATTTCTTTCCGCCTCTTCCTAACCTCCACTCTTTCTAAGGAGAAAAGGGAGAAAAGAAGGTGGCAGAGAAGGGAGGAAGAGAAGAAAGTAAGAGAGAAGGAAAGAAAAAAGAAAAGCGAATTGGCAATGTAGCATGTGGTCAGAACAAACCAAGCTGTAGATTTCTGTGATGCTGCTAGTAACAGGTGCCCCTGGAGCCTTTTCTTATTTTGAAGGGTCAACATTATCCATTTTGTGAAAGAGGAGAGGAGACCATATGTATAAAGCCTGCAGATACCAGAAGGAAAGATGCTTGTCCGCAGCGTCTTTCCCACTGGTAAGTAAGGGGAATCCTTGGGGTTAGAAGCCCAGGGGAAAGCCCTGTGATCTTGTTAAACCAGCTCCATTTAATGAGCTGTGGCTGGGTATTTAAGCAACAGAGCGCCCCTCGCTGCAGTCCCTGGGGTGTTGATTTACTCCTTGATGGTGTCTGTACTGTAGAATACGGCTTCATTTCCTGGCTTCTCAGGCTGGTGGAGGGGGTGGGTGGAAGCAAATGCTTTTGAAGTGATTTTTTTGCTAAAACATTCAAATTGCTTTTTCCTAAGGGGGATGAAATATTTTCTGAGTTTTTGCCACATAGTTTCTCCAAGCAATGGAAGGAGGGGGCAGGGAATAGAAGCTGGAAACAGCCTTAGTCAGGAATGTTCTCGGGAGTAATACCAGGCAGAGCAGGGGGAGGGGAGCTTTTGTTCTACAAGGCAAGCTCTCTAAAAGCAAGGAGAAGAAATATGAAAATCAGGGCGTGCTCACCAGGGAAAAACTGTCAATGCAGTGGTGGAATATACATGTGAACGGAATATTTAAAACAGGCTTGATCAAAGCTCCATGAAGTATTCTGTGCAGAGCACTGTCTCTGCCGGTCACCTACTGTCTTCCTGACTCTCCATCCTGGTCTCAGGGTGGGGTGTTGGGCAGGCCAGGGTTGGTGCTGACAGCCTTTGTCTGTCTGTGTTCTCAGGGGTGTGTGTGTGTCTGTGGTGGGGGAAGGGTGACAGCCAAGGCTTTCCAGGAGCATGTATCTATGGAGACTTGGGGTGGAGCTGAGTTCAGGCCCTGGCACCAGCCTTCCAGAGGGAACTCAGAAGTATGGTAATTAGGCATCTCCCCCTCAGGCAAATGGAGAAGGAGTTTGCTTTTCCTGAACGCCAACCTGCAGAGATGAAAACCAGGAGGACACAGCAGGATTCACCTGCCACCCCAGCTCAGGATTCCTGAGGCCCCTGGTGAGAAGGTGGTGCTGCTCTGAGCGTCTGTCACAGATGCCACTTGCTGTTGATTTAAGCATCCTGGTTTCTTTTTCATAGAACTTTTACCCACTTGTTTGAATGATTTATCACCAAGAAATCACATTCTATCCTTGAACATCAAAAACTCTGTCTTTTTGAGAAAAATGGCACAGTGAGAGGCAGGGAGATAGAACAGGAGTGTATAATTTTACTTAAAGGAAATCTCATGGAACTGGAAATAACTTAAAATAGTCTATTTTACGAGAATGGCGGCAGTTTTCTAATTGATTTGCATGTGTTATTCTATTGATTTCCAAAAGAGGACTGAGGTAGGCATTGTGATGGCTATTTCGTGAATGAGGAGACAGAGACTCTGAGAGACTGTGATTTGTCCAAGGTTACACAATTAGTAAGTGGCAGATCTGGGACTCAATTAAATGTGTTCTGCTGCCTTCCACTATACTATGACAGCTCTCCAAAAATGAGCTGTTCCATATCATCTCCCTCTCTGGCAACCCTATCTGCCTTAGGAACCCATTTTACTATTGCCTGTAGAAAATAGATCATCCCCCACCCCCTTTGTAATTCTGGGTCATATCCTTGGTTGTTATTATCTCATGAGATTTATTTTCTAAAAAGATAAAAGTCTCCCGTAGTGGAATGTAAGGGGAGGTTGCCAAACCTGACCTCTACCCACTGTGATTTCAGGGGAAGCATAGGGTACCAGCTATGCACCCATGTTATAAAGATGATCCCACACACCAGCCTTTGCCATATTTTGGTATAAAGCAAGTCAGAGGCAGTAGAGTAAAATAAATATTAGCATGGGCTTTGGAGTCAGATTTCCCTGCATAGTCCAGCCTTGTCACTGATTAACCTTTCTAGGCCTTAATTTTCCTATGTGTAAATGAGGAATAATAATACCTCTCTTAGAGGAACTCTGTGAGGGTTAGAGTAAAGAATGCATGTGAAATGGTCAGTAGAGTTCCTGGTCCCAAAATGTTACTGACTGCTATTTTTAGATTCATAGATTGTGCAGTAGGACCCTTAAAAAGAGGTTTGCCTTTGAAAGACTTGCAAGAATTCAAAGTGATTTAAATCTCTTTCAACTGAAAGGCCTTTACTTTTAGCTCTGAGATTCTGTGGGTCTAGGAAATACTGTGATTCATGCATCTTTGTATTTCTCACAGTTACCAAGCACAAGGCCTTACATGGAAAAGGTGCTCAATTAATTCCAGTTGACTGGGGTGAGGTGAGGAGGAATGTGTATGTGGGGGGGGGAGGGTGCTGGGTGCAAAGTTATGGGGAGAAGGGGTGTGTGGGAATGTGCCCTTTGACCACAACCCAACATCTTTAGACTCCTTCTTTATACCTTTGCCCTTGGGGCACAATATTCTTTTCTCCTATGTTTTTTCCAGAGTACAGTGTCAACAGAGATATTCTTATGATTGTTGTCTTGGGAATAATAAACTCTGCTTTACTAGAGATGAGAGAATCTTTGTTCATAATAAAAGAGAAAAGCAGTTACCCAAGTAGACAGAACTTCCAACTCTTCTTAGCTTTGGAGATTAAGGACTAACCATTTCTGAATACACTGCTATGCTATTCTTGGCCCACACCTTTCTCTTCCTGACTATTCACCAAGTCCACCATCTTGCAGATTTCATCCTATTTCTCGTCATAGATCTAGCTGTGCTTTCCTGGATTCCATGGCCATTGCTACACCTTAGGCTCAACAGACTTGATCCTCAGCTTCAATGGAATTTTGTCTTCCAACGGGCTCCTCAACCTTTTATGAATTATCCCTTGAGATCCCCATTTCTATACTGGAGAGGCCCTGTGTTAAAGACCTACAAGGATCTGAGATAAAGAGACCTCTTTAGATTTGTTTACCGTGGGGTTGATGACCAGTAAAATGTCTAGCTTAGATCAGGGTCTTCTTGATGGGTAGAGCTGCCTATACGCTGAGATGGAGAAAGGAAGCTACAATGAAGTATGATATAAATGTCATTGAGAGTCCTAGTTGCCCCCAAATCATTTCATTATTATAGCATTGAAAGGGCTTAGTGATTATTGTTTATTATTTTTAGCACCTAAAGTCCTGTATTAGAGATGCTCAATCAGATTGAACCAGGTAGACCCAGAATCATTTTCTAGCATTAACCATTGCTGGATCTATGACCTCAGGCAAATTACTTTAGTTACCTCATTCTGTAAAATGGCAAATATAATCTATCCTCTTTGTGATTGTGGCATGGAATAGAAATAATGGGTGTAAAGTGATTCTTGATGACTGATATGTATTAGATGCACAATAAATGGGAGATATTTATTATTAAAATATTTAAGTACTTATAGACTAATATTTAATAGAAATATTAAAGTATTTACAGGCTATTCCTCCATAAACCACACACCGAAATAGGAATATGCCTCCTGAGAGAAGTAATGCACCCAGTTTATCAGTTTAACTAGCTTTCACCTTGGAAAACAATGGTGAGGTTTCAAGGTATGGGACAAAGAGAGAAGGGTGTTGGGGAGAGTGAGCAGTGCCCACAGACTAAATTAGAAACAGATGCCTACCACTACAGTGTACTAGTTGTACCCATGATGACTGTGCTGGGGACTATGGTGGATCTGGCCACAGAGCTCCTGGCCATGAGAAGCGTCCTTCATCACAACAGTACCAAGTGGGCAGTGAAGTTCCTATTATTATTTTGATGAAAAATAAAGAAATATATCAAGGATCAACCCAAGTTTATAAAACTGATGAATGAAAGAGCTTGGATTTGAACCCAAACCCTGTTCTCTACTCTTAGTATCAATATCATATTGCCTCCTTACTTATTGATTCTTTATTCCACACAAAGTAAGTGTTGTTTTCCTATTAACCACATATTCCAGTTATCCATTCGATATTCATTTAACCAGTATTTGTTGGAAACTTCTTATTTTCCAGGTAGTATAGAGGATGCAACAATTCATAAGGCAAAGCCCCTCACCTCTCAGAGCTTGCAGCCTGATAGGGGAAATAATTGCAATACGAGGCAGAATGTAAAAGATGCCAAAAGAGAAGTATGTCTCTCTGCTTCTCCATTTCTCCTTCCCACAGATAATCAATAAATAATCCTACTTTGTATTTTGCTCATACCTGTCTTCCAAGGAAACCAAATGCTTTGCATGTATTATCTTGTCAACACTCCCAATAGTAGAACAGCTTCATAGTTCAGTTCCAAAAACCTATCACCTTGTAAAACTGTGTGCAGCCAATCTCACACTTTCTCATGTCAGTCAGAGCAGTGACACAGTGTTTTGCAATTAGCATCAGAATCTCAAGTACACAGCATCAGCATTGGGGGTCACATGCCTCAGGTTTATTTAGATCTGCATGGGGACATAGTCCCTTTTTTCTTTTATAGCTTATGGACTGATAAGCCAGTCAGTGGGGCTGTGATGAGGGGAAAAATAAAAAGAATGAAGCAATTTTATTCCATTTGGCCAGCAGCAGAAGGCAAACGCCCAAGGGAAGTTAAGGAGCCCTGGTAGCATCTGAATGCTGAGTTATAGTGAAGGTTACCACTGAACCCTGACTATGTGCTAGGCATAGTGCTGAGTGCCTTATTTTCATCATCTAACACACACACACACACACACACACACACACACACGCCAGTTTAAGAGGGTTGTACTTACTTTTGGTTAAGCACTCTTATTGCCATTTCCTTACAAGTGAAGGAACTGAGACTCAGTTTGGTTAAGTAACTTGGCTTAGGCCAGGCAGTGAGTCTGAAGTGAGCTGGAGCTCAGCCACAGACCTGACTCTTTAAAGCTTACGTCCTAATGACTATGCCATACCCCTTCCTAAGATTGGGAGAATCAAGAAAAGCTGCATGTAGATAAAGCCTGGCTGTCTGAGGAGTCTGCGGGCAAGAGCCAGAAAGACAGGAATTGGGAAGCATCCAAGTTTAAGATGAGACCATGAAATATGTAACAGTAAGAACTCTTGGTTGAAAAGACTGAAGCCCAACTCAAGCTATCTTAAATTATAGAGGAACTTTTTATCTCAGAGAAGCAAACTATGGCAATAGTGGGAGAAGAGTGGGTCCAGTGGTGTTCATCTAGGGAAATGAAGGCCTCAAGTCTCTGTCTGTCTCTGTCTCCCCATACTGCAATTCTGCTTCCCTCTTTTCATTCTTTGACACCAGCTCACCCCATGAGGCTGAAACCATGTCTATAAGCTGCCTCAGAATTTTATCTTTAAAGCTTCAAGGCCTGTGAGGAAAAAGAGCTGTTTCCCATAAGTTTCAGTTAGAAAAATCCCTAGAAAATTTCTGATTGGTTTTGTCTAGATTATTTACCTCCCTGTGGCTAGGGTAACACATTGATTGGAACATCACTCCTCAACCAGAAGGTAGGATTAGGAGTAAAACTGTTTCCTCTTCTAGAAAAAGAGGAAAAAGAGATGTTGGGGGAGGAGATCAAGATGGTAGAGTAAGAGGACATGGAGCTCACCTCCCCCCATGAACACATCAAAAATAATCTACATGTGGAACAATTCTCACTGAAAACTAACTGGAAACTGGCAGAAAGACTCCTGTACAACCATGGCTGTAAAAAAAAACAATACACACATCAACAGGTAGGAAAGGAAGAAAAGTCATCAGGTCAGGACCTGTGCCCCTGGGAGCAGACTCAGGGAAAGGGAGATTACACAGGTGGACACACGTCTTGGGGAGTGAGTGGGTTGAGCCACAGACTGGGTGTCCCAGTCCTGGGGTCCTACGCAGAGGAGATAAACCCTGTTGGCTGGTTGGAGGACAACTGGGACAAATAGAAGAGCTGGGAAAGCCTGCACTCCAGTGTGAGTAGCACACACACTGGCTATCCCCTGAGGCAGGGCAGAGAGAGTTCTGCTCTAGTGGCTGCACACCACAACCCAAGCTGAACAAATGCTCCGGCCCCACTCATTCCATGTCACAGTGTGGCATTGGACCTGGGGTGGGTGCGACCAGGGAAAAGACTTGACATTGGGACAGTCCCGGGGTGGAGCCTGGGTGGGGTGGCAGCAGCCATTGTTGGCACTTAAGCAGTGCCTCAGAAGCTGCCCAGATCTCTGAGGGCAGCCACTCCACCATAGCTAACCTCCCGATACATGCTGAGAGTCCACAAGGGTCCTGCCAGTCCTGCAGAGCGGTTCCATAACAGGTCAGGGGCAGTGGAGGCAGGGGGCAGTAATCAGCTGTGAGGGACAAAGGGGACTTGCGCCCAAGGCTGTGAATGGGCTGAGCTGCAGACATCTACATAGGCAGCGCATCAGACCTCTGTCCATGCACAGGCCCCACTTGTTTCAACACTCCCCTCCTCTGGGGCTAAGGTCCTCATGTGGGGAGAGTGAAAATCACACACCTAAAGGGAATGAAGCCAGCTCAGGCTTAGCCCTCAGGGTTTCTGCTCCAGCAACTTGGGATCAGACCCCACCCCTGACAGGGTGGTGATGGCCACTGAGCAGACAGGAATCCTGCCTCATACCCTGTGCCAGCTCAAGCCTTCCATCTCCATCCCCACCACTACCAAGTACACCCTGAGGAAAGATGTGACTTGCCTCCACATAAAATTCAGCTCTCCCACTAAAGGCTTTGGGCATATGCAGTCTGTATAGGGACACTCCCACACCAGAACACCCCTTCAAGACTGCAATAGGTTACTGATTCACCTAAATTCATACAGGCAGAGAAAGTTAAGCAAAATGAAAAGGCAGAAGAACTACTCTCAATTGAAAAACCAAGAGAAAACCCCTGAAAAAAAAAAAATGAAACAAATAATGTACCAAATAATGAATTCAAAAATTGGTAGTAAAAATGTTAACTGACTTAGGGTAAATAATTGATCTAAACAGTAAACATTTTAACAAGGAACTGGAGAATATAAAAAAGACCCAATCAGAAATGAATAATTCAGTAGCTGAAATTTAAAAACTCACTAGAGGTAATTCCCGGGTGATCCAGTGATTAGGACTCTGTGCTTCCACTGCAGGGGCCCGGGTTTGATCCCTGTCTGGAAACTAAGATCCCGCAAGCCACAGCACAGCCAAAAAACAACAACAACAACAACAACAACAAAACAAAACACTAGGAAGTACACTAAGTAATACTGAAGAACACATAAGTGATCCAGAAGATAGAATGATGGAAATCACCCAATCAGAACAGCAGAAAGAAAAATTTTTTTTAAATGAAAGCAATTTAAGAGATCTCTGCAATAACATTAAGCATTCCAACATTTGCATTATAAGAGTTCCAGAAAGAGAAGAGGGAGAGAGAAAGGGATCAAAAAATGGATTTGAGGAAATTACGGCTGAAAACTTCTCAAACCTGAAGACGGAAATGGATATTCAGGTATGGGAAGCACAGAGAGTCCTAAACAAGATGAATCCAAACAGACCCACACCAAGATAAATCATAATTAAAATAGCAAAAGTTAAAGAGAGAATTCTAAAGGAAACGAGAAAAACAAAGAGGCATATATAAGGGAATCCCCATAAGGATATCAGCTGATTGTTCTGCAGAAATTTTTCAGGTCTGAAGTGAGTAGCATGAAATATTCAAAGTGCTGACAAAGAAAAACCTGCAACCTAGGATACTCTACCCAGCAAGATTATTATTTAAAATAGGAGAGAAAAAAAAACTTCTCAGACAAGCAAAAATTTAAAAAATTTACCAATACTAAACCTACCGTTTAAAAAAATGTTGAAGGGCCTTCTCTAAATGGTAAAGAAGTAAGAATATATAGGAAAGGGAAAATGTCACTTGGAAAGGCAAATGTATAGTAAGAACTGAGGATCAACAACATAAATAAGCCAGTACACAGATTAAAATACAACAAAAATGTAAAAGCAGCTATAATTACAATAAATATTTGAGGGATAAGCAAGAAGATGGGGGTAGAGTGACCAGTTGTCCTTCCACATTCTTCTCAGATTGTATGAGCTGTATGAGAGTGATATTTTGGAAAGGCCTAGCTTCTTGCATGGCTGTCATTTATTGAGCATATCTCATATCCCAGACATCATGCCAGGTACTTTACATGCATTATCTCCAATTCTGAGAGCCAAAATAGTAGGTAATTTGCCCTGGTCCAAATGTTTATTAAAGGCAGGAATGGGATCAGAACCCCTTCCACTACATCACTGTGGAAGTGTTTTCACAAGTGCTCTAGCAGATCAAGGAGGAGATTTCAGAGCTGTGTGTCCGATGAGATTTAATAATTGGTACCTGCCCACAAACCCATCTCATTTTTATCTGTGCCTGGCATGTGGGTGAAGAAATGAAATTCTATTCATGGTTTTCCCAGAGGATTTTGTGTCTTAGGACAGTGGTTTAAAAGTATGGTCCTCAGACCAACACATCAGCCTATCCCGAGGACATGTTAAAAATGCAAACTCTCAGGCACCATTCTTAACATACTGAATCAGAAACCCAGGGATGGAGGGGAGGGCAAAACTCTGTTTTAAGTCCACCAGGTGATCCTGATTCACACCAGTGTTTGAGAATTACTGCCTTGGGGAATCTTTCGGGAAGCCAATTTCAGCTGAAGGGTACCTTGGTATCAATGGAGAAATGGGGGTAGAGTGACCAGTTGTCCTGTGTTTTCAGGACTGAAGGGGTTTCCAGGATGTGGGGTCTTTAGTTTTAAAACCGGGACAGTCCTGGGCAAACCAGGACGATCTAGTTACTGTATTAGTTTTTTTATTGCTGTCATAACAAATTACCACAAAATTATAGCTTGAAACAAAAACATTTGTTATCTTTACAGTTCTGTGGATCAGAATTCCAACATAGGTATTATTGGGCTAAAATCAAAGTGTTAGCCAGGATGTGTTTCTTTTTGAAGATGTAGAAAGAATCCATTTCATTAGTTTTTTAAGTTTCTAGAGTCCCCCTTGCTCTGCCTTCAAAGCCAGCAATGCTGCTTTTCTGTGACCATTACTCTGTAGTCACATCTCCCTCTGACCATAGCCAGAAAAGGTTCTTTGATTTTAAGAAAGGATCCATATGATTAGATAGGTCCCACCTGGATAATCCAAGATAATCTTCCTGTCTCAAGATCCTTAATTTATTCACATTTGTAAAGTCCCTCTTGCCATGTAAGGTAGCATATTCATAGGTTCCAGGGATTAGGATGCAGACATCTTTTGGAAGCCACTATTCTGCCTACCACGGTTACCATAACTGGAAACCTGCAATGCAGGAATTTTCAGTATTAAAACCAGTAAAGTCCTAGGCAGAACCTGGACAAGTTGGTCCCTTAACTGGGGTGGCAGTGTGCAGAGAAGGGCCTTATTTCTGTGGGGGTGGCCTCATCATGCTGTGGTGGAAGAGACCCTGAAAGCAAGCTCTGGAGTCAGGCAAAAGTCAAAAAGAGGCAGATCTGTTTTCCTGAGTTGCCTATTCTGTGATTTTGTGTAACTGATTCAAACTTTCTCTTTTTCATGCTTGTGACATGATCTCTCACTTGTGGATTTTTTTTGTGTGTTGAGTATAACCATACTAATTTATTGTTAGTCACTAACCATGGGTAATTCACTGTTGCTTTTAAAATGCTACATTAACTACTGCTACCATTTAGTTATCAAGTTTTGAGGGTAGCAAAAACAAATCATGACTGTAATTGTCTGAATCTGGCTGTGTGTGTGTGTGATCAGCATGTGGTCAGGGCCTTGCTGAGCCCTAAAGAGAACTGGTGAAACATATTCACAGGAATGCAGGCTGTAGTAGTAGCTCTTGCAGGGAAGTAATGTTCCATGAGTATTTTATTGTATGGAGTATATAGTAAGGGATTTATTTATTCTCTGTAAATATCTGACTGTCTCTAGTTCTGCCATCTCTTCAGATGAAATGCCCCCAAACAAAATGCCTCCTAAAGTGGCTGGAAATAGATGCACATACAAAGTATTGATTATGCTGCTGAAACTTTGTGGTAAACATGGATAGATGAAACCAACAAGTGTTCCTCTTCTTCATGTTGACCAGGAGGCTGGGAATGGAAGTGGTTAAGGGCTTTGCCCATGTGAGGTCATAGGCACTATTCTACTTTACATTATGACACAAATGCTTTTCTGTAAAGAAGAGAGCACAGTCCTTGGAATGAAGATTGACATGGAAGGACTCAAATCCCAAATCTATCCCTTATTCACTGTGTGACCTAAGGGTCATTTCTCATCTTTCTGAGCTTAATTTTTCTCATATTTAAAAAAATAATAATACCTTATATTTGTTTTGAAAGTTAATAATAACATATATTAAATAAATATTAAGTGTCTGGTGCAGAGTTGGCAAAAATAAATGGTGATTATTGACATTATTGGTTCACTTTTCAAAGACATCTCCAGTAATAATTGAGGGCTTTTCAAGGTTGTTTAGCATAGTAGTAAATATTTTCACTCCTTGAATGGCCATTTATTCGACACACGTTCTATTCTGTGTCCGGCTGAAATTGAGGGTATAAAATTAACAAATGAGTAATCCTCATCTTCCAGAAACTCTCAGCCTTCCTGGAGAAATGACACTTGCTTGAACTGGAGTCATCAATTAGTGACGTTTGGAGGAGAAGTGAGCATGCCACACTTTGGGAGCAGTATGATTGAACCAAAGCACAGAGGTGAGATACAGCCTGGTCTGTTTTGGGAATTACATGTAGCTTGCTATTGCTGCATTATATTAGGAAGGAAGTAGTCAGAGATGAAGCTGAAAATACCAGCTGAAGCATGAAAGACCTCCTACATGATGGCAGGGAGCTTGGACATTATCTGTGCATGGAGGGGATCCACTGATGGTTTTAAGTAGGGAGTGATGTGATCTAATTAAGATTTTTAAAACATCGCTCCAGACATTCTATGGAGAATGGATTGAAGGGAAGGAAGGGTGAAAGGGAAATTGAAGAGATCAGTTAGTAGGCTTTATAAGTTATGTGATCTGCATTAAACAACAGCTAACTAAGGTTATCTCATGAGACTTCAGTTAAAGAACTAAAAAGAGTGTGAACAGGGTTAAGGGAACCACCAAGAATGTTAAATTACCCCAGGACTAGCAACAGTGGGAATCGTTACCAACCCCAGGCATGAAGGGTGGAGGGAAGAAAATAGTGAGAGCTGAACCATGGTGAAAGAGCACCTGATAGGAGTTTTAACCTTACTTAGGTCAGGTTCTCCAGAAGTCGACCCCAGAGGAGGATTAATGTGCAAGTCGGTTATTCAGGAAACGCTTCCATGGGGAACTGGTAAAGAAGTAGGGGGAAAAAACATGCATGGACACTATTTCATCAGCATATGGTAGAAGGAAGGTGCTGTGCAATGAGTTAGGAATGAAAAGGAGTCAAAAGGTCTGGTGCCAGGGCCTCTGCCACTTAAGTCATTCAAATCCCTGGTTTTTAGTTTGACCATCTATGAAATGGGGAGAGCGCATCCTTACAGAGCCATTGTGGGAATAAAATAAGAAAGTCTAAGTGTTTTGTGAGAGGGTATGCTAATGTAAGGAGCTATGATGTAGGAAAATTGTAAATATTTTAACCGACTAGTCTGGGGAATATGAGTTCAGAACTGGGGCCACACATGGAGGCTGCTCTTACATCTCCTGGGCCCCATGTTTGTGCTCTAGGCCTGATATCAGACAGTCTTTGAATTAGTTTCTGGACACTAATGACTATTTTTATGATGAACAGAAAAGAGTCTGCTGAATAAATTTTTAAATTTTTTATGATGTTAAGGGCAATTGGGGAAATTTTTAAAAATATTGTCATTTAAAAAAATTGGATATAGTACCTAAATGATGGTATATAGGTACAAAGTACTATGGTTATTATATTTTTAAAAGCAAAAGTATCTTTTCAGCAACTATGAAGCTGGGGAGATCCCTGCCGGGAGAAGGACACCTGGTCTCATTGTCCTCCCAGCCCTTCCACCCTCCCCCGAAGCCCCTCAATAAAATGGCTTAATCCGCAACCCCCCCCCAAAAAAAGCAAAAGTATCTGATATTGAGGCATTGTCACAGTATGGCTCTGCTGGCAAACAAAATTGTTATCTATTGTTATTGGATATCTGACAGTATATCAAATGAATAGAATTGTTGCCTTCTTAAATGTTGTCAAAATCTAATTATTGTTATTATTGCCATTTTATATTTCCCCAAACTTTTCTATAAACATCTGGGCTATAGAGTAATTTCTCACTAAATGATAACATCCATGACCCTGTGAGAAATTTGGTAAAACTTTTTGATGTGGAGAACTCTCGTTATCTCTGAATGTTGAGGAGAAAGAGCAGAAAGGTGCCGAAGCATCTGATTCCATTATGATCGATGCACAAGTTACTTCCTCCAGTGACAGCAGGAAATACTGGTAACCTTGGCAACACTGATGGCCCTTCCCATCCTTTTTAATTGAAATAGCTGTTGCTAGGATACACCCTCAAGCAAAAAGAAGGGAGAAGAGGGGGAGCAAGAGAATGAGAGAAATGAGAATGGAAGGGGGAGAGAGGATGAGAGAGAAAGAGAGAAAATAAGGAAGGAGAGAACGAGAATGAGAATGAGAAAGAAAGATAAAATGAAAATGTCAGGTGGTTTTTGAAGGACAGACTTCTGGACATGAAAGAGACTGTTGAATTACCACCAAAATTAGAAAGCATGGGGTGGGGGTAAAGGTAGAATGTTAGTTCCTGATTTACTAAAAATCAATAGTTCATATTTCATTTTGACTTTGAGTTTTCTCATGCAAGCTACTTATCCTTAATGTAGGTGTTTTCATATTGCCTTGGGAAAAAAATGTTTATTAGCTCTCTTTCCCTTACCCAAACCCCCATCAGCATTCTTTCTTCTGAGGCCTCACTCTTCCACTAGCCTGAAAATAGAATAACTGTAGAGAATAACATTATATTAAAATGCAGTGAATGCTCCCCATCAGGAGGGCACGGGTGAAGTTTCTCCAGTGTCTAGAGGAAGCCGTGACCCCATCATCCATGTTTCTGCCCTCACAGCTTCCTTCCATCCATGCATATGCTTGGATATTGGGTGAAGACAGTTTCAGCAGCTGACAACCTCTGAGTTCAGGGGAAACGTGATGGTTGCTCTGGGTGATTGTAGCTTTTGGTAGCTGGGGAGTCACATTATGCAAAGCTTACAACTGAGGAGAACTGACCTGCTGAATGACTCCTCTCTACTGTGATGTGGAGAAGAGTTACCCTGGGCACATTCCCCATTTCCAGATAATGAGGAGGTTACCCAAGATAGTGCCATAAAGTAATTAAGTGGCTTTGACATCTTAGGCATTTTGCTACAATTGAAGGAGGTTTGTGTGCTTTGTTCAGCATGGTATCATCAGCACCTAGGAGAGCACCAAGAACATGGTAGGTACTCAATAAGTGCTGATGAATGAATCAAAGGAAATGACTTCAACTTTCTGGGTGACAGTCATCTTACCATTTTCAATTTTAGTTTAGGGGGAGCCCAGTCCTGACCTCTAAAAGTGGAGGACCCAGGACTCAACTCATTATTAGAGCACCTCGCCTCTCACCATGGTGATTGATTCAAGAATGGGTCTATGATGAATCAGAGTTGATGGGATAGACTGAGAATTTTTCTTAGGATTTCTAGCAAGAAACTTTTACTGTCTTCCCATTGCATGTGGATAAGAGAGGATATAGTGTCTGGTTCTGCTACAGCCATTTGCAAACATAGTGGCCTGAGACAAGAGCTAATCCTAATGAAGCAGAGCCAAGAAGTGAGAACTCCAACTTTGTTCCCAGAGGACTGTTTCCAAGGTCTCCCAAAGCTGCAAACCCCCCAGAGGTCACAGGGATCAGCATCACCTATTCACCATGCTGCACTGGAGTCACAGGTGTACAGAGATGCTGAGGATGTCCTTTTCCCAATACAATGTCTCACTTTTCTACCTGGTTATTGAATCAACATTGCTTGTGTCTTTTTAGTTTACCAAATTTATTTTTTAGATGGCTCTGTTTGCTTCTTCTGGCAACTTGCTTCTATGTAGTCTTGGTCCCTCGTACTTGGGATTTGACTGAGATACAAATAGTTTTTCTCTCTTTCACATCTTTACTTCCATTTCATAGATGCTTCTGAATTCTCTGGATTTTCTCACAAACTTCCTTCTTAAAGACATCTTCAGTTAATGCAAATAATAAAGCAGACACCAAGAAGCTTCTCACCCACCAATTATCAATATTATAGTCCTTCAGACATTTCTGAGTTTCAGGTAGGGCTTAACCAGAACCCACTACTACAAGCAAAATAAAAGAAATTCTGAAGAACTCAATCATTGTCAACATTCTATGGCTTTGACTCTAATACATGATTTATATATCATCCTAAATTTATAACTTAATATTTATTATGCCCCTGTCATCTGCCAGGGACTAACCTAAACACTGGTTACAGCCTTCATGGATCTTACAATCTAGTGGGCGTGGGGAGTAAATAAATCATAAACAAATGAACAAGATTTCAAGTCACTATATGTTCTACACAGAGACAAAACAGGGTGATGTGGGATGTCTGAGGTCCACTTTAGGGTGACCAAGAGGCCTCTTGGAGGAAATAACAATTGAACCGAGATCTAAATGATGAGAAGGAGCTCATTGTGTGAAGACGTGGTGGGGAGGTGGTTTTAGACAGAGAAAACAAAGTCTGAAAACCCTGAGGTGAGAATGAGATTAGAGTTTGAAAAAATGGGGATATCGCACTGAGAGAAGACATGGAAGTATAACATTTGAGGGGATCAAGAGTTTTATCTAGCAGGTTGAATACATTAGGTTGTAATACAAGCGAGAGGTTAGAGCTAGAGATGTACATTTTAGATTAATTCGGCTATAGATAGTATTTTAATTATAAGACTGAATGAACTCACCTGGGGAGAATGTAGATAGAGACATGCAGAGGGCTAGAGAATTCCAACATTTAGAGAAGGCCAAGCAAGCAGAGGAGGAGATGCCAATTAATATGAATCTGGTAAAGAAAAACCATAAAGTTGGAGGAAAACAAGAGAATATGGTTATCAGTCAGAGAAGGGAACAGTAACCTGTATTGAATGTTGCTGTGAGGTCAAGTTAGACATATCCAGACAGGTAACCATTGGATTTGGTAACACTGGTGCCCTTAACAAGAGGAGTTTCAAAGCAATGGTGGGCTGGAGACAAGGCTGAACTGAGTTGAAGACTAAATAAGTAGCAATAATGAGAGACATCAACCAAGGACTGTCCTTTCAAGAAGTTTGGCTGTGAAAAAGAGAAAATAAATGGTGTAGTATCTGGAAAAGATTTGAATTCAAGAGAAGGTTTACTCTACTTCCAAAGGTTGGAGATACTTGAGAATTTTTGAATATGAAATCAGTGATTTAGCATGAGCCTGCCAATGCCTGTCCCAAATTCAAGGGGCTTGGATGAACAGAGATAGACAGGTACTCTCTGAAAAGCTCTGCAGGGCCCAAAGACTGCAGTCTCAATAGTGTGCCCCAGTCGATATTTATATTTTGCTTTGTCATTGCCTAACTTTTACAATTCTCAGATATTAAGAGGCCAATTCTGAATCAAAGTTTCCTTATCAAACTGCTAATGCAATATTAGTTTTAGACATCAAATAAGAGAAGAAAGAGCTTTCCTGGGTAGTTATAAATGGAAAAGGCAGAAATTAAATTTAGCCTAATATTAATATTTTAACAGGAAAATAAATCAAATAGAAAAACAGAAATAATGATATAAATAATTTTTATCATTAAAAGCAATCGTTTTTATTTTATCTTTCCATTTCCCATTATTTTGATGTAAAAATAGTTTACCCTTTTTGTTAAGGGATGTGGAAATTTCAGGTGCTTTTGGGAAATGAGGAAAGTCGTCTAGGGCTAGGACCTGATATTATACTTATAACAGAATATAGACTAAGTTTTAGTATTTTTTTGAAAGCTAAAAAAAAAAAAAAAACTACTTAAAAGTTACTCAGTACTCTGTGGTGACCTAAATGGGAAGGAAATCTAAAAAAGAGGGCATATATGTATACGTATAACTGATTCACTTTGCTGTACAGCAGAAACTAACACAACATTGTAAAGCAACTATACTCCAATAAAAATTAACTTAAAAAATATGGTATTACCAAGGAAAAATTAAATTAAAAAAGTAACACAGAAAAAAAAGTTACCAGCAATCTCTGCCTTCTAGGAAGAAATGGGAATTAAGTTTGAGGCAGATTATCCTTTGTTCTGGAAAAAGCTGTCCTCTGTAGACTCCTAGGTTAGAAGAATCCCCACCACTCCCCACCCCCCAGGGAAAAGAAGTATCTACACTAATAGTAATGTTCTTATCCTGGTTTCTTATTTGAATTGGCAAAGCAAAAATATATTTATTTGCTCTAGATGTCCCTGAGTGTTGGGTTAAAGTTGGGATGGGCACTGACTATGTAGAATAGTAGTGTTTTGTACAGTCTGATTCTTAAACCACTCTCATCAGCATTACTAGGGAGTTGGCTAAAAGCACATAGTCCCGGATGCCTCTCCAGACCTATTGGATGAGAGTCTTTGTAGATGGGCCCACAAATATGAATTCACTTTTCAGAGAATTCTTATCAGTGGTATGCTCCTACATGTTGGCTCTTGAGTTAGGGGTGGGGGAAGGAGAAGCCCTGATTTATATTATTTACCAATTTCTCCTCTTCCAATCCAAACAGAGGAATTAGAAGAATAAAAAAAAAAATGATGGTAATAAAGGGGAGTTTGATGACCATTTTCTTTTTATTTTTTATCAAGGGCTATTTTCACTACTCTGCATTTCAAGCTTGCAGCTGACATTTATATTTAGCAAGCTTTGCTTTCACCTTGCCTCCTCTCTTCTCAGAAAACAGGCAAATCTTTCTGTTTGATAGTTGCTGCCGGTCACACTTTTCTTCCTCTCCTTCTCCTTCCAGCTCATGCATCTCTTTTCAGTGTATCTATCCCTTCCTCCCATAGCACTAGGTGGGTGATCATTCTTTTCCATCAGTGTTGTATTTGTAGCTTGGTTTTCAACATGACTAACAAAGCTGGGATTTCCAGGGCTGCTTCTCCCCCTCCCCTTCTTGAAATGAGATTTACATTAACAGGGGCCATAAGAAGGCAGGAAACTTAAACAACTGATCAGACCCAGATCAGTAGCTCACATCTTTTCACTCCAGAGAGAAGTCACTGAAAATTCTCCACCCCTACCGCAGAGTCAGACACATTGCCTCTTTCAATCTGAGGCTGACCTCTGAGCTGAGGTGCAATCCTATCACCCACCTCATCACCCTGTCACCTGATAATGCATCCCTGTCAGATTCTTCTCAATAAACCTTATAATGTCTGCTCTTCTCAACACCTGGGGCCTAATCTCTGAGCAATGATCTCAGAAAGATGACCCTGAAATTCCTTTCATTTGTTATAGGATTAACATTATACATCAATGTCCTTTTCTTTTCCCAGTAGGTTATGAGTTTGGTGGTTACAGAGCCAAGTAGCACAAAGAGTTTAAGGATGTGAATTGTTTATCCTGATTTATCCTGCTTTGGTATTTCAACCAAACAGCTTAACAGTTCAGCCTTCAATTTTTCCAACTATGAATGACAAATAATAACATAATAAAAACTCCCTCCCATCACACACACTCTTATTTCCTAGGTGTTTTTAAAGGAAAAATGGGGATAGAAGTTTTGTCTGTTCAGGATTAATCCTTTGGTTGACTTGAAAACAAAGTTGGATGGTTTAGTATGCCATGTAAAGTTTTAACATTTTCAGAGAGTTCTACTTTAGTGCTTTGTATGAATCATCCCACCCATTCTTCCCAATAATCCTGTCAGGGCTTTACAGCTGAGAAAACTGAGGCTCAGAGGACTTGAAATGATATGGGTGGAGCTAGAATTCAAACTCAGGTGAACTGGCTTCCCCTAATGACCCTCAAATCTATGTCTCAGACATAAGATAATTCTCTGTCAAGATCTTTTTCTCTTGAGCTCCAGATTGTATATCTAAGTAAGTACCTGTTGGGCACTGCTATCCTTTGGAGGCTGACATTGCAAGACAAAGCCTCTTCCTGATCTGGTCACTGCTTATCCATCTGGTCTTATCATTTACCCCTCTCCCTCTCGTACTCTACACTCGAGTCCTACTGAACTACTTGCAGTTCGGCAAAAACACATGCTATGATAGATCCTGTGGTATCCCACATGTATCTTTCCTTTGGGATCAAGGCATACATTTCCACAACTGCCAGGAGTCCTGGCTGTTGCCTACATATAGCTGAGTGTTTCGGAAAGGATTGCCTTACCATGCACAAAGTTGCACCCCATTCCAGAAGCAGCCTATATCCCATGACTGGTCAGTGGGGGCGTATAGAGCCCAGTACTCAAAATGTGACAACTCTGAACACTGTTCCAACTCAGCACTTCCCCCATAGGATGCACTGGGTCCTCTGTTGGAACCGCATTGCTGTTCAACTTCTCCCTCTGCCTAATCCTGCTCCCCTTACTCCTTTGCAAGTATTTTTCTTCCTAAGAGCTCTCTCCATAATTCTGCATTCAAATCTCTGCTTCACAGTCTGTTTCCTAGGAAGCCTGACCTAAAACAGTTGGTACCAGAGTTGTCCTTGCAGCTTTAAAATGGGATTTTGGAGCTATATTAGCTTTTTACTAGCTGGCAATGAGAACCCTATTACTGGTAGTAGGTGGAATTTGGATAACTCCTGGAATGCTGTAGCAATGGGAAAGTTACATCTTTCATTGATGGTAAACTGGGATGGAAACTGAAAGAGAAGGTACTGCAGGTGCACTGTTAAGACAATCGAGAGGTTCTAGGAAAGAAATAATCATAAAAACCGTGGAATCAGATGGCTTTGACTGGGTGCTATCCAGGCATTAGAGAAAGACAATGAAGGACTGAGAGTAATTAATCTCAAATTTAGGGCAAAATGAGAAAGCCAGCAGGCCTGAGGGCAGAAAGGCTGAGGACAAAACCCAGAATGTGATTTTAAGTGTAGCGGATTCCAGAGAAGATAGATTTGTTAACCTGGCAAATCTGCTTCAAGGTCAGGGCCTTAACTGAAAAAGAGGCTTGGCATGGGGTTATTTGGGTTGATGCCCTTGAAAATCTTGAATCTCTACTCTCCTCTGAACCCACAGAAGTGTTGTAGTCCTTCCAGCTAAAAGTTACCACTTCCTTTTGCTTGCAAAATAGCAAGATAACATATGTGCCTACACCTCCTTTCCCTTCCGCTTCACATCTCCACCTTCCCTCGTGGCCACCAGAACAAGAACTAGGGGCAAGTCACAACATAACTGGCTGAGGAAGTGTTTGGTCTGTCTACTAGCAGAAGGAAGGAACTGTGCACCCAAAGAGCTGCAGGACCCAGCCAACATGTATCAATAGGACAAGGAGAGAATGTATGGGACTTGAGCCTGAGATCCTGGATCCAGGTGGGAGGGGAGGGGAATGAAAGCAAAACATAAATTTGGATAAGGGAGAATTTATTTATATGGGATCATTCTCCACTGATGCATGATTTAATACCCTGTCAAGGACCCAGGAGATAGTGCTAATATGCTGCTAGAATGGTTCTTTGAAGCTTGGGAAAAGCTATGGCCCACACTAACTAAAAATACCAGAACTTCCATGGCACATGGTGAAAGAAGAGATCAAAAGGTTCAGAGAAGAGGGTTTGCTAGAGTGGATGTACAATGTAAAGCAGAAACCCGTTGACTAACCATGTTTCACTTAATGTAAGGGTCCACAGGACACTCCATTTACCATACTGATAAAAAATGCACTGATGAGGGCTTCCCTGGTGGCGCAGTGGTTGAGAATCTGCCTGCTAATGCAGGAGACACGGGTTCGAGCCCTGGTCTGGGAAGATCCCACATGCCACGGAGCAGCTGGGCCCGTGAGCCACAGCTGCTGAGCCTGCGCGTCTGGAGCCTGTGCCCCGCAACGGGAGGGGCCGCGATAGTGAAAGGCCCGCGCACCGCGATGAAGAGCGGTCCCCGCACCGCGATGAAGAGTGGCCCCCACTTGCCGCAACTGGAGAAAGCCCTCGCACGAACCGAAGACCCAGCACAGCCAAAAATAAATAAATTAAAAAAAAAAAAAAAATGCACTGATGAGAAAGCCACCAGCATAAATAAGATGCTCAGTGGTAGCTGTCCTCTGTAGGCTAAGGCTGATGGTAGAAGATGCTGTTACAGAATGGGGAACACTGATAACAATGAAGAGGATGCCAAAATAAGAGAGGCCAGGTGATAGCACTTAACTGTCAGAAACAAGGTGGTCACAATGATCATAATAAATGGCCAGTCTGAGTAATACCCAGGAAGACTTGACCCACACAGGGCCAAGGAGATGGTTAATAGAACACAGTGTATCCATAGGTAGTCAACAAGGTTATGCTTGATGTATGCAATCAAAGGAGTCGAAGATAGCTATTCAGGAGGTAAAGGGAACTTATTCCAGTAAAAAGTCAAAATCCCTTGTTCAGTTTCTGGAACCTGAGCCAGTTCTCAACCCTAGATCCCACTGCTTGAAGGAGAAGTCAGGTCTTCAAGAGGAAGAGATCTGCAACTCCATATTAAGTACACATGATAATTCCCTCAGTACTTCCTCAAGGTACCTATGACTATTTCAATAATAATGTCCTGGGGAAAATGGGAATATCCAGTCATCTTGTGTAGTGTGATACACAGGGTCTAAGTTAACGGTGATATCTAGGGACCTGAAACATCATTGTGGCATCAATCAGAGTAGGAGCATATGAGAGCCAATTAGTAAATAAAGGCCTGGTCCAGTTCCATTTCACAGTGAGTTCATTAAGTCCATGACTCACTATGTAATCATTTCCTTAATCCCCAAATGTAAAATTGGAATGGGTACACTTCATATCTGGCAGAATTGCTATATTGGTTCTTTGGCCTTTGGAAGGCATATGCCTTTCCCAACCATCCAAGATTGCTATCATATTTGTGAGCAAACTAATGGATTCATAGCATTATATCCTCCATTCAAATCACCAGTCTGGCTTCTACAAAAAAATTTGAAAAGCAGCTGGATTTTTGGAGATGATAGTGGGCTTCTGCAAACTCAAGTAGTAACCCCAATTGCAACTGCTGTGCTGGATGCAGTATCTTTGCAGACCAGATTAACACACACTCAGATCCATAATATGTAGCCATTGATCTAGCAAATGGGTTCTTTTCCATCCATTTTAGGAAGAAGGATCAGATACAGTTTATGTTCATGTGGAATGGGCAGCAGTATATTATGGTCTTGCTCCAGGCTATGTTAACTGACCTGTCCTCTGTTATAATATAGTCCAAAGGGACCTAGACTCTTTATTCTTCAGAACATTATTGGTCCACTGTAACAATGACATCATTTTACTTGGACTGCATGAGAAAGAAATGGCAAGTACATTGGAGGCCTTGCTAATACACATGTGCTGCAAAAGATGGGAGATAAATGTAATGAAAATTCAGGGCTCTGACATATGTATTTTTAGGAGTATAGTCATCTGAGAGATGCCAGGATATTCCTTCCAAAGAAAAGGAGAGATTAACGCATCTCATATCTTCTACCCCTAAGAAAAAGCATGACACTTTTAAGTCTTCTTTGGGTTCTGGGATGGCATATTTAATACTTGGAAATACTGTTTCATCCCATTCACCAAGTGACACAAAAAGACTGTGAACTTTGATTAAGACCTAGAGCGAAGGGGCTCTGCAGCCTGCATGCCTGGCATATATGGTCCTGTAGCACTAGTGGTAGTTAACTATGATGGGGAAAGATGTTTGAAGTTTGTGATCAGTCCCAGTAGGCAAATTTTAAAGTGGACTCCTAATATTTTAGAGTAAGGCTATGCCATCTGCAGTAAACAACTAGAGACCAAAATATCATTTGCAAAGTAAGTCTTGCTATGCTCCTAGGACCTGGTAGAGGAAAATCATGGGACATCAATTGACCTTGGAGCTAAGTCTGCCCATCCTGAGCTCGGGTCTTTTTGACCCATCAAGCCATAAAGTCAAGCTGAACTAACAACAATCCATTGTAAGATGGAAGGGGTATAGTGATTGAACTGGGAATGAGCAGAGCCATAAGGTACAAATAAGTCCATGTTATCTGCCATTGTTACAGTGACACCTCTTCCTCAGATCACACCTATAGCCACATGGGGGTTCCCTTTTGGCCAACTGACACAGAAGGAAGAGGACATGCTTTGTTCCTTGACAGGCTGGCTCTGTATGTGGGTCCAGGTGGGATGAACTCACTATGAACCATATGACTCCAAGTGTTGCAAGGGCTGGCCTATGTTGTATGCTGTGTTATACCACCTAGATCCCCTTTCAGAAGTAATGTCTTCATCCCACAGCTGTCAGTGTGTTGGCTGCTGAAAGTCTGTAGCTGATATGTTCTCTCGAAATTGTCCTCCGTTGAAGGGACCTGCCTTGTCCAAGGCCACACGCCTTCCCCAGGGCAGTCCAAACTAATCACCTGATGATGCAGGAGTACAAAGGTTCAGCTTTTGTATTGCATGCAAATATCTGCCTCAGAGTCTGTTTTCCAGACAACTGGACCTGAGGTAAGTTCTCTTCCTGCTTTCAGTCTTTTAAACATGCCAATAAATGAAGTGTTCTTGTCTGTCCTCCTCAGCTTCACCTAAGCCAGTGACTTTCAACTCTTCCTTCCCTTTAGAATAATTTAATTGATTTAAAAAGTTAACTCCCAGAACAATGAAATCAGAATCTCTGGGGAGAGAGGCCTAACATCTATATTTTTCAATCCTTCCCCCAACCCCGCCACCTTGATGTTTCTGATGCATAATGATGGTTGAAAATTACAGATCTTATAAATGCCTGCTTCCCAGTACTTTTTGAGGATCTAGTAGCTATCATTTCTTCTGAGAAGTTCTCCACAGTCTAGTCCCTTAAGGTCCAGACACTCAGCCCTCTGTGCTTACCTGTATTTGGGGATTTATCATACTCTATAATTGCCAATTTACTGATCATTTTTGCCCACTTGACTATGACCTCCTTGAAACAGAGATTATATCTTAATCACTATAGTAACCCCAGTGAATAGCCCTATGTCTGGCACATACTTCTTTCTTTATACATATGTGTATAATAAGCGGGATGTAGATGTGGCAGTCACTGGCATACAAATGATAACAAAGCTGGGAATGAGGATGAGATTACTATGGAAAGGTATTCAATTATCAGTCTTTTTACAAATGAGAACTCCTTTTTAACATTAAAGTTTTAATTACAACAGAAAATTCAACATACAACATATGTTGGAAGCAATTAGAGTGTATATGTGGGAAACTTAGCACACATTTTTTCAGGTAATGCTTGGTGCACATATGGTTTCAAGGACTTCTTTTGATTATACAGAGGTCTGCCCAAGAATCTCTCTAGAAGAAGTGGAGGAACCAGGACTGAGCCCTTGGAATATTTAGGTGGAAAAAGAAGTGGCTGTCACAGACAGAAAAAAAGATAGGCCAGAGGTAAGAAAAGATCCCTTAAAATGTTGCAGAGCCAAGGGAGGAAGGGATGCCAAGTTGTTAGTGCTCAGAAAGGTTAGATAACAATAGCTTTTGGCCCTGGTTTTCACCTTTAACTTTCCTCCTTCTCTTACCCCCAACCACACCCTTTTTGATCAGAGTGGGTTACCAATAACCTGTGTTATGGCCTTTAACCTTTAACAACAACTCTCTCTCTGCATGTTGGGGCAATCAGATTCCCTATCTTCTCTCTCTTGAGAATTTGAGTTATTTGAACTAGAAGATGTATAAGAAAGGGAGAGTTAACAGTGGAAGCAGAGCTGAAAGAAACTACATAGTGAGCCGTGAGATAGAACCTGGGCAATGAAAGCAGAAGCTGTGAGTAATTCAAACTCAGATCTGTAGAACAGTACAATAAATTAGCAAGTGGCTGAGAGAAGAGATTGAGTTGGATGGGCAAAGAAGCAGAGGCCCAGCAAGAGAAGCATTCGTACAGTCCCTGAGAGAGGCACCTGCTATGAAGCGGGCCTCCCTGACACTGCCCCTCTTTCCTGGTTCTAGTCCCACTCAGTATCCTGGATGTTACAGCAAGCTTCCCTTTTCTTCAGGTCATCAGAATTAGACCCTTTTCCCTGTGATCAAAATAGTAGCCAGGGTACAAACCCAAGTTTTGTGGCTCCCAATCCAGGGCTCTCTCCATTGTGCCCATTAGCCTTTGTACCTGCGTGGGGCTTTCTTCTCTACCCCGTGACCAATTTTCTTTATACAACCTATGTTGTGGGTGGGAGAAGGCAAGTAGTCCCCAAGATACAGTTCATGCAATCTATACCAGTTATGCCTTCTATTATTAAGACAACTCTCTCAAACACAACCAGAAACTGTTGAATTATTGCTAGTTTTAAAATTTTTACTCTTATCCCATGATGGCTCTGTTGTTGCATAAACATGTTATCAGTCATCTTATGTGTATGAATGTGGCTCTGTTTTCTTCCCAACCATATTTTTTATACTTGCCTAAACTGGTAGAGCAGACCACAAGAATTAGTGTTATCTCTAACAGTTGACTAATAATTTATTTCCCTTTGGAAGCTTACACTGGAAGAATTTAACTCAGCACTATCAGTCAGGGTTCAACCAGAGGCAGACCAGTAGGAGATTATGTTAAGAGACTTATTGCAAGAAATTTGCTTATATGATTGTGGGGGCTGGCTAGGCAAGTCTGAAATCTATAGGGCAGGCCATGAACTCTTGGGCACAGGCTGAAGCTAATGTCCATAGGCAGAATTTCTTCATCAGGGAAGTCTCAGCTCTGCTCTTGAGACCTTTCAACTGGTAAGAGTCAGGCCTACCCAGATTATCTAGGATAATCTTGTTTATTTAAACTCAATTAATTATGGGCTTTAATCACATCTACAAGATACCTTCACAGTTAATTGAATAACTGAGTACTGTAGTCTAGACGAGTTGACATATCAAAAGATCATCATAAGCACCATGGAAGAGGGCTACTATGAAAATGTGAAATGTTATCATTGTTATGAGCAAAGTAGTAATTTTACTTCTCTAAGCTTCAATTTTCTCTGGAAAAAAAAAAAAACCTGAGCAAATTGGATTTGACTGATTTTATTTGATCAATATTTATTTATTTATTCATTCATGTGCCAGTAATGCACTGTGCTAGCCACTTTCATTCATTTCATCAGCAAATTCTATCAGTTCTGCCTTCAAAATATATCGCAAATCCTACTACTGCTCTGTTTACTGTTACTATCCTGCCCCAAGTCACTGTCTTCTCATTTTTGGATTGTTGTAATAACATCCTTAGTTGGTCTCCATGCTTCTCACCGAGTCCCCACTGTAATTTAATCTCCACAAAGTACCTAGTGTAAGTCTTCTAAAACTCCAGACAGATCATATTACTCCTTTGGTTAAGTGCTCCAAGCAATTCCTTTATCATTCAAAGTCAAAGCTCAAGTCCTTTCTGTGGCCTGTGTGTGCCTACCTGATCTGAGCCCACTACTTCACTCTTGTCACCCAACTGTTTCACCCTCCTTTACTCTATTCCAGCATCATTGTTCTCCTCACTTTTGCTCCAACACCCAAAAAGTATCCCCACTGCAGGGCCTTTAAACATATTATTCTCCTTGGCCAGAATGAGAAATCTGCTTTGTTTCCTCACTTCCTTCAGGTGTCACCTTAATTGTCACCTTTTCATGGTGGTCTTTCTTGGCCACCCCTTAATAAATAGCATCCTTTCGCAATGTCATAATGCTCTATCCTCTTTCCCGGTGTTATTCTTCTTTACATCTATCACTTGGTTTGCTTTATTTGCTGTAGTGCCTAGAATAGTACCTGGAATGTAGTCGGCATTCAGAAAATATTTGTTGAGTGATTGAAACATAGAAAAATGTCTACTTGTTGTGAGAGTCAGGAAAAAAAACCCTAAATCCTCTTATCTGAGCACTTTACAGTACTTTTGTGTTGAGAAAAATCCTTCTCTATATCAAATTTGGCAGAGAATTTTCTCTGCTTTTTTTCTTTTTTGAATGTTATTGTGATGTCATTTCTCTCATGACCATTCATTGAATATGTGTTCCTATGGTTACAGTGTTATTTCCAGTCAGAATCCTGTTGAGGAGAAACCTGAATTTTGTATCCCAATAAGTTAAGATTCCCTTGACATACTATTGAGATACAAATGGACTTTCACAAATCAGCTTCCTGTGTCATTCACCAAATTAGCTGGAAAGGTGGAGTGAAAGACATATCAATATTTAGGGTTCAACTCCAGAGTTCTGAAAAATGGCACTGTAGGAAATAGACAAAATGAGTTGAACCCTAAATTATGAAAATGTGAAAACATTTATGTAGCTATATGGATATCTTCATATAATCTTTAAAAGAAGGAACATCGCAAATGCAAATTAATTTGTATATGCATGACCCAAATAAGATGACTGTTTCATGTCCAACCTCAGTTTTATAAGGATCTCAAAATCAGTGTCATTGTAATCACTGAAAAGCAATTTAGATTTTTATTGAAATATCTACAAAATATGGCAAAATAAATTGCATTTTAAAGCATAGGACAACATCCCCACACCCTGTGCCTTGCTGGGACTCTGTTTGCTAGCTTTTTGTCCATAGGCTGTCTCTGCTTGCTCAAGCCTGTCCTCTTACCACATTAAAAAAAAAAAAAAATTGTTCAGGACTTATTTTGTCCCTCAGAGTACATGTTATCCTTGAAAGACTAAACTTTAATTCATTTATTCATTCAACAAGCATTTACTGAGATATACAATATACCATATACTCTAATAAGAATAAGAACTGGCCCCTCTGAGTTGAAGAAAATCAACATATATTGTGTGTACCCTGAAACAGGGTAGGGAGATATGATATAATCAGCATGTTATTGAGCAAGATGTTATAAATTCTGGGAATGAAATAAATACATAAAGTCATGAAAGAGTTTCTGATCCTTCTGGATAACTCAGTTCCTCATTTTGTTGGTGAATAGCCTCACTGATTCTCCATCATTAAAATTTTTCCTCCACTACCCCTTCCAAATTGAAAAGAATCCAAGGCACCACTCCAACGTGAGTTTTAAGATCCACCTTTTTGCAAATGTATTTTATGGCTAAACTGCTGTCTGTCTGACATAGGTCATTGGTTTCTTGACTAAGATCTATCTATGCCTTTTTCTAAGTCTACCCCTGCACTAAGAGCTGCTATTTCACAAATAATAAATAAAAAATGGTGATGACTGTCTGAGCCTTCAAGATCTACTCACTGGCTTCTAAAACACATCTTTCGTTTCTTTTGCTAGTGAAAATGGCAAATTGAAAAAGTTAGTTTGGCTGTTCTAGCCAATATTTTTAAAAGGCTGAATGAGAGTAAACAGAATCAATGATTAGGTGAAGTGATTTCCTGGGACTGTAGAGATTGAGTATAAAGAAATATGACACTTTATCTGGGCCCAAGGAGGGTACAGCTGTTTGTGTTCTTATTTAATCAATTACGATGAAAGGGAAATTCTGCTTAATAAAATGGACTGAGTCACACACAGCTGGCTCTGGAGCATGTCCCTTGCAGAATGTGATTTGGGAGCTACATTTGCAGTTCTCTTAGCCAAAAGGACTCTCAAGTCCTCCATAGGATCTCATCTAATGTAATTTCCTGAGATTGGAATATTAATGCTGAAAACACTACAGGTCACATGTGGCTTAGAAGCTCTGGTGGGCAGAACTGCACCAAAGTCACCTGAAGTAGGCAGGGCAAGCCTAAGCATACACCCACCCTGCTTGTCAATTTCCTCTGACTTCATGTTGGCCTCAAAGGTATGGTTGTTTTGGAGCTGTCACTCTTGCTTTCACACAAGGCTAGCCATGTGTGTATGTAATAGCCATAGCTATTATAATGTTAATATGTAGTCAGAAAGCCAAATGTTTGGATTAATAGATGAAAATTTCAAGTTACTAGGAAAAATTTAGACAAATACCTAGTTGCTTCTAAATTGCTGTTTGGCATCAAAGAGCCAAGAATTTAACTTTCTCACTAAATTTATCAGTTTTATTCAGTTAGGGAATCTCACTCCAATTAAACACTGTTCATACTGGGACTCACTCTTTATTTGCCCTTTTTTTATATTGCTGGGTATTTGACTATACTTATCATCTAAGCTCTGTAGACTTAAACATGTTTGTATCCATATATTAACTCATATCCTTTGACCAAATAGATACATAAACAGTAGACTTTTAAAATTATGTTTTTAAATTATATCGTCAAGTAACATTTAGATTTAATGTGATGCAATGTTGATTATGAAGGTCATAAAGCCGTAACCCTATTATACACACTTCTAATTTGTGTAATTTGTATAAATAAAATTTAGATGTACAGACCTTCAGTAACGATGGCACAGAACTTTGTGCACATGGATATGACAAGAAGGCATTTAGACTGCCACCAGTTCCAAGTTTGTTACATAATATTTGAAACTGACACAGGAGCGCATGCTGCAGACCTGCATATTCCTGAGGGTTCATTTTCCACTGTGATGGCACCAGTTGTATGGAACCTGCATGAGTCACAGGTTATGCTAGAAAACGCAAATGTCTGGAGGAGCAGTTCTCCTTAAAGGGAGAATGTTCTCCAAGCTTGTGATTGTTGATGCTTTAATACAGTGTTTTGGTGTCACTCTGCTAGATTACTATGAACTAACATATTTCAGGTCACAAAGGTTGTTCTGGGGGTGTTTTAATGCTCTTCACATGTGGTTTATCGATGATTGAAGATTTCTCATTGGAATAGCACATCTGTTCCCAGGTGAAAAGAAAAACATGACAGCCTCTGGCGTGAGAACAGCTACCAGTTAACATTAAGGAGAATTCAGCTAATAGCTGCCATTTCAATAGAAGCAGCCCATCAGATAGATGAAATGGCTAAGGGCTTTATGATAATGCTTACATTAGAAAAATCAGTCCCAAACAACAGTTTTCTCTGTTCAGTTACATATCTGTACAGTCTGTGTTTGTGACATTTGGTTGAATTTATTTTGTTTGAACTTGACCTAACCTGTTGTAATTTTAGTAAAAGTGGTCTCTAACACATAGTTAAAAAAATCTTTACAGGGGAAGCTTGGTAAAACACTCAAAAAGATGCTTCGTTGAAACCATCTCTACTGTTTAGATCTTCAAATACTTGCCAAATTAAAAACAAAAGGGAACTGATTTTCATATGCCTTGTTATTTCTTATTACCTACTAAATTTTACCCTCTTTGTTCTCTGGCCTAGCAATAAAAAGAACAAAAAAGTAAAATGGACCAAACTTAATAATGTATTAAATGTATGCAGTTGATTACTTCTAAGGACCTGTACTATAGTTACAGTATTCTTAATAAAGCCTGTGGCAGACCCCATCAAATAGTGCTGATCTGCCAACATTGCTTCCCAAACCAGCCATCACCATGGCCTCCAGGCCTTCTCACAATTCCCAGAAAACCTGAGATGGAATGAAATCTTCTTATAAACTCGCAGAAAGTTCATGGGGTTTATTCATTCATTCAACAAATATTTACTGAGCACAAGATACTGGCCATACAGCATCCTGAACAAAGCATACAATCCCCCGCCCTCCTGGAGGATTCGTCCTAGTGGGAATTTGGATGAAATCAGACGCTGCCAGCTTCCTAGGACAGACTGGAACCTGCAGAGGCCTGAACAGGATTCCCCACCAACTGCAAAAAAACTTCCAAAATTGCTGATCCAAATTCCAGCACATATCCTCATTTTCTGGAGTTTAGAGACTCTGGAATGGATCAGAGATTCGGGGCTTTGTCTTGAAAGGACCAGAAGGGTGGAGGACATAATATAGTCTTCCATTCTCTTTCACTGTTACTCAGGTTGTTTTAGTGAAGTGGACCCTCAGGGATGTGTGCAGTTGTCCATCTGCAGTAAAATAAAAAGCAACAAAAAAGCAAAAACAAGATCAAAACAACTCCATTAAGTATATTTCTCCTTGTGGTTCTAGGGTGCAGTATCAGAGTAATGCAGAGACTGTGTTCTTCCTGTCTAGGATCTTAGGAACTATTAGTTTGGCTGACAGCACAGCCCAACTCTACTCTAGGATGTGAGACTTGAAAAACTGTAAAGAGATATGGGTATGAAATACACTGACTTCCACAATTCCCATGTGCAGTATTTGTTCCTGCACAGATCAACTGACCTGAAGTTGACCATTGGCTGTAGGTTTCTGGTACACGGTACCCTTGCCAGAAGTTTCCATAATAACACCAAGTAAGGCTTCTGTCTAGACTACCCTCTGCAGTTGCCTCCTGATTGGATTCATAGAACATGTTCATTACTTGTGCTGACACAAGTTTCTTCTGTCTATTTTTATGTTCAATTTTAATTCTCTGCAAAGCAGACTGTCAAAGAATTTGAAGTTTTAAAGTACTGTTTTTGAATTGTTTTTAAAATTCCTAGTAGTGACATAAAATATTTAGGCAAAATTTGTTTTTGTTTTTGTTTTTTTTTGAGGGGGGGTTGAATTTCCTAAATTTATTAGAATACTGATCTTTATTAAAATATGAGCAATAGGTATATTAAGAGAGATTTAGAAACAGCTTGAGACAAACCTGTGAGGGATGTTGCTATATGCACAACAACAGCAAGACAGTGCCAATGGTATGAAAAGGTGAAAACAGCTGACTGATGTGTACAAACTTCTATAAAGACTCAGGGGTGGAAGCAGCCACTACCCATATAGCCCCTGAAAATTTGCGGAATCTATGAAGACTGCATAAATACGTGGTACCTGGCAAGAACCTTATGACACACCAGAAATGTAGGGTTACTGGGAAGTTCTGTAAAGGTTATTTGAGAGTGCCTAGGTACAATCCTTGATCCACAACTTGAAATTTGCATTTATAAAGAGATTTAAGTCCCAGATGAACTGTCCTTTACCACTTCTAAGTCTTCTTAAGTCTAAACCTAAGGTCCAGAGCACACATCAACTGTTGCCACTGACAAGTGGTTGAAGACTTCTGTGAGATAGTGGCTTTGCAAAGAACATTTCTTTATTGATCTGGCCATGTGACACAGAGCTACTTCAACTCTCTTTTCTGCTCTGCTCAGTCTTTCCTCTATTAATGTCTCCTCGTTGGAGGCCTCAAGCACAGCTGTTATTGTGTTGGTGCAAGGAGTCTATCTGTAATGACCTTCTATAGAGCCTGGAAGCTGTGTGCCTATGGCCACCCAATTATATCACAGGCTAAACAGCATCTTCTATTGGCTCTGGTGAATGGGCCAGGAAGCAAAATGATAAATCTTTATGATTAATCTCAATCCTGGATAGGAGCATAAAAGACCCCTAACCCCACCCCAATTTTCTTTTTCATTAGCCTCCTGATACTATCTCCTGAATAACATTGAAAGTAAGCAGCCTATAAATAATGCACAAGTTTCCTATACTAAAAGCTGATAAAGTTTATTGTACTTATAAAATAAATAGAAGGAAATGCTTTCAGTTTCCTATTTACAGGTCTCTGGGGAGATTCCAGGTATAATTTATTACTTCAATTTTAAGAATATAGTGTCCCTACACACGCGCTCTCTTCTTTTGCTCTCTCTTTTTTCTCTTTGGTATTTTATGTCTCAAACATAACATATAAGTGACCAGGCATAGACAATGTCAAGCCTTCTGTTACATACTCTTATTTTTGTTACAACTCCTTAATTACCTCTTTAAAGATAATTCTCTCATAAGTTTACATTTTTCCTCTATGTTTCTGTTTTTTTCTGTTCTCTTCTTCTTTAGTTAACATACAAACTGTTGTTTCACTATACCTAAGTTTCTTCCTATTCCATGTTTGTGTTCTAGAACCACCACCTATGTAGCCATGCCCTCATAAATTTGTGAGATTAACATATGGCTGTTAGTCTGCAACTGAAAATATGAAATATCCACTTCCATTAATGCTCACCCAGACTTTGTAATTGCTTTATATAGAAGAAAAGCTTCTGGGTATTCGATAAATAGACTCTGAATTTCAAATGCTCAAAAAAAGGGTGGGGAACAGTGCTTAGATAAACTTCTGGTTCCATAGATGCTCTGCTTATTGATTAGTCAATATTGTTCACAGGTTCTGGAAGCCTGGTCTTTCCCTGGATAGAAAAATGGCAATGAGGGAATATGGGGATATATGTATGCATATAGCTGACTCACTTTGTTATACAGCAGAAATTAACACACCATTGTAAAGCAATTATACCCCAATAAAGATGTGAAAAATAAAAATAATAAAGAGGAAAAAAGAAAAGTAAGATCTACTTAAAAAAAATAATGGCAATGACTGGAGAATATCTGGTGTGATATCTCCTTTCATTCACACCACTCACTATTTCATTATTTCTGAGGTGCTGCATTTTGAAAACAAGTTTGGACTTGAATTATCACCCTATATTTTTGGTATCAAAGTGCACTTAACCTTTCCTTAGTTAACTGCACTTTACTCCACACAATATCCTGCAAAGCAGAGGTAGCCACAGCATCTTAGCTTCGGGGTGAGATGGGAGAGAATAGCGTTGTGTTCCTTTATTTATCATAAAGACCAACTGAAAAGGAGGCCATCTGAGAATGGTGGCTAAAGTCTTTAGAAGTTCAGAGCTTTGCCAAGTGAGGCTTATAAAATGTAGAGGTGTCTTCACCCATGCCCTTTACAAGACAGTTATTTATATTCACATATGGAAAGGCATGGAACAAAACAAAGAATACTATTTTAGAGCATTTATGAAATGCCTTGTTAATTATTTTTTAAAATACCTGACATTTATTGGGGCTTAATATGTGCCAGAAGTTGAGATACATACATATTTTCTCATTTAAATTTTGTAAGAAAACTAGGGAAAAAACTATTGTCCCCAGTTTACGGAAGAGGAAAAATAGGGTTCAAATAGGTGAAGTAACTCACTGAAGGTCACATAGGTTGTAGATGGTGGAGCCAGGTTTAAAACTCAGCTCTGTTTGACTCCAAATCTGTGCTTTGACCAAATTTAATTTTAAAAGTCCTGCTTTGAGTCACTATATAGTCTCCCCCAAGGTAACTGTTTTTTAAGATTTTATGTAAACATTTGAAACTTGTTTGATTTTTTTTTTTTTAATTTTGGGGGTTTTGTTTCAGTAAGAGAAATCTGGATAACACCTTGCTATGCTTGATCCTTTATTAAAAAGACATTATACTTGTGCAGCAGAGTAGCGATTACATAAACAAGAGAAATATTAATAATCAAACATTACACAATGACTTTATATTAGACTGCAAAATTTAATTTTTATTTCTAAAATTTAAGAAGCAGTTTTTTTCCTACAACTTTAAAGATAGAAGAAATCTCTGCAACCTATTCCAAAATACTTCATTTATCTTGTCTAACCAAGGTGTAACTCTCTGCTCGTAATGTTCTTCTAGATGTCCCAAATTTGAGTAAAAAATAATATGTTTTATTTAAACTATTTGTCTTAAACAGCACTGATAAGCAGCATAAATACTGTAATTCTTAATAAATTACCAAACTTTTAAATTAGGCACTCAAAGATTTGTGCAACTGAGTCTAAATCCATTTCTGTTTTTTTTATTTTTCATTTTTTATTTGTTTTTTTATTCTTCAGCTAAACTGGTAGTTTTCTGTGTTTTCTTCCATTTGGAATGTCTTTTCTTTTGTTAATGCCTTTCCAGTCTTCGCATCTTTCTTGTACTGTTTTGACTCTCTATATATAGAACTATTTTGTCTATAGTTATTTATCTAAACGTCAAAATGAGGTTTGCTCCTTTTTTCTCCCTAAAAAATGTTTCAATTAAAAATTTTTTGACTATATGTCACTTAGTTCTCAGACCAGACTTTATTTTTAAAAACAGTTTTAGATTTACAGAAAAATAGAGAAAATAATACTGAGAATTCCCATATACCTCACACTCAGTTTCCCCTAGTAACATCTTACCTTAATGTGGTACATTTGCCACAATTAATGATATGTTAGTATTAATAAAGTCCTCAGTTTATCCAGATTTCCTTAGATTTTACCAAATGTCTTTTTCTGTTCCAGGAACCCATAACAATGCCATATCACAGTTTTCCTGTCTCCTTAGGCTATGATATTGGCTACGATAGGTTTTCAGACTTTCCTTGGTTTTGATGACCTTGGCAGTTTTGAAGAGCACTAGTCAAGTGTTTTATTGAATTCCCCTCTACTAGAATTTGTCTGTTTTTCTGATGATTAGACTGGGGTTATGCATTTTGTGGGGGAGGAAAACCTCGGAGACAGAGTGCCATTTTTCATCACATCATATCAAAGGTACATACTATCAGCGTGATTTATCACTGTTGATATGACCTTGTTCATTTAGATGAAGTATTGTTTTTCAGGTTTCTCCACTGTAAAGTTACCACCTTTCTTCCCCTTTCCCAACTAGTTCTATTCAGAAGGAAGTCACTGTCTGCAGCCCACAGTTAGGGAATAGGGATTTATGGACCCTCCTTGAGGGCAGATTATCTACATACACTATTTGGAAATCTTTTGCAAGAGAGATTTGTCTATTCTCCACATTTATTAATTTATTCAATCATTTATTTATATTAGTATGGACTTATGGATATTTACTTTATATTTTGTGTTATAGTCCAAAAGCACTTTATTTATTTCCTCAAATTGGGGGTTCTTTCAGTTGGCTCCTGTGTCTCTTCAATATGTTTCCATCAATGTAGGGTTGTTGTTTGTTTTTTGAGCATTCCCTTACTTCTTGGTACTATAAGATGCTTCAGGCACATCTTGTATATTTCCTGCCTCAGTACTAGAATCAGCCACTTCTCCAAGGAACCCTGGTTCTTCTTACTGGAAAATGGTGTTAGAATACAAGATGTGGATGCTAAGTATGATCATTGTTACTGGTATGTCATTGCTTCTAGACCCTGTCATCTGACATAGCAAAGAAATATGCCTGTATCTTAACCCATGTATGTACACATATCTATAAATATTTCTATATGTAATCATCTGTAACTATATTAAGATAAATGTGGGTTCATACTGATGTCTCCAACTTTAATTCATTACCACATGGATTATTCTAGCCTCATCCTCTTGTTTATAACTTCCCACTCCAGTGATGAAAAACCTGGTTCCCACCAACAACCATCCACTTACTTAACTATTTGATTCCATTATATGGTTTCAGAATTGTTAACCCACACTGCTATGGGACACAACTTTATCAACCAGAGTACAGTGCTTATGTGCAATTCTTTTGCCTCTAGTCTTACAGACTCCCCTCATTTTCAAAGTTGCACTTTTGAAAAAGTCAGCACTTTTTCACCCACCCTCTTCAGTAGGCTTCTTTCATACATTTATAAAACAGTTAGGCCCACTCGTCACAATCTGCATTCCTTTATGAGCTTTTCTGAACTTCTAAATTGTTTTTTAAAATTTGCATTCATTAATGTTCATTCTTTGTGCTCTGAAGTTCTATAGGTTTTGAAAAAAAAGACATAATGTCTAGTATATAAAATAGTTTCACTGCCATAAAAATCTCCTATGCTTCACCTATTCAGCCCTTCTCCCCTTCCCCCAAATGCCTGGCAACCACTGATGTTTCTACGGTCTCTGTAGTTTTGCCTTTTCTAGAATGTCACATAATTGGAATCACATGTAGCTTTCTCAGACTGGCTGTCTTCGCTTAGCCATTTACATTTAAGGTTTCCCCATATATTTTCTTGGTTTGATAGCTCATTTCTTTATTCTTGAACAATGTTATATTTTATGAATATACCACAGTTTTGTTTATCCTTTCACGTATTGAAGGACATCTTGGTTACTTCTGCTTTTTGGCTATTATGAATAAAGTTGCTAATAAACATTTGCATACTGGTTTTTGTGTGAATGTAAATTTTTAAATGAGGGTAAATATCTTGGAATGTGATTGTTGAATCATATGGTAAGACTGCATTTAGCTTCATAAAAAATTGCCAAACTGTCTTCCAAAGTAGCTGTACCATTTTGTATTCTCACCAGCAAGAAATGAGAGTTCCTGTTTCTCCAAATCCTCACTGACATTTGGTGTTGTCAATGTTTTAGATTTTAGCCATTTTAGCAGGTATGTAATGGTATCTCGTTGTTTTAATTTGCAATTCCTTGATGACATATAATGTTGAGTATCTTTTTATATGCTTATTTTCCATCTGTATACCTTATTTGGTAAGGTGCCTATTCAGATCTTCTGCCCATTTTTCAGTTGGGTTGTTTGTTTTCTTATTGCTGAACTTTAAGAATTCTTTTTATATTTTGGATACAAGATCTTTACTAGATATGTGTTTTATGAACATTTCAAGTTAGTCTGTGACTTGTCTTTTCATTCTCTTAACAGTGTCTTTCACAGAACAGAAGTTTTTTAATTTCAATAAAATCCAGCTTATTATTTTTTTCTTTAATGGATCCTGCTTTTGCTGTTGTATCTAAAAACTCATCACCAAACCCGACGTCACCTAGATTTTCTCTTATGTGTTCTTCTAGAAATTTTATAGTTCTGAATATTACAGTTAAGTGTATGATCATTTTGAGTTAACTTTTTATGAAAGTGTAAGGTCTGTGTCTAGGTAAATTTTTTTTTTTTTTTTTGCAAATAAACATCCAATTGTTCAACACCATTTGTTGCAAATCACTTCTTAGTTTCATAAGGTGGAAACATGGACTACTAATTTGTGATCTTTTTCTTTTCAAACATAAGATTTAATGCTATAAATTTCCCTCTATTTACTGCTTTCACTGCATTCCACACATTTAGATAAGTTATATTTTCATTTAGTTAAAAATATGTTTAAATTTCTCTTGAGATTTCTTCTTTGACCTATGTGTTATTTAGCAGTGTGTTGTTTAATCTCCAGATATTTTGGGATTTTCCAGATATCTTTCTGTTATTGATTTCTATGTTAATTCAGTTAAGATCTGAGAACATACTTAGTGTGATTTCTAGGCTTTTAGACTTGTTAAGGTGTGCATTATGGCCCCAAATGTGTTCTGTCTTGGTGAATTTTCCATATAAACTCAAGAAGAATGTGTATTATGATGTTGTTGGATAGAGAATTCCATTAATGTTAATTAGATCAAGTTGATTGATAATGCTGTTTGAGTCAACTCTATCCTTACTGATTATCTGCCTCTGAAAGAGAGGGGTTGACTCTCTAGCTAGAATCATGGACTTGTCATTCCTCCTTCTAGTTCTATCAAATTTCCTCATAATTTTGACACTCTGTTAGTTGCATACACCTTAATGATTTTTATGTCGTCTTGAAGAATTGACCCCTTTATCATTATATAATGTTTCTATGTATCACTGATAATTTTCCTTTGCTTAAAGTCTAATTTATCTGAAATTAATATAGCTACTTCCAGTTTCTTATTCTTTCTTCATCCCTTTACTTTTAACTTATTTGTGTCTTTATATTTAAAGTGGATTTCTTGTAGAGAACATGTATAGTTGGGGCTTGTTCTTTATCTGCTCTGATGATCCCTGTCTTTAATTGATGTACTTAGACCAACTTTTTTTAAAAACATAGTCTGAGCCTTGCAGCTCTTTCAGCTTTAATCCACTGTTATTACACTGAAGCCCTGTGTATGTGGTAATATGGAGTGGAGGAGGATAATCATTCTATAATCTTATAATTACATTTCAGACTTTTAGTGGGCCTGTGTCAATGGGCTGTGACCTTCACAAGTATTTCTTCACCTTTACCCCTCCAAACCTTCTTACCTTCCCCACACCACCTTTACATAAGACAGGAAGAGTAGAGGGAGTTGGGGAAATGTCCCTCCCCCTGGCTGAAATATGGCTTCTTTTTTCACTGGAGAGCGGCTTTGTTATGGAAAATGCTCTGGACATATTTCCAAATTGTCACTTTTCTCTTCCCCTTGCCAGAGAAATGAAATGATTTTTTTCTTGTCTCTTTACCTTGAAAACCTGGTGGGGTTCCTTGAGGTGCAAACCCATTAAAATATGCCCCCCTACCCCTAAAACTGTAGCTTCCAGGAGTTTCTCACTCTTTTGATAGTCCACACTCAGCCTCCAGCAATTCATCAAAATAACCCTTTGAGCATTCGTATGATCAACTGACTCCAGAGGCTCCTACTCCAGGTAAGATGATATGTTATTCTCCATATTTGCTTGTCTCTCTAGATTTCAGGGTGAGTGTTTGCCCTGTGACTTTGATAGACCTGCCCAAGACAAGTTATCAATTTTAATTTTTTTTTTTGTATGCTGTAAGGATGGAAATGACAGTTTCCAAGCTCTTCTAAGCTTATGTGTATGAGCTCTACTCCATTTTTGTATCCCTGAAAGACTCCAGCAGTGTCTTATGTTAGTGTTTATTGAATGACTGAATTTACAGATAAAATAAACCAGGTTTAGGTACAGCTGAACAAAATTTCCCAATTTCTCAAAAATTGCATATTAGTATAAAAGTTAGAAGACATGGGAAAAAAGAATGTGGAGTAACCGTGATTCTCTATTATATTCAAAACTTATTTTGTGTGATTTCAATTAAAAAAATATACAAGGTAAAAACTGAATAATTTTTTAGAAACATGATTTTTAATATTGCTAAACAAATATTCATTTACATTCTTGTTTTCAAAACTTTAAGCAATGCATAGGCATATAGATTAAAATGTGAAAATATCTCTTTGACCACAGCTTGCTTCCCACTCACCTATTAAGAAAGGTTTTATTTTGTTTTAATATTTTCAAAATCTTTCTATGTAAAATGTCTCCCTCAACTGCTCTTTCATTTGACAAATATTTATTGTGCACCTATCATATGCCAGTACTGTTCTAGGTGCTAAGAATGTAGCAGTGAGCAAGACAAAGTTCCTACCTTTATAGGTCTTCTAGAATACTGAGAGATACTGATAATAAACATAAATAAATGAATATATAATGTAATGTCAGAAAGTGATAAATTTTATGAAGAAATTAAAACAAGAGTGGTCAAGAAAGGCCTTATTCTTCTTTACATTTTTTATGCCCTTGTAATTACTCAGGTAATATACATCAGTATACCCTTATATATCAGTATACTTATTATCAACTGCAGCTTAATAGAATTGGAATATAATTTCTAGATTTTTATTAAAATACCTATATCTAGCTAATCTTTTTTTTTTTTAATTTTTATTTATTTATTTATTTATGGCTGTGTTGGGTCTTCGTTTCTGTGGGAGGGCTTTCTCTAGTTGTGGCAAGTGGGGGCCACTCTTCATCGCGGTGCACGCGCCTCTCATTATCGCGGCCTCTCTTGTTGCGGAGCACAGGCTCCAGACGCACAGGCTCAGTAATTGTGGCTCACGGGCCCAGTTGCTCCGCGGCATGTGGGATCTTCCCAGACCAGGGCTCGAACCCGTGTCCCCTGCATTGGCAGGCAGATTCTCAACCACTGCGCCACCAGGGAAGCCCCCTCTAGCTAATCTTTATTTTTTTGTCTCATTTATTGATTATTTAATTAATTTCACAAATACTCCTCAAAAGCCTACCATTTGCCAGGCACTGTTACATATGTTGAGGAACTAAAGATAGAGCTATACCTGGGGATGGTAGCTAGATGTGAAAATTTGGATTATAGAGAAGCACTTGACACTTCTCTATTTCAAGATATTCATATAATAGCTTAAGTCATTCTTTTATTATAGCCTACTGCCAATGTACTTATACATGGCTTTCAACTCCCTCTCTCAGATTGCCTATTCCTTCCTTCCACAAAGCAAAAGCAGAAAAAAAAAGGAGACAGAAAGACAGAAAGAAAGAAGGGGGGGAGGAGGGAGAGAGAGAGAGGAAAGATGGAAGAAAGGGCAAGGTATAATGTCTATACAGAGAATATGACTTGTCCCAGGGCCAGATTGTCTCTAATCAGAAGAAGAAAATACTTATTCTAACAAAGAACAAAACAACCCCTGCCCCAGTGCTACCTCTTTATATTTGGAAGCTGTTACAATTTATTTTATATGGAGAGTACTTACTTTTTTCTCTTGTCTCTTTTACAAGTTGCTTCATTAATGAGTGTTTTTGAAGAAAGTGGCTTTTGAAAGAGTCTATATCTCATACAGTCCAAATTAAAGAAGTTTTCTTAAAAGAGACTTAGCTTCATTTCATGATAATAGCATGTAACATTAAATGCAGGGGAGCAAATCCAAACTCCCCAAAAATAAAATACTGAAAATGTTAAAGAAGCCAAAATAAGATAATAAGACACTGGGGAAAGAATACAGAATAAGCAATATGCCTTTTCTATTATTTTCAAAACTCTATTTTGTACCAGGGGCTGGAAGGAGGGGGGAAATGAGGAATTGTTGCTCAAAGTGTATAAGGTTTCAGTTATGCAAGATGAATAAGTTCTAGAGATTTGCTGTACAGCATAGTACCTATAGTTAACAATACAGTGTTGTGTAGTTGTATACTTTAAAATATGTTAAGAAGATAGACCTCATGTTAAGTGTTCTTACCATATCCCCCCTCCCAACACACACACACAAATCCAAGGAAATGTTTGGAGGTGATGGATATGTTTAGTACCTTGATTGTGGATTAGTACCTTGGTATCATGGTGTATGTGTATATCTAAACTCATCAAGATATATACATTAAATATGTGCAAATTTTTGTAAGTTAATTATACCTCAATATAATTTAAAAGACTCAGTTTGTATGTTTTGAATTAGAAAAAACACGTAAATTTAAAACTGAACACTTTTTAAAAAAATATAAAAGATTCAGCATACTGTCAAATATTTTTGAAAATGGCCAAATAATTGATAAAATGTTTTGAAGACATAGTCTGTGTTTAATTAAAGTGCCTCAATTGATATTCTCAAGAATCCTGCAGAATGAGTGTTTTATTGTTGCACTGTCTCTCAGATATTGAAGCAGTGGATAAGAGAGAACCAAGGTACCACCCAGTAAATGGCAGTAATGATGCCCATCCTTTGTATTTTAGGTCTGCATTCCATTGTCTTTCTATTAGATCATTCTGTTTCATTGACTCATCTGAGGTCATATGGTTTGCAGAAGCTCTGAAGACAAAGCAGGCTAAATACAGTGGCATCTTACAGACAGTCAATTAGATGCATACACAGTCAACCTAAACAATTTAGGAATAAAATTCCCTCTCTTTTCTCCCCCTCAATGATTTGTTTTTCCTGAGTCACTGCTCATAGTGTTCCTCTCACTTGGGTGTATTCATTTCTTCCGGGCATCTATCCTCCTCAAGTCTCTCCTTTGCCTTGAGGCTTTTTTCAAGTATTTTTGTAATAGTGTAAAACTGAAAAGGGTCCAAGTATGTGAATAAGTAAATGACATTTTAACTTAAGAAACGTATTCAACATCCATTCATGATAAAACCTCTTAGAAAAATAAGAATAGAGAGGAACTTCCTCAACTTGATAAAGAGCATTTACAGAAAAAGCCCACAGCTACCATTATATCTAATGGTGAAAGACTGAATGCCTTCCCCCTAAGATCAAGAACAAGGTAAGGATGTCCACTGTCCACTTTCACCACTCTTAATTCAACATAGAGCTAGAAGTTCTATCCAGGGCATTATGACAAGAAAAGTAAATAAAGGGAATACAGATCAGAAAGGAAGAGAGAAAACCGCCCCTATTTGCAGATGGCATAATTATCTATGTAGAAAATCCCAAGGAATCTATCAAAAAACAAACAAACAAACAAACAAACCAAACTCTAGCTCTAAGTGAGTTCAGCAAGGTCACAGAATACAGAAAAATATGTTAAATCAATTGTATTTCTGTACGTTAGCAATGAACACGTGGACCCTGAAATTTAAAATGCAACATCATTTATAATTACTCAAAAACCAGTATTCCTGAGGTGCAAATCTATGAAAACATGAACAGGATGTATATGATGAAAACTTTGTGAAAGAAATGAAAGAAGATTAAATAAATGGAGAGACGTACCTGTTCATGGATTGGAAAACTTAATATAGCAAAGATGTCAATTCTTCCCCCAACTGATTTACAGGTTTAATGTAATTTTTATCAAAACCTCAGTTACAGGGGAATTCCCTGGTGGTGCAGTGGTTAAGAATCCACCTGCCAATGCAGAGGACACGGGTTCGAGCCCTGGTCCAGGATGATCCCACATGCCGTGGAGCAACTAAGCCCCTGCGCCGCAACTACTGAGCCTACGCTCTAGAGCTATGTGCCACAACTGCTGAAGCCTGTGCGCCTAGAGCCCATGCTCTGCAATGAGAAGACCCCACTCGCCGCAACTAGAGAAAGCCCGTGCACAGCAACAAAGACCCAACTCAGCCAAAGATAAATAAATAAATTTATTAAAAAAAAAACAAAAAACCTCAGTTACACTTTTTGGGGATATAGACAAGAGTACTCAAAGATTTACATGGAAAAACAAAAGAAGTAGAATAGATAAAAGAAGAAGAAAGAAGGAGGAATCAGTCTACCCAATTTCAAGATTTATTATATAGCAACAGTAATCAAAACAGTGTGACATTGGTAGAGGGATAGAAACACAGATCAATGGACAATAGAAAACCCAAATATACCTACAAAACTAAGCCCACATAATTTTTGACAATAGTACAAAAGCAATTTAAAGCAAGAAAGATGGCCCTTTCAACAAATGTGCTGGAGCAACTGGACATCCATAGGCAAAAAGCAAAATAAAACAACAACAAAAAAACCCAGAAAACCTCATGTAAGTCTCACACCTTATGAAAAATTTAACTAAAAGACATACCAGACTTAAATGTTAGATGCAAAGCTGTAAATCTTTAAGAATAAATATCCTGAAAATCTTCAAGATCTAGGGCTAGGAAGAGTTCTTGGACTTGACACCAAGGCATGAACCATAAAAGGACAAAAGAATAAGTTATACTTCATCAAAATTTAAAAATTTTTGCTCTGCAAGAGACTGTTAAGTGGATGAAAAGACATATTACATAGTGGAAGAAAATATTTGCAAATCACATTTTGGCATGTAGTATCTAGAATACACAGGGAATTCTCAAATTTGAACAATCTGAAAGTAAACAGTTCAATTAGAACATGGGCAAAAGACATGAAAAGACATTTTACCAAGGTTTTCACATGGTGGCAGATAAGCACATAAAAAGATGTTCAGCATCATTAGCCATTATGGAAATGCAAATTAAAACCACAGTGAGGTATCACTACATATCTATTAGAATAGCTAAAGTCAAATATGGTGGCAAAACCAAATGCTAGCAAGGATGTGAAAAACCCGGATCATTCATGCATTGCTGGTGGGAATATAAAATGCTATAGTCACTCAGTTTGGCAGTTCCTGTAAAAACTAAACATGCAACTACTTTGTGACCCAGAAATTGCCCACTTGGGTGTTTATCTCAGAGAAGTAAAGACATGTTCACATAAAAACCTGTACACCAATGTGTATTGTGGCTTTATTTGTAATAGCCCAAACTGGAAACAACCCAGATGATGAATGGTTAAACAAACTGTGGTAAAGCCATACCATGGAATACTACTCAGCAATATAAAGGAATGAAAATATTCTGTATCAGTATCCTGGTTGTGATATTGTACCATAGTTTTGCAAGATGTTAGAATTGAGGAAAACTGGGCAAAGGGCACAAAGGATCTCTCTATATTATTTCTTGCAACTTCCTTTAACTCTCCAAATATCTCAGAATAAAAGTTTCCTTAAAAAATCATGGAACATATACATATGTGTGTGTGTCTGTGTAGTATGTATAGATATGAATACTACACAGACAGTTCTCTCTCTAAGCCCTTAAAATGTTAAGTAGACCTAACTTAAATTTTATTGTATTGTTATCTAACATTATATGTTCTATTCTTACATTCCCAACTATAAGCTTCTTGAGGTGACACATGAAGTGTCAGGTAGCACAGTACTGAATACTTAACAGACATTCAATAAATATTTTATGAAATC